>NC_054843.1:21269583-21585000 GCF_018345385.1 Vulpes lagopus | reverse complement strand
AACCATGATTACCCTTTGGCAGTTCAATAAGGCACTAGGAAGTCATAACTTATTTACTATCTTACAGCAAAAGAACTGCTTTAGCCAGAGAATATATTTTTTCAGTGACTTATTCAAACATACTTTTATTAAATTAAGGAATATTTCATTATGTTGGTGTATTATTGTGAACAAAGGCAAAGTAATTAAATATTAGGAATACAAATTAAAATGCAATTTATTTCATTCAGCCATTTCACAGATATTAATTTAAAGCCTTTTATATGTCAGATACTATTCTAAGCACCAGAGAAACACTAGATATTCAAAATAACAGTGACTTTATAGCTAGTTCATATTTCTGTGCATTTGACAAATAAACAAGGAAAGTGGTACATAATATGTCAACCTGTGAAAGGAGCTCCAAATAAAAATAAAAAAAGGAGCTAGAGAGTAACAGTTTTGATGGGTCAAGAAGGAGTTCCGGTTAAGACAGGGAAGTCAGAAGACCCTTCTGAATGTGAAATTGAGGCAGAAAACTAAAGAATGTAGGAGGAAATAAAGCATAGAAACCAGACAGCCAACTGTTCCATGCAGAAGGCATATTAAGTGCAATAAGCCTGAGCTGGTGTGGGCTTCACAGGAAGCCAGTGTAGCCTGAGCATGTGAGAAAGTGAGGATTTTTAAGAAATGAATTTAAATATGTAAAGAGAAACAAAGGTCATTCAGACCTTTTAGGTCAGTTAAAGAATGGGTTTTAACCCAAGAGTGCTATGAAGCTATTGCGGTTATTGAGTGCAATTCTGTTTTTTTTTTTTTTTCTTACTTAAAAATGCCACTATTTGTGCAAGGTATCTCAGATGAAATGTATACCCAGATTTCAGTGTATAAGCTATATGTGTCAGTTCATTAAAATGTTAATATATTTAAAAATCTATCAAAATATTAGAAAGGCTTGACAAATGCTAGTGACAAAATTTTTAATGCAATAAAGTTGAACATAAATGGCACACTCAACACATTAAAATGAATAAAAATCAATAAATTAAATTAAATGGATAAATTAAATTCACTTGGGAAATAGTGAAAAATAGACCTAATTTATGCAATAATACAATCACATTAAAAGTAACTCAAAAATTATTCTAAAAACTTAAATGAAAAAGTAAGCAATGTAAAATGGAAAAAGTAAGAAAAATAGATTTTAAAAGTACTGTAAATACAGAAGACAGGGAAAATGAATCTAAGGCACTTATCCTCTGGAAAAGTTAAATGTCAGAGATAGCATAACAGAGCCTTTATTTATAACAGAAATTCTCCTAATTTGGTTACAAACTTACAAGTAGACATGGAGGAGGAAAGGAAGCCCTATTATAATTTTCAAACATTAAAAATAACTCCCACAAATTTTCAGGCAAAAAAAAAATCAGGTACAGAAAAAGAAAAACAAATCAGGTTGGCCTACAATATATCTTCATGACTAAATGCTAGTATCAATGGGATGTCAGCGGAAATCTGAAGAAAAACCTAAGCACATATTAGCCAGAAATGCTGCACCTGGTCAGATCTCTTGAAGGCAAGGTGAAGGCTTTTATATCCAAAAGAATTCGGAATGATAGCAAACAGAACTCTTTCATAATAAACTACTTGATGTTCTGGGCTAAAATAAAGATTTATCAGAATAAAAATATATTTGAGTTCTGCTTTGAATTTTCAAACTAATAAATGTATAAATACAAGCCTAACAATTGGTTTAAATACATTTATATAATTGATTTAATCTTTTTACTTTAGAAATTATTGAACAAACTGTTTGAAATGAAAATTATGAAAAGCCTTCAATGGCACACAAAATTTGGGTCATATTTCCCATCTAGAAGCACACACAGCTCCTTGAACTTCTTGTCACCCTTCTTACACACAGTTGCACAGATGAGATTGATGATGTCCTCCACTGCGTTAGAAGCAGTCGGTCCTATTGGTATCTGTCCTCATCTAACACAATATGTGTTGCAAAGTAAGCCATCAAAACATGTGTGCTGAAATACCTTTTGAACAAATTATAGCTTGGAAAGAACATACCCACCTGGTATGCTATTTTAAAACTGAAAATATAGAATCAGAATATTATAGTGTATGACTTTTATTATTTTTACAACATTATTTTAAAAAGTCTATTCTAATTTAATTTTCATTTGCATTCGTAAATGTTTAGGGACACCTGGTGAGCTCTTTTGGTAGAGTTTGCGTCTCTTGATCTCAGGGTTGTAAGTTCAAGCTCCACATTGGGCACGGATCCTATTAAAAAAAAATAAAAAGCAAGGACGTGTAAAATTTATATTTTACTCTTCTAATTTCCAGAGGCATATGGACAGATCAGTTTCCTCCAGCCATCAAATAATTTTCACATTTTTAAATCACAACAAAAGCATTGACTTTGTATTCTTTTTCTTTTTTTTTTCCTTGTGTTCTTTTTCAATAGCTAATCCTTTTGTCCCAACATAGACAAAGATGGAGTTTCTTTATAGTAGATTTCAAATATATTTTATCTTAATTTGTAATATTTAGAAACTACAATATTAAAAAAACACAAATGTATAAGAGCCCTTTGGAATAAAAGAGCATGGTGAATTTCTAAATGTAATGCCTTTTAGAAATCTAAAGCTCCAGAAAGATAATGGGTGATATTAGTTTTACTTCTAGTAACCTCTTCATCAGGATAACTCAGCAAACATATAGAGTAAGTATATATGATCATAGGAAACTTTTGTATTAAATAATCCATGTGATTATATTCACATCATATTATGTTCTATTTTAGCTTATGTATCAGTCAGTGTTCTCCAGAAAAAAGGAACCAATGGGTTCTCATATAAATATCAGTAGATTTATTATAAAGAACAGGCTTACAGGATTATGGAGGCCCAGAAGTCCCAGGGTCTACTGCTTGCAAGTTGGACAACCATGAACACCGGTGGTATAATTCAGTCTGTCTGAACGCCTGAGAACCAAAAGAGCCAATGTCCAAGGCAGGGGAAGATGGATATCCCAGCTCTAGCAAAAAGAACAAATTCCCCTTTCTCCAGCTTTTAATTCTACTTCGTCCCTTAACAAATTGGATGATGCCACACACACTGGGGAGGATCTTTTTCTTTTACATAAGTCTATAGGTTCATATGCCAATCTCTTCTAGAAACACCCTCACAGATACACCCCAAAACAGTGTTTTACCTCTATGTCTTGGCACAGTCAAGTTTGACACATCACGAATTAACCATCCCAACTTTCATGCTTTATTTTCTGCTATAATTTTTCTTGATGCTTCTGTTAAAAGTTCTATATTGGATACTATGAGAGGTAAAAAAAAAAAAACCAAAAAACAAAAAACTTGATGGCCAGTTTGTTACTAAAAAGATCAATGAAGATAGAGTATGCTGAAGTGGAAGGCATTTTAATTGGAATTTCATGTATTTCTGAGAAAGCATGAGTACTTTGAAATAAATAATGGTAAGGTGATCGAATAACAATCCTCCAAGATGTCCATCTTATCTCTCAAACCTATGAATATTATACCTTACGTGGCAAAAGGAATTTATATGGGATTAAATTAAGAATCTTGAGATAGGGGGAGTATCTGGGATTATCCATGTGGAGCCAATTTAGTCACAAATGTCCCTACAACTGAATAAGAGAGGCAGGCAGGGCAGAGTCACTGGGAGATTTTAAGATGCTACCCTGCTAGATTTGGAGACAAAGGTTTTGAAGATGGAGAAGGGGCATGAGCCAAGGAATGCAGACAGCCTCCAGAAGGTGAAACAGACAAGGTGAGAGATTCTTCTCTAGAGTCATTAGAAGGACACAGCTTGGACTTTAATTTTAGTCTGGTGAGACACAAAGGACTCTGACCTCCAGAAGTGTAAGATAATCCATTTTCATTGTTTGAACCTTCTCAACTTGCAGTATTTTTTTTTTTTTTTTTTTACAGGAGTAATAAGAAACTAATACAATTAGCTAATATCTTTGGAAGAGAATGAAATCACAGGATTGCTTCTTAGACAAAAATGCTGTACCTTTACTTATTGATTCCATCTTAACCAACTCAACACAATTTAATCTTCCACTTCTTTTTGTAATTTTTTTTTTTAAGAAATTACATCAAAAGTCCTAAATGAATTTTTTCTACTCTTCCAACTAGCAATGAAACTGTAGTGGTCAGCAAGGAGAAGGTCTCCAACACTTGTCACCTTAAATTTACTCTTAAATCTCTTCACTTATTCCTGAATCAGTATTTTTCTGACTGTTCATTTATCTAGTAAACATAGTCTTGTTTCCCCCACACACAGTTGTATTTTTCATCTTCCCCTTTCTTGTCAGAAATGTACTGCTACGGCCATTTCAGATTTCAGGTTGAACGTGCTTTGCAACATTGATCCGGGTCACAAGTGATGTGTAGTATCGGTTAGTGAAACCACACATCAAAACCAAAGAAAACCAATGAGCAAGAATTCTTCTGTGTGAAACCTACAAGTAGCATTAACTTGGCTTAAGAGCATTCCAGGAATGGAAAATCATTTAAATTGTTAAAATAAGATGTGGTAATTTATCTTTTCTCCATAAGGTTTAGTGCATTTTAGTGGATGAAGTTTAGAAAGAGAAAGGGAGCCTGCACTTATAATTGGGATGAACCAATACTTGGCATTCCAGTGATTAGTGTCAAGCTGCTGGTGACAGAGTATTCAGTCTTTCCATTGTTGTTATTTCTAGTACAATTAGTTGGGAGAAGAGGATACAGTAGATTTCAGAAGTGCCTCCTACATAGTTCTCACAGTCTCCAATCCTCCAAACCTCTCTTAACCTGTTATTCAAGCATTGTTAGTGTTGTTGTTGTTGTTTTTTTTTTGGGGGGGGGGGTGAAAAACCTCTTAAAATCAATTTATATTTACTTATTTTAGGTTTCTGGCCTGACATTCACTTGGCAGTTTCTTCTTATTTTGGATTTTTATAAAACTTAATTAAAAAAGAAATTATCCAAGCAGATTTCCTTTACTTTTCTTCTTGGCTATCACACATGTGAATTTACAGACAAGAAATACTTTTTCAATGCTTGAGTTACAAAAGCATTTTAATTTCATTTTTGAGGGATCTCAAAATAGTTAAAGGAAAATAGTCAATGTCCAGAGGAGCACCTGGGTGGCTCAGGTGGTTAAACATCTGTCTTTGGCTCCGGTCATAAGCCCAGGGTCCTGGGACAGAGCCCCTGCATTGAGCTCCCTGCTCAGTGGGAAGTCTGCTTCTCCCTCTCCCTCTGGCCATCTCCCTGCTTGTGCGCTTTCCCTCTGTCTGTAAAATAGATGAATAAGTATCTTTAAATAAGAAATATCAGATAAATAAAAATGTAAAGTTACATATACTGTGCTTTTACTATTCATTTTTTTTGTTCAAGCATCTTTATTGATCCTTATTGCACATCATTCAAATTCTTCACTTTGCTATCTATGTTTCTTCTTCCTATACCTCTTGTCTTTCTTGGTCATTTTATTTTTTCTCCTAAGAACCTGATACATACATAGTTTTTTCTAAGCCTACAAACTGCCTTAGGCTAATTTTACCATCTCAGAGGGTTTCCCTTATAATAACATCTTTTGGCACTTATTGGTTCATCCATTTATTTATTTTGAAGTTTTTATTGAGTAAAACTTCAACAATTATAAGTATTGTGGCAAATGATATAAAGTGAGAAATAAGCCAGACACACAGTCTCTGTCTTTAATAAACTATACTTGAACTATAGAGATACAGATATAATGACTTAATTACAGTTGTAACAAAACAATGAGATTCATTATATAATGGAGGCTTAACATATTTTGGGGGATTAGCCCTTTGTAGCATTCAATCAGGAATTAGAAGCCCCTCCATGTATTCCAGACAAGAAAGGCTTGAATGGAGAGAAGTGTAGGATTACTCAGTCATTGTTGGGACAAAGATCAGTACAATCATCATCCAGGTTCTCAGTCTGCAATACCAAAGTGGTTGTTCTGGTGGTGCCCAGAAAGGATTGCAAAACTCAAGGAACTTTCAGAGCTTCCAGCTTCTATATTATGCCTTGAGTACTATTTGGCTTACATAAGCCTTTTAGATTACAGGCTTCCAAGGACCACAGAAATCAATCAACTTGGAAGTTTTCATCCCTACTATTGTCTTCACTTTGTTCAAGTGCTTGAATACAAGTATAACTCATTCATTCCTTTTCTATCTGTGTCTCATTGCAGCCCCTCAGTGACCACCTCAGGATCTTAATGCTAGGACACATCCTGGATTAACATGTCCTATTTCCTACCAGCGGTGGGATCCTGTTGCCAACTGACAGGTGAGTATTGCAAACTGAGGATCTGCTCCTTATACTACTTCTGCTACAACTGACCTAGTTTAGGAATCTCTGGAAAAAAAAAACTAGTGTCAATTCTCTCTGAAGAATTTTGTCCCATCAAGTAGCTGCTTGAAGTACAAAGTGTAAATATTACTTGACAAAAAAGTATATGAGAGTATTTATTAGCTCAATATTCCCTTGTCTTTCAAAAGCATCTATTTTTCTTGTCTCATACTTGTCTCAACTGCTATAAGCCTGTTTACTGACCTTAACTGCATCATGATGCAATCGTCTAATTTGCACTACATTTCCATTAAGCCATCTTCTAAATAATATTTATGTTATTGTATATATATATATTTTTTTAGAATAAATGCGATATTCTGGAGCATCAGTTTTATCAACTGATTTGTCATTAATGTAATGTCATATTACATCATGTGCTTAAATGGTGGTGATACAGTTACAATGAGTGATAACTAGGTACAAATTTGTTCGTTATCCATGACATCCCAAATTCAGATTTTATTAATGCTATGAATATAAGGTAAACATAAATATATTTCTGGTTGTGATAGATGAAGGTATACCTCTTTCTGATACATATAGATTTGCTTATTCTTTAATAAAATGAACAGGTCAAAATAGCTTTTCTATTTGTTTATGATTTTAACACAAAATAGTTATAGTCCACAATCTAGAAATATCTTAATAAATAAATATATATTCCCATTGAATAAATTCAATTTTATTCTACAAGGGAAAGATGCATCACTTCAAGAAATCTTCATATACTAGTAGCAAGTAGCATATTTGTATGAAAATATTAAATGAAATGATATACATTTTGCTAATTTTTAAGTCACATACCTGCAAATATCACATGAATATGAATCCATCTGCTAACCTTGCTACTGTACTGAATTCTATAATTAATGATTTATATGAAAACATTTTGTTTAGGATAAAAACATGTGTTATATTTTAATACGTATATGCACTTTAAACCTAAAATAAAATTTAATATATTTCCCTAAAATTGTTTCTGATATCTAATATATCTAGATACAAATTGAACAAAATTAACCAATAAAGTGAATCTAATTTAGGGCTGGGATATTATATAAACCCATAAAAACCCAGACATCTTAGAAAAAAATTATCCAGTATTGTAAAACCCTCTTTTTTCAGCTCTATTACTGTAGTTCATACTTAATTCAGCATATATAATGAGAGGTGAAGGAATGAGAGTTCCATTTTCTTGAAATACTATGTAATTCAATCCAATTCCAAGGATGTACATATTCACAAGTAGCATCATTTCATAAGAAGGGACCATTTAGCTTTGCCTTGGTCTGTTTTGGTACTTTTTTAGAGGGTACTTTCTCACATAGAATCTGATCTACTTGTTAGAAGATTAGCAAGGGAGTGTATGATGTCTCAAAGGTCGTCAGATATCATTAAAGGCTCCAACAAGTCATAATTAACTTTGTGTTTAAAAAGAGAGAACAACAGGGTCACCAATAACACATTCTGGGCAGGCAGCCAGGACCCTACCATGGGAGTCATGATGTCTAAACATCAATTGAGTAGGCTGGACTTGCAAAGTATACTGATCAGAAGCAAGGCAACTATTAACATAGCAAGGAAAAAGAAATTTCTAATAAAATGAGCAGATGTCTTGGAAAGGCTGGAACATTAGCCTTCAGCTTAATAGCTATAGCATATATACTCTCAAATACACATGAGCCTATTCAAGAATCAAACCTTACTAAAAGTCAAGAAGCAGTTTGAGCCTGAGGGTGGCATAAAATAAGGAGGCAGTCCCCTGGGGCTAGCACAAAATTGGCAAAGTGGTGAAAGAGATAACAAAATATGTTAAGACTCTTATTTTTGGGAGGCCTGGGTGGCTCAGCCATTGAGCAGCTGCCTTTGGCTCAGGTCATGATCCTGGGATCCTGGTACCAAGTCCTGCATTGGGCTCCCAACAGGGAGCCTACTTTTCCCTCTGCCTATGTCTCTGCCTTTCTCTCTCTGTCTCTCATGAATAAATAAATGCAATTTTAAAATAATAACAATAAAAAAACTCTTATTCTTTGGGCCAGCTTCCTTGAGACAAATTTTTAAAAATTCTGTCCAAATTAGAGGATATTTTATTTCTACTTCAACTTTTAATAGAAGCAAGCTATATTTTAAGAAGCAACTATACAAAATTCAAGAAGAATTTGAACTCATTTTCCTCACTTTTTTAGAGGACTACTCTGAGAAATCTCACATCTAACTCAACAAGCTTTTTTGCAAGTCTTCAGGTCAGACAGGAAGGAGGCAATTGTTACTTCATGAAAATCACAGAAAATCAAAAAATTCACCCAAACATCTTTTGCCACTTATTTTTGCGTATGTGTGTGGAGGACATAATTTTTCCTTTCTCTGTCTTTCCTCTGCATCCCTTTCATCTAATCTTTGTATTTTACTTTGTATTTTACTGTTTTATTCTACTGCTCCACATCTTCCTGATCTCTCTCCTTGACTAACTTGAAGTTGTGTTATTATCATGGAGGGTAGACTCCCATTAATGGGAACATTTCTTTCCTTTATTTTAGCAAGATGACTATAACAGAAAGAAGCATTGAAAAACAAAGAGACTTATTTGAGAATAATTGTTGTAAATATTTTGCATATTAAAGAAACAAAAACCTTGGTCTCAGAGGCTGCTATCAAAAATCCAAGGATCATATGTAATTTTTCACTGGAGGAAAAAAAAAAACTCTAACTAACAGCATTTCTCTCTTTTTAAACCTATTTTTTAAAATGAAAATCTCAACATACACAAAAGTAAGCAAATCTACATGAATCCCTAAGTACCTACCATTGAGCTTCAACAATCCTCAACACAAAATTAACATTGATTCATCCTTACCACCACACAATCCTCTTTATTGCCTTATTCTGAAATCCCAGCTATCAATCATATGTTCCATAAATATTTTGAAAGAATTTTTTATTTTAATATCAAGAAAATATAAGCTATTTAACCACAGATTACCTATATATTTCCACTATTTTGTAAAATAATTAATTGCAATTGAATGAATAGAATGTAATATCATAGAAAATAACCAAGTTTATGTACAGAATAAATGACAGACCTGCCCGAATAAGGACAGAGATTTTTGGGTAAAGCTGATCGAAATCTTTTAATCTGCCTGCACTTTTGACTACTTTTTAATGCTCACAGTGGGAAGCATCACATAATACATATGAATATTTGGGGCATCATTCAATGAAGGAGGATTTAACATTCTGTGGCAAATTTTCTCATATTTTGACTTAACACTGACTCTGTAATACAATTGATGGAAAAATAAACTAAATAGAGTTGAGAGCCAAGTTTATGTAAAGTAAATGTAGAAAATTCAAACACACTTAAAAACTCAATGTTATCATGAAGTATTTTTCCTCTACTTTAGAAAATTGTGAGGCCATTTTAGTTATTCTTCTTATGACCGATCATTTACATAAATTTTCATTAGAGGATTCAAATTATTTTTTTAGTCCTTGGAACATGAGTTTGAAATCAGGAATTAAAAAAAAATAGGGATCCCTGGGTGGTACAGCGGTTTAGCGCCTGCCTTTGGCCCAGGGCGCGATCCTGGAGACCCTGGATCGAATCCCACGACGGGCTCCCGGTGCATGGAGCCTGCTTCTCCCTCTGCCTGTGTCTCTGCCTCTCTCTCTCTCTCTCTCTCTCTCTCTCTCTCTCTCTCTGTGACTATCATAAATAAATAAAAATTTAAAAAAAAGGAATTAAAAAAAAATAAAAAAGCCTTTTACGCAAATAAAAAACAATTACGAAGAAACCAAATGAATGATATGTCGTTAAGATGCTAACAAAAACAGAATGAAGGTAAAGCTTGTCAAAGTACAGTAGTTTCACTCAGATAGGCTATAAATACTCCTGTTTTATCATGTAAAATTTAGTATCAAAAAGCAACAAAGATCTCCATTTTCTTCATGAAATAATAGAGCCAGAAAAGAAAGCCATAAAATCACAAGGAAATAAAGAGAAGAAAGAAATAGAAAGAAACTATGCAAAAGCCAGAGAACAAGTAACAAAATGTTACAAAGTAAATGTCTATCAATAACTAATTTAAATGTAAATGGATTAAATTTTTCATTCAATGGATGCCTGGGTGGCTCAGAGGTTGAGCATCTGCTTTCAGCTCAGGTCATGATCCTGAGGTCCTGGGATCAAGTCCCACATCGGGCTCCCTTCAGGGGATCTGCTTCTCCCTCTACCTATATTTCTGTCTCTCATGAATAAATATATAAAATATTTTTTAAAATTTCCATTCAAAAAACAGAATGGCTAAATAGGTTAAAAAATAAGACCTATCTATATGCTCCTTATGATAGACTACAGAAATGGGGAGTGAGGACAAACACAGACTCAAAGTGAAGTGTTAAAGAAAGATATTACGTGTGAATGGGAATGAAAAGAAAGTTGGGGTAGATATACTCATATCAGACAAAAGAGACTTTAAAAGAAAGACTGTAATACAAGATAAAGAAGACACTAACTAATGATAAAGGAATCAAACCAGCAATAATACATAATATTTATAAATACATATGCATCTCACATAGGATCAACTAAAAACATAAAGCAAATATAAAGAGACCTAACGGGAGAAATTGGCAACAATACAATAAAAGTTGAAAACTTTAATACCTCACTTATACCATTAAATAGATCATCCATATGGAAAATAATCAGTAGGGAAATAGTGACCTTAAACAGCAAGTTAGACCTACAGACTTAATAGATTATAGAACATTCCATCCAAAAGCAGCTGAATTCTTCACAAGTGCACTTGGAACATTCTCCAGGTTATATCAAATGTCAGACTACAAAACAATCTCAATATATTCAAGAAGACTGAAATAATATCAAGCTTGTTTTCTAAACACATTTATATGAAATTGGAAATAAATCATAAGAAGAAAACTGTGTGTCAACAAGAAAAGAGAAACATATTGTTACATGTAAACAAACACACAGACTGACACACCCATTGACACATACACACACACCCAAAGGGATAAATTTCACAGAAATCAACTTGAGTAAAAAATACCACACACTAGAGAACAAACTCTATGATTTTAGTTATATACATAAAAGAAACACGCTTATTTGGTTAGGAGTAGTTAATGTAAGGGTGCCTGGATAGCTCAGTTGGGTAAGCTTTGCCTTCGGCTCAGGTGGTGATCCTAGCATCCTGGGACCTAGCCTCCTGTCAGGCTCCCTACTCAGCGGGAAGCCTGCTTCTCCCTCTCCCTCTCCTCCTCCCCACTGCCTGTGCTCTCTCTCTGTCTGTCAAACAAATAAACAAAATCCTTAAAAAAAAAAGAGTAGTCAGTTTAGTGGTAACTTTGCGATGTAAAGATTGGTAAAAATAAAATATTTACCTCTTTATGAAATTATGTTACAAGTAAAAGTTACTAATAGGGATTTTAACTGAGAGCTATAGGGGGAATATGCAGAAATAATACAAAGAGAAATATATAAAATGATCTTATATAGTCACCTCTATATTCATAAGTATGTGAAAGAAATATAATTTAATATGAAATTCGGGAGAAAAAAAGTGTCAAATATGGACAAGTTGCCAGCAGGACAGAGATATTTAAAGAGAGAAACAGAATTCATAAAGCTACACTTCTAAAATTTATCAGACTCATACACCTTCTCTCCAGTATTATTTTCCACTTTGTCTCTGCTCTCAACAATTGAAGTGTCATAAAATATTTCCTAGGGAGCTTCTATTTTTTACATGCTTAGTAATCACTTCATTGCTCTTTGAAGGTCTGTTTATACTTTTTTAGGGGATAGTTAAGGGAATTATGTAGGGGAAGACAAGAGAACATTCATGAATACCTTAAAGTGATTTATGCATATAAAATACTAACAAACCACAATCCTGCTAGGCTATTATGGGATTTTATTTTATAAAAGTTGAAAAAATTGTGACACTCAAAAACATTCTGAGAAAATTAATTAACTAAAGGGTTAATGCCAAAATTGAGCTGCTATGTCTATGTACTGTATATACATACTTTCTATAAAGTGGTAGGATTTTGAACCATTGTTTGATATATAAAAGAATACTTTTGTTTAATATTACATGGTACTTTCCTTTGATTAAACACTTCCCCACACATTTGATGAAGAACATAGGGAACCTCTATTACTTGGGTGTCTTTCATTTGTCCTGTACTGAAGGCTTATTCCTGCTAGGAAGATTAGCTTTGCATGGTTTGGTTCACCTCCATAGTGGGAGCCATCAATCCATCAAGTACATAAAAGAGACCGATGGCCTCCTAATTAAAGCTTGAATTTATGGTTAGAGACAGTCTTCTCAGGGAAATTCTTCATGAAGCAATAGAGTAAGAAATGCCTATTTTTATCTATTAAAAGGTTGTTAAGTTTATTTTGAAGGCATAAAATGAAGGTATCAGGAAGATGCATGTAGTTACCAGGTGAACTCTATCAAAAGCTGGTAGCAAAGGTATGATATTTGGTCCACAGAGGTGGGTCATTAAAGAAATGTAAGAATTACTGTTTATCAAAATGTTGGTGCAAAGGTGATCCAAATGGTAAATGGGAGGGTGTTACCACTGTCAGAACACTGGTGTCAATTTAGATGTGAGCAGAAGTCCTGGTGTCGCAAAAGACTGTCAGAGCTCAGCAAGTCTCCTTTTCAAGGAATAAAATATTTATTTGTTTTAAACAGAGATGAGGTAGGATATCCCCAGTGGTTTTTAAAAATATTTTATTTATTTATTCAGGAGAGATACAGACTGAGAGAGAGAGAGGCAGAGACCCAGGCAGAGGGAGAAGCAGGCTCCATGCAGGGGTCAGATGCGGGACTCGATCCCGGGTCTCCAGCATCACGCCCTGGGCTGAAGGCGGCACTAAACAGCTGAGCCACCCAGGCTGCCTCCACAGTGATATTTTCCCCTCTTTTTCCCTCAGGAATAGTCTCAATGATGTGAATGGGGCTAGAGAGCATTATGCTAAGAGAAATAAATCAGAGAAAGACAAATACGGTATCATTTCACTCATATGTAGAATTTAACAAACAAAACAGGTGAACATGGAGATGGGGGTGGGGGGAAGAGAGAGGCAAATCATAACACAGACTCTTAATTATAGAAAACAAACTGAGGGTTGCTGGAGGGGAGGTTGTGGGGCATGGGCTAAATGGGCGGTGGGATTAAGGAGGGCACTTGTGATGAGCACCCCGTGTTGTAAGTAATGAATCACTACATTTTATTCCTGAAACTAATACTACGCTGTATGTTAACTAACTGGAATTTAAATAAAACTTTCAAACTAGGAAAAAAAAGAAATAGACTAATTTTAATTTCACTTCCTTTAAAAAATATTTATTTTATAATATTTATTTTATTGATGTATGATTCATACATGATATCTTATTAGTTTCGGGTGTACACCACAAAGATTCCTTATTTTTATACATTATGAAATGATCCCCATGATCATTCTTTTTACCATCTGCCACAATACAGAGTTATTACAGTATTATTGACTGTATTCCTTATGTTATATATTACATCCCAACAACTTGTTTATTAACTGGAATTTTACTCTTCTTGGATGTCCAACACCCAACAAAATAATAATTTAAAATGGAAAGTAAGAAAATAAAGTCTTGTATAACAAACTGACAGTTGGCTGTAACATCCTGCAGGCAGGATTAAATATCAGGTCACAGATGTGTGGTTAAACAAAACTGCACTATATGAGATATAGAATAAAAACCTTAGAAATAAGTGAACATATATTATTTGTGCTCCAAAAAAGTGAAGAAAATATCAATAGGGATAGATATTTTAAAAAGCTGATTTGCACTCTTTTACCACTTTATTTGTAAATACTGCCATGAAATGCCCATGAAACATTTATTAAAACTATAAGCAGAGAAAGAAAGAACATCAGCATAATAAGTAATTATTAAACTTACTCATGAAGGTTAATTATTTAACTCTTAATAATCTGGAAAACATAAGTACCACAATGCAGTTCCCTTAAAATATGCATTTTTTGAATTTTTGGATTAGGCAAGAACATAAGTACCTAAAAAACTGAAAGGGAGGGATCCCTGGGTGTTGCAGCGGTTTAGCGCCTGCCTTTGGCCCAGGGCCCGATCCTAGAGACTTGGGATCGAGTCCCACATCGGGCTCCCGGTGCATGGAGCCTGCTTCTCCCTCTGCCTGTGTCTCTGCCTCTCTCTCTCTCTCTCTCTGTGTGTGACTATCATAAATAAATAAATAAATAAATAAATAAATAAATAAATACTGAAGGGGAATGTTCCAGTATACCTATTTACAGAGCTTCCAGTGTGTTATTCTTTCAGTTAGAGTTTTTTTTCTCATAACACAATATTTCTAAGTGTTACTAAAATATTAATTTGAAAAAAAATAAAAAAGAAAAAATAGAAACATTCATATAAATTTTAATGATCTATATTTGCAAATTTATTTTTGAAAAATCTGTTAAATGCTTTTTTAATAATATATTTCAACATTTTTTAAACTAATTCTATAAAAGCTGTTCATTACAGCAACTTTAGAATAAATAAGTATCAACTTATTTGGCAAGAGGATATAGTAACACGATTAAAGGAAAACTAGTATGTATCTATGTGAATTCAGGGCAAATGGGTCATCAGATTGCATTCCTTAAATTCATACAATCTTTGATTGTCAATGATATCTCAGCAAAGATGAGAGGATAAAAAGAAAAGAATATAAAGGCTGTTTCTTTCTCTCTCTCTGTTCTCTACTGTGCAGGATGCAGGAAGAAGACCAAGTGCAAAACACAAAAGTCACAACAGACACTTGATCTGCTGCCTTGATCTTGGACTTCCCAGCACTTCAGAAACATTAGGAATAAATATCATTTGTACAAAACAAACAGACCAAAAAAAAATTCTATCAGTAGGTATGGGCAAAAGTACTACAAAAGATTGGGAAGAGTGGTTGTCAGGGATAGGGCGACCAGGAATGGGAAATTATTAATGGATGAATTAATGAATGAAGTACCAGTTTTGTAAGACAAGAAGAGTTCTGGGGATTGATGGTGGTGATAGTTACACATGATGTGAATTCAGTTAATACTGTTGAATGTATTTAAAATGATTTGTAAATTTTATACGTGTTTTACTGAAATTAAAAAAAAAAAGAGAAGAAAATAGGTGTTTATCCAAGACATATTGTTTCTTTGTAGTTTTTGTGTTGTTGTTTCAATTACCACGTAATAATAAGTGAGGTTGCTTGTTTTCATTGTTCATTAATTAACTGACTAATTGACTAATCTGAAAAATATCAGGGTCAGTGTTGAATAAATATAATGTGAGGCTCTATTAAAAATGGTCTGAATCTTAGATACCCATTTGAATTAACTATCTACCCATTCCTGTGTTTGGTGCTTTATATTTTATAGAGGTTGCTGTTAATTAAAGGACATAGTACTCTACATAAAATATCTTTTGCATTTTGTTGTGCTCTTGGCTTTAAAGGAAAAAGACATATTTTTGAAGCCAGTTGTATGTCTTATGTTTGAGAAAGTCTATGCAACCTAATTGCTCCCATGAGAGACCACTGATTATTTGAGAGAGATGCATATGTTCAAATGCTTTAAAAGTGAAGATACATCTGTCAAGTTCAGCATATATTTTTAAAAATAATAGAAATAGTGTATATTAAGAGAGATCATTTTCTGTTAATGGCACTTTTATTACTGTGAATATGATCAATACAGCTTGTTGTAAAGTAGAACATTACAGTTACATTTAGAGGTTGGTGAATCCTTTGAATGTCTATTATTTCTAAAACTGAACTTGAATTTTCATTTTTATATTCTCAAAGTAAGACATGATCCAAAAATATTTGGCACTTTAGGGAGAGAATTTGTCAAATACAACTTTTAAATATTTTATGCTCGATAATACTAACAGTTCTAATGATAATCACATTTAGAGCAATTGATCCACATTTGCTTTGAATGTATTGTTAGTACTAATTAGCATTGAGTATAAATATGTATGTATGTATGTGGTTTGTGTGAATGTGTATGTTGGGGGCATCCTTGTCCATAGAAGTAAACACTAGTCATATGTCTATGCATAATCGACTTTATTGTTAATTAGTTATTTTAATGATGTAATAAAAACCTATAAAACCACTCACAGCCATACCCACAAGCTTAGGCCTTGGGATGGGGCAAATTTATAAATAACCCCCATCTTATTCCCTGCATCCTTGCCCCAGCGTAATTTTGACAAGATAATTTTCTGAAAGCTGATACTAATAATCTTATTTTAACTGAACTTATTTAACTTATTTAACTTATTTAACTGAACTTATTTAACTTATTTAACTGAAATTTATAGCACCACACATGTACTTACAATGTAAATTTTTCTCTTTTAAATTATTTTAGCTTTTCAAACAATGGATAATCATATAAACTATGATACAGCTTTAAAATTATTTTGCTATAAATTATTCATCTTAACTATTATATGATATAGCATGATAATAATATACCATAGTTTAAATAACCACTGTCCTATTTATGAGTATATGTGTTGTTTTCAGGTTTTACTTATCTTAAAATTGCTTGCTTGAACATTCTTATATATTTCTTGTTAAACTTGAAGACAATTTTTTTTAAAGATTTTATTTATTTGAGAGAGAGAGAAAGCACAAGCAGGCAGAGTGGCAGAGAGAAAGCAGAAGCAGGTTCCTACTGAGAAGGAAGCCTGATCTGGACTTGATCTCAGGACCCTGAAATCATGACCCCAGCCAAAGGCAGATGCTTAGGACTGAGCCACACAGGTCCCCCAAAAAACAAATTTCTTTTAGAGACAGACTTAAGGTAGTCTTTAGAAATATACAGTATATGATTTTCTATTTTAGAAATTATTGCCAATCTGTTTCAACAATCATTTTATAAAATAGGTCAGTAGATGATAAAGAGGTGATAGATGATTGATAGACGATAGAGTGATCATATAATATTATTTTTGAAATAGGCATTTTTGCAAATGGAAGGGGCTCTGTTATTAATTAAATTATTAGTAACAATTATTATTATTATTAATGTTCCACCCTAATAGGTATAAACTTGGAATGTCCTAAAAAACAAACAAATAATAAAACCCACAGTGAAACATAGAAACTACAATGACAAAAACTAGGTCTGTGATTAAGTTAATTTTGGACTTGTCCCTCCAATTTGTGTAATGCCCTCAAACAGGAGCTTTACATAGTTTAAGTGTTTATTTTTAAAAATTTATGATAGTAGTAACTCAAATTTCAAGAAAGGAAATTCAGATTGTTATATGAACACATCATCACCAGATCTTTAATTCTTTATTCATGGATTCAGTCATGTATTTAATATGGTTTGATAAAATTAAATACTAGTTTGATCACTTTTTATCACTTATTATTACAAATGTCTTCTCTGACATATAATTCCAGAAGAGTACTGAACATAGGGAAAATATGTGAAAATATAAATGAAACATTTCGTTAAAATTCATGCCTATTGGTATAATAAGATCTCAATATAATCAACTGGAACAAAATTTTTCCTTTAAATCACTTCTGACTACTTACAGGGGTAAAATTCTTATCAGAACTTAAATGTTAGCACCATCTTTAATACCAGTGCTGTTAAAATAGTTGTCTTTTATATTTCTCTCTATAGACCTACAGAATTTTTAACTTTAAATTCTTGGTGTTAAATTTTCAAAAGCATGTCCTCGGGGAAAGGACATTTGTATTAATTCACAGCCACTGTCACAAGTAATTTAATGGTGATATCAGTTTACTTCCAGTTGCTTTTTGCCAAATAATCAAAAAAGTCACGCCGTGACTAAACTATAAAAATAAAGCAATAACATTATTACTTAGGGCTACAAGAACTCCATAATTTTCAGCAATGTGAAATTATGCTTTTGCCTGTAAGGTCTTCAAATCTATCTGAGAATAGGCAGACTGCTAATGGCAGGCTTACTGTGAGTTCCTCAGATTGTTCCTTGATTGTCCTTGTTCTTCTCACCTGGTTTTGTCCATGTCTGTCTGTCTCTTACCATCTCTCTACTACCTGTCTATCTATTATCTATTTATCTATCATCTATCTATCTAATCTATCATCTATCTTTCTATTATCTATCATAAATCTGTCTAATCTTTATAGTTTTCAAAAAAACAGGCAGCATGGCAAAAGTTTTTACACTAGCAAAATATATAATCATACTCTGTGTCCCAATCCTGGCTTTGTCACTTGCAAACTATGGGAATTGAGGAAGTCACATGAACTATTTCTCAGTCGCTTTGTGTTTCTATAATTTCAAATGGTATCATAATAGTGCTTCCCCTTTGTGGTTTGGGAGAGGATATTATAAACTAACCTATAGAAAAGCATCAGTGTATTAGCGACTAAATTTAGCTCTCTGTGGAGAAGACTCATTCTATGTCTATAATGTGTCAGATCTTGTTTTAAGCAATTTATATATTTTATTTAATTTTCACAATTGAGTTGGCATTTAAAAAGAACATGGAAGTGACTGGATAGATTTGAGTTCCAAAACCAGTTTGACTTCAAAGCCAGTGCTCATAACATCCCTTCTACATAGAGCTATAGTAGATTAAGATGCCAGTTTCCAATTTTAAATCATAAATAAAGTTATAATAAATAATTTTGTACTCTTAAACAAATGTGGCTTATACTATAGTGCTTAACTGGCCTGGGTGTCTTGTCTGCTCTTAACTGTCATAAAGTGTCCTTCATCTTTGTCCACTGAATCCAACTTTCAAAAGGGCTTTGCTAAATGTAATTATTCTATGGGACTAGTGTGGTAGGTCTTCCTCATCCTGAAGCTGTGTATAGAAGGAATCTAAATATCTCTGGCCAGGGAGGAATATGTCCTGCTTGGAGAGTTAGCATGTGACTGCTCTTTTTTTGCACTGTGAAATCAATTGCTGTTAAACCTTTTAACGTTGTCTTGAGAGCAGTATGTCTGAGGAATATAGCTCATTCCCTTCCTGATCAAGGTACAGTAAGCTTGCCTAGCTTGTAGTCACAAGATAGTCAAGTTCAAATATATTAGCTATGCTAAATTTGTCAATGATGCTTCACTCTTTTCAAATGAAAGTCAGTTATCTTTCCAGCTTAAGAGCGTATGAGCAACAGTTATCACCATTAAGTAGAGAATGCTAGATCTTAGGATATTTATTAATCAAATTGTATCCCTATTCAATCTCCCTGTGTCTGCCCTCAACATGCAGTACACACACACACACACACACACACACACACACACACACACACACCATATACCCTTAAGGAATTGAACAGTTTCTCCCTGGGTGCAATAATCTTGCATAAAAAAGAAAAGAGAACAAAATAGATACTTTTTTTTCTTCATGATTTTCTTCTTAGAAATCGAGTAAGGAAGGACCAGAATGTTTATCAGCCACATTTCTAAATAAATAAGCTCTTGATAGCAAAACAAAAAATCAGGTCTCTCAAAATTATTCAAAGTGGTCAAATTTGTAGTAACTTCATGAAGTAATAGAAAACTGAAACAAAGTACTTGTATAAGGGTTCTGGGGTGGTTTGTTCCCAATACACGCACATATACTATCAGAGGACACAAAAGTAGAGGCATTCCATTTTTTAAAAAATATATATTTTAATGCTTTTGTTCAAGGAATCCATTTTTTTTAATCTTTAAACAAATATAATGGTTAAAAATATTTATATGAAAGATTTTTACAAAATGTCTTTAAGATCTGAGACAAATTACATTTTGGAGTTACAAATAAATATGGAAAAATGATTTATTTTATGTTTTATCACATTTATTACATATTATACATGTACATGTTATATAATTACATAATGTTATATTTATTATGTGTGAAACATATACATTAAGCCAAACATTTATTTTAAAGCCTGCTTTAATAGGAGCATTGGTACCAGAGGAAGAAAGGCATGAGAAGAGAAAGTATATTCATGGTATCCTTTGTAAACTGTCCCTTCCACCCTGAGAAAACAAAGTCCAAATATGAGAGTAATATGACATCATTGAAAGTCTTGATAATTATCATTAATGACCCAAGAATTTAAGTCCTAAAACTTCCTAGACATGGCAGGAGACTAAAGTGATTGGTAACAAAGATGGTTCGTTGCTAGAGTTTCATAAAATCTCCAGATATATACTATGAGTCTAAATTCATCTCTGCAAGTTTGATCAATAACATATAGCTATATCTATTTGTTAAATTCTAGGTCTCTGTATTTGTGTAATCTCTAGCATTATAAAACTGTACATTTTGACAAGGGAAACAAACACTAGTGTTTTAATTTTTGCTTTATTTCTAGTAAGAAATAGGCAATGTGGAATGACAGATACAACATTATTCTTACTTTCTTGCTTCCTGAATAAGCTATCATTTCCACTTTATATCTGTTTGAAATCATTGGAATGAAGCCTTATCAAATTAGGTACATTTGAAATTTTACTTTTATTAAATTTCTATACGTGTATCATGTATTGATGAAGTATCTTAGATATGTGACTACTAAATGAATGGCATACTTAGTATATGTAACACATATACATATAAACCAATACTTAATAAAAAGGTGTGAAATGAGACTGTTTCTGTTTCTCTTTTTTAAGAATATTGGCTATATCATTAGAGCAAAGCTGTAAATCTTTTGTTTTTTATTATAATTAGTTAATTCCCATTGTTGTTTTGCTTAAACTCTTATTAATCACAATTATTGAATTCTTAATTTTAGTTATATTTTTCCTTTTAAGTAGTTTTAATATGCTATATAATCTTTTGTAATATTCTCTTTCCTGAAGATATTCTAATGTTGCTTTTATTTCCTTATGGATTATAAACATAGTTCTTTGATATTATTTTTTATTACATTTTTTATTTTAATTCCAGTAGAGTTAACATACAGTACTATATTAGTTGCAGGTGTACAATATAGTGATTCAGCACTTCTATTCATCATTACTCAGTGCTCGTCATGATGAGTGTACTCTTAATCCCTTTCACCTATTTTATATTCTGCGTATGGTAATTCTTATTTGGAAGCCAATGTACAACTGTTGCTGCTGGTTCTTGACCGTAATGCTTTCTCTTTTTATTTTTTTTCCTTGTGTCTCAGGTTATCCTGCCACTTTTTTGAAACATCATTTGTAGAAATTCTTTGAAGTGTGGTACAAAGGAATCTGCTGAAGACAATTTGCATGTGCTGGTGGTCAGGAGTCCAACAATTAGCAGGAGCCTGTATCCTACTAGAGAAGAATAATTTTAACCCACATTCAAGAATTAAGGTTTCTTAGACCTTGTAAAACTAATCAAGCCTGCAAGCCCATGGGAAGACAACTTCTTTCCCATTCAGTCTTACCTTTGGCATATGGTCTTCTAGAGTTCCAGATTTGTGTTTCATAGGTGAGTGTGGTTGTGTAGAGACTTAAGGTCTCCATCCAGGAGCACTTTGGACTTTGACTTCTGTCCCTCTTAAGTAGCTAATCTGGCTAACTTTCAGCTATTTTACAACTCTATTTTGTCTTATTAGTAAATACTCTGAGGGCAATATTGTTTTTTTAACACTAGTCATTTCTCTGGGCTATCGTTTTTTCCTGTGTTTGGTTGGCATAAATTTTCTTGGTGATCTTTTAAAATGCAAACATAATTCTCATACTTATTTGTCAGACACATCACTCTCCCTTTTAGAGAAAAAATATTAAACATCATAACTAATAAACACAATAATGAACATATAAGCACCATAACACACTAGCACCTGTAGCTGCTTATACTTTTTAATCTTAACTCTTTCCACTACACAACCTAAAAGTCTATATGATTACATAGAACCAGTGGAATTTTCCTAAATGGATCTTATTCATATTTTAATTGGCTCATGTACCTCTTCCCACCTTTTATTACCACTTCTCTATCTTTGCTTATTAAATTTAATAATTTATAACTGCTTATAGAAATATTTCATCATCCTTGTCTATTAAATTTGGAATTTAAATTATTTTCTTATTATTTTATATGAAATTTTAAATGATACATATTATATTAAAGTGTGTAGCACTCTTTATCACTTGTATTTTGCAGACATCTTCATCTTTCATTAAATACATTGTGTTTAATTTAATTAAATCAAATTTTAGAGCGGTATAATTTTGATTTCCAACTTACAAATTTGATACAGGAAGCATAGAAAATACTTTCACATATACATATGACTTTCTAACGATCTGAAAATGTTTTCTTACAATATAGTTTTCAGTGTACTTATAGATTATATAAAATTCATTTCTAAATGAATGGTACAAAATGTACATTTTTCAACTTTTTTCTTCAATAGTCAACTGATACACCACACTACTGTTTTCATTACTCTTACCCTTATAAGTCTTCCATATCACATATTTTTCACAACATATTTTACCTTTAATTTTAGAAATGTTTATCTGATCTAGTATTTATTGTCATAAATGAGAAATATTTAGAGAGCAGACACTTAAAAGTAATGTTAGTCATTGATGGTTTTATTGTTTGAAAAAATTTTACACTGTTGCTTCACATATTTCTACCAACAGTCCTATGTGGTAACTAGGATTTATTTATCCTAATCATTTATGATTCCAAATTAAGATTCAGCAGATTTGGCCTGCCTCAAATCTGATAGTTTGTAAAGTTTTGTACCAGGAACCAAATATCATGGCCTTTTATGGTGTCTAGGCCACCTCTATTTCCACTTTTCCTGCTATCTGTATAACAAAAAACTTGCTTTGATAAACAATTTGATAAACATTTATAAAATATAGTTTACTGATAAACAATAAATTGCTTTGATCTTTTGATGGAATAGAATACTTAATTTCCACGAGGCACATGTAAATATAACAAATAACAAAATCCTTTAATTTTTATTAATTAATTAATCCCATTAATTTCCCTCTATCTCATTCAATGTGCTTTCAATGTGAAGTCCTTATTCATTTGAATGCTATAGCTTGGTTTTTATTAGTTGGAATATCATAACTAAGAATGTGACTTTTATTTCATAGAAGGAAAATGAGTACACAAATGTCCACATATCATATGGTTAATAATGGTGAATTTGAAAACAGTTGCTGACCTATTTTGATAAGCCTGAGTTATTGTTATAGAACAGAAAGAATAGCATTCAATAGAGTAAGCTTCTCCAATCTGCCCTAATTATAATATAACTTAGCTTTAACTTGGTCTAACTACATTATTTATATTCTTTGATAACTTTTCATTTTTTGTAAAAATGTTCACTTGGTTTCTTGTATCCTCTATCCTTTTGAAAAGTAATTTTACTTTTGTTGGTATTTTGATTTCACATAAATAATTACAGGTTGTTAGAAACAAACAACTTAATAAATATTTTTACATTTTCCTAGTAAATGCTATGTACTTAAATCTGTAAAGATCTTGGTAAAGTCAAATATTAATTTTACTATTTTTGACGATAGATGTTCAAATGTAAAATATAACACTTGTGAAAGTATTGTAACTTATATAAAATTTAAATGATGTCTAAAGACAAAAATACAAAGTAAGACTGTCTTATAGTATGCAAATATAACATTTAAAATGTTATTCTTTGTCATTTGGACATATGTTCATTTGGAAAATAAAAAGACCTTAAAATGTATGCGGCACTGGCAGTAGTCCTTCTTAGTTGCATTAGACTATTTTTCCTCTTTGCTTTCAGCTCGTTAGTTACTGCTTTCACAAGGGTGAGAATTGCACTTAAGGAATTTAAAAGGATCTCCTATGATTACCTAATCAAACTCTCAGAGAAAGGAGCTTACAACACTTCTGTGATGGTAACTTTTTTCTTAAGGAAGGAAAATGAATTCGTTCATTCCATTTAAAAAGACACTTGGTGCTAGAGTACTTTTCTTCCCTAGTTAATTTCCATCTGTTCTCTGTTGTAATAGACTTTCCACATCTCAGTCCACTGGTAGAACTGGCAAATAGCTGATTAGGATGATGCTACCCTTTTAGTACCTTTGCGTGTATAAGGGAAGATTTGCCATAATATCCATAGCTTTGTCCCTTGTAGACGTAATGGTACTAATGTTTTACTCTAATAGAACTTTTAAAATCTTATTGCTCATTTAGTGATGTGTTCTTCAACTCATCTGGAAATTGTGGTAAAGAAATGCTCTGGGAGTTTTAAAATAGGGTTTTAAGCCAAGCCTTTGCACATAGAAGCAGTACAGCAAATGAAAGCTACAAACGACACTCCTTCAATCTTTAGCAGTGCCCCGAAATTCTGTCAGAATGAAATTACAGGTTAGAAATACGGTTCAATATCCCAGGCAGTGCCTATCCTGGTCTGAATCAGAGACGGAAATCTCCTGTAGGCCTCAAACATATTTTGTGGTTACATTTGAAATTCTCCACCCAGATGGGGCTAAAGCTAGCAAGGTCACGACCTGAGAATTAATGGTCAGTTTAGTGAGGTCTGTTTAGTACTGCTCACCATGCTTGACCTGCATGCCTCATTCCCTGTGGGTTACTCCATTCTCTTTCCATCAACTCTCAGCTCTTTCAAGTGGACTTGACCTCTGCCCTCACTAGAGTTGCAGTTTTCACCTGATCCTTCCATTCTCCTTGGCTACTCAGATCTTGATTTTTACTTACCAATATATGGCAGAAAATTATAGATGTGGAAAGATTCAAAACACTTAAATACAGAAAAAAGTTGCATGTTCAAAACTAATCAGAAATGACATGAGATAACCAAATTGATGACTAGATGCCAGGGGCTCAGAAACACTGACATGAGGCCAAGATTAATTATCAATAGAAGTTTCACCAGAACTAGAAAGCCATACCATTGGCATTCTCTTCTCCTTGATTACACAAAGACATTAAAAGTACTAAAGTCTAAAAGTAGATGCCCTTCCTAGATGAATTAGGGCATGAGATACTTTTATATGTAGGTCTAGTTGCTGAGGTTGAGGTTAAAAGAGATATAAGAACCAACCAACCCAAGAAAATACTTGAAATAATAGTCATATTTTCACCAAGTCTGGGCTGGTATGATGTGTAGGAATCCAAAGGAATCCAAAGCATATTGTTAATTCTTTACAATGAGTATTTTTTACCAGAATTATCTGAGTAAGCAGAGATTGGGATTAAGACAGGAAAACGAAAGATCATGTGTTATAAAATCCACTTAGGTCAATAAAAAGAAGATAAATCAATTTAGGAAAAAATACAGATAATGGATGATGAAGGAAAAAGATATGAACCCAAAATAATTTATCAAAAAAAATATTTTTTTCTTCTTATAGACTTTATTTACTTGAAAGAAATAGAAAACATGAGCAGAGGGTAGGTCAGATAGAGAAACAGACTTCCTGCTAAGTGTGGAGGCCATAGGCCTGGATCCCAGGACTCTGAGATCATGACTTGAGCCAAAACCAAGAGTCTGATGTTCTACTGACTGAGCTATCCAGGCACCCCCTAGAAAAAGATTCTTAACAACAAATGCTAAATAAATAGATTTAAGATGAAATCTTAAATAATTTTTTGCCAGCATACCCACATTACAAGAAAAACTAAAGGGAGCTCTCCAGTTTAAGGGAATACATCAAATGGTATTTGAGCAAATATCTGAAAAAGTAAATGTGTGGGTAGGAATAAAAGTTTGTTTCATTATGTATCTATTAACCTTTATCTTATGTAAAGGATTATTGATGGTTTAAAGCAAGACGATGACAATATATTATGAAGTTTATATGACATGTACAATTAAAATGTATGACAGCAGGAACATATAGGGGGAGTAGAATATCCACCTTTTTGGAGCAGTATAAGATTATTTGAAAATGTATATTGATTTCCTAAAAGTAAATCTTGTAATCTCAAGAGGATCCAGCAAAAACACAAATCCATGGTAAAAGAATTTGCTATAAAGTTGACTCTCTTTCTCTTCCCATTCTCTTCCCTTTTATCAATGAATAATTCAGTCCTAAAGCTGTTAGATAAATCAGAGCAAGTCAGGGATCAATTTCTGGGTCTAAGGAAGCTGCTGTGGCACAGAGCAGAGTGTTAGGACCCAAGCAGAGTGGGCATAATATCTTCGTGGTTGGCATAATGAGTTAGACCCAAGCAGGATGCAGAGGGGTGATTTTGAATGTAGTAAGAGAGCTCCAGGAGAAAGGGTTTTGGTGAGAGGAGCTTCCCATATGAGGAGTGTGAGCTTGAGTAGGACAGCTAAGTCATCCCAAGTGAGAGACCTATCATGTGAAATCAAAATTGAAGAGAGACTGAGGAGGGCTTCTACCCAGATAATGGTCCAACAAGAGGAAGCAGAGCCCAAGTATGAGCCAGGCATTCATGCATGTGAGCTCTGCAGTGTGGTGTGTCAAAACCTGAGTATTTTCAGAAAAGTATCCACATGGATACAGAACAGCCTGACTATAGGGTATAGATAGAGTGGTGAGAGGGGTGTACATGAGTGGGGGTAGTTAAGGGCAGGGTCTAAGCCTAAGCAGAGTGAGGAGAGCACTGGTGTAACATCAATTCAAGGAGATGATCTTCCCAAGATGTCAGCCTTAGGCAAGATGAGCAGAGCATCTATGCAAACAGACTAATAACTTTGGGTGAGTAGTTACATCCCCAGGAGGATGAGGGGGAGATTTTCATGGACAACCTGGTGTGAGGTATTGGCAACGGAGCAGGGGGAGTAGGGAGTCAGAGTATAAACAGTGATAAAACAATCTGCTCAGGGAGGATGGTGGAGGCAGATGCATATTGTTTATATACAGTGGGACTGGTTGAATAAGTACATTTATTGAAAATCATAGGGTCATATTTCTCACTGGAAATATGAAGAAGAAAAGTAGAGTGAACCCTTTGTCTTTGACTTAAAAGTACTGATATGGATTCATGTTTGTTTGTTTTTAAATATAAAGTCATTATTTTTAGGGCAGCTTTAGGTTCATAGAAGAATTGAAAGATAGATGTAGAGATTCCCCTTTTACTCCCTGCCTACCCACATCCATAGTCTCCCTCATTATCAACATTCCTCAAGAAAGTGGTCACTTATTTCATATGATGGATCTACACTGACACATCATAATTACTCAAAATCCATAGTGTACTTTAGGGTTCAGTGTGTTGTATATTCTATGGATCTGGAAAAATGTATTATGGTATCATGCAGAATATTTTCACTGTCCTAAAATTCTACTGAGCTCCACTTATTCATTCTTTCCAATCCCTGTCAACCACTGTTCTTTTACTGTCTACATACTTTTACTTTTTGCCAGAATGTCATACAGTTGGAATTATACCATGTGTAGTCTCTTCAAATTGGGTTTCTTTCACTTAATAATACACATTTAATATGTGTCCATGTCTCTTCATGGCTTGAAAGCTCATTACTTTTAAGTCTGAGATAATATTCTATTGTCTGGATAAACCACAGTTTACTTACCTATTAAGCTACTGAAGTATTCCTTGGTTGCTTCCAAGTTTGGGCAATTATGAATAAAGTTACTATAAATAAATGTTTGCAGGTTTTTATGTGAATATCGGTTTTTAACTCCTTTGGGCAAATATCATGGGATGTAATTTCTGGGTCAAATGATAAGAGTATTTTTAGTCTTGTAAGAAACTATCAAATTGTCTTTCAAAATGACTATGTAAGTCATCATTAAGAAAATTAACAGGAGTATGATCTGAGAATTAGAAGGTAATAATGTAATAACACTAACTTCTTAATTTTGATGTCAGATAAACACACTACATATTTGGGGTAATAGGTCATTACTTATGATGGTCTCTTTGAGTCAACTTGTTTAAGACAAACTGCTAAGATGGAAGGGAGGGCTATAATCACCTTAGAGCCAACACATGCCTTTTCCCAGTCGTTCAATCAAACATCAGTCTAAGGTGCTAATAAAGAACTTTGCAGTGTGCAGTCTATAATTAGTTGACATTAATCTAGGGAGATAATCCCTTTCTGACTATCTGTGAACACAAGTTTAATACATACACATGGAATTTTATCCTGCCCATGACCTCTTTTTCCTGATTACTTGCCTCGCAGATATCAGAAAACTTCTGGCAACCTCCAAAATCACAAAGCAAATTTCTTACAATGTATTGCTCAATATCTTTATCCTCTACTGGTTCTACTTCTGTGGTTGTACTCTGAGTGATACATTACTGGTTCAAATGGTTCAGGAAAAAAAACTTTTAGTATATTTCCAATTTTTCTGTAACTTTTGATTATTTGAAAAATATTAAGGAAAGACCATAGAAGGTTAAAATGGCATAGTAAGTAGAACTTAAAAGGAGAAATTTGTTAGGTGGAGAATGCAGAATGGCAATATCAGGCAAAGGAAAACATATGTGGAAAGGAACAATAATACAATAAATTGTACAAATAATGACAGGAGAGCAGTTTATTATGCCTATAGTGTAGTTTTCTTTTCTTTTTTTTTTTTTTTAATAGTGTAGTTTCCATGAGGTATGTGGGCAAAGCAGAAAATGAAGCCTGAGAGCACGGTTGAGACCAGATAGTGATGAACATTTTATGTCATGCTATAGTATTTATAATGCAATCCAGGATCAGGATTAATTTAAAGATAGGTAACTACTATTGTGGTAAAGTCTATTTGCAGAAAATAACTCCACTATGCATGTGGCCGGGGTGGGAGGGATAAGATGGGCAAGGGTATATAACAGGGTCATTCATGATTGGAGAAAAAACATTGATATTATTAACAGGATAGTTACATAATCCTACTTAGGGGTCAATGAAACGTGACTTAGACTGTGATAGAGGAGTTACCAAAAAAAGGGTCGATATGAGATGGCATCAGCAGAATTTATTTTTTTTTAAATTTTATTTATCTATTCGTGAGAGACACACAGAGAGAGGTAGAGATATAGGCAGAGGGAGAATCAGACTCCCTGCAAGGAGCCTGATATGGGACTCTATCCGAGGACCTGAGGATCACTACCTGAGTCTAAGGCAGACGCTCAACCAGAGTCACCCAGATGCCCAACATCAGCAGAATTTAAAGACTGATGCACAAGGAAGTGATGGAAACAAAGGAACCAGTGATGTCCCCAAAAGCTTCAGCTTGGAAGTAAATAACTGATTATACCATAGATGGAGTAGTGAATTGCAGAAAAGAACAAAATCCAGTCAGGATTAAAAAAAAAAAAAAGGAGTTAAGTTTGGGCCATGTTTGGCATGTGTTACATGAGCAGTGATAATTTAACAATGTATTTAGTGTTTTAATATCTATGTTTGAATTGTTAGAGGGCTTTAAAATTTGGGTATCATCAGGAGGGTAACATAAGTACTGGAAAGCATGAAAATAAATGGAATCAAAGGAAGAATTGGTATTTTTAGACAAGAGGAGAGAAAATCACAAAATGTTTTCCCCAAATTTTGTCTGATCATAACTTTGAGCCAGTCATCATCATCTATCCTAACAGACATGGGGGTGGGAAGGTACAGAAGCAAAGACTTGAAAACAATGATAATAGTATCCATGCACTCCTTGAGAATAGTTTTTCTAAATGTTTTCAATCATAAATATACTTAAGCATGATATCTGTGTACAGATAATCAAGAGATGATTATTTCTCTATTTGATATATCCATAAATGAAGTATTCATGCATATTTTAGGTAAAAATTACTTAAAAGCCTTGGGAATATTTTTCCCCTCTCCTGCAATTAAATATGCAAAACTTGTTTCTCTTGGTCTCTAGGATTCTTTACTCTTTGCCATTTTGTGACATTTTGAAAATAGTATACCAAATAGAAAAGGCATGATCTGCCCTTTAGAAAACAATGGCACAAAATGCTTATATTTTCAAGGCTGAACAAATGACTTGAAATGGATGAAATCTGTTCTAAAAGAAGCTCATATATCATAAGTCACGAAACGCTAATCTAATTGGTTTGGGGATGGTTCACTTTTACTGATTTTTTTTTTCATAAATGCTGTTTTTTCCTAGAATATGGTAACTTTTCATCCAAAATCCTTAAGTAACCTGTACATTAGTTGGAGCTAATGTAGGGTGCTACCTTTGTTTCAGAGTAAATGACAGCCCTCTGCAGTGGAAAAGGAATTTTAACCAACCTCTCCCTTTATATTTTGAAAGAAATAATCTATTGATAAGTATGTGATAGTTCAGGAAACAGAAATTCACAAGGGGTTTATTTAGCTTTAGAGTAACCGCTGGGTTTATTCTGACCTCATTTCTCCTTTATACAAAGTAGATCTGAGTGTTAAGTATTCCATGGGCTTACAAACTGCAACATAACTGATTGTTGAATTAGGATAAAATGAGATGATGTATGTAAAACACTCAGAGATAGAAGTTTTTTTTTTATTATTGTCACAGCTTCCACATTTTGGAAAACAGTCAGCATGGTGGTTGTCAATACCGATTACAGTGATAGTTGATTCAATCTCCTACCTGCTGAACTGTAATGTTCAGACCATTATCTGATTTGCTTCAAGATGATGTTGTAATAATAAATTGCAGTTTTAGATATAAAAGTACTTAGAATATATTCAGCACTTGTCACATACTATATTTTTGTTTATTTCCACGTACTTTGTGGTTGGATTACTTTGTATGTATGTACCTAGATGTTAGAGTCAATTAAACCAGGTATTTCTGAAACTCATGGTAATCTAATTCAAAAAGTTTTTGAAACAGACTAAGTAATCATTTAGACATAGTATATGATTATAACTAAGGGTAAGTTTATGTAGAATTAATATAATGTTTTCCTAGTTTTTGAGGACAAATGTCACTAACGATGATTCATAAACTGTTAGCTGTTTGTTTCTCATTGACAGTATCCTGTCCATACAAAAAGTGATAATATTTTGCTAAAGTACCTATGTAATTCTCTAGGATACATTTAAAACACTTTCAAAAAATTATGGCCTTTTACTCTTTGCATATAATTTGAATTACATAGGAAAAATGTTTTCTAAGCATATTCCAAATTCCAGAATTAAGGACTGGCTATATCTCTAACATTTTCACAATTAAAATAACTTATCTTGTTTAATTGGTCTTTAAATAAAATGTTATCGATCCATACCTAGTAAATCTCTCCATACATTATTTTTTGCATGTTAGCCATTGATGAATCAATATCTTCAAATCTGGATGAAACTGGCATTAGTAATTACTAAACATTATACAGAATTTTGTTATTTAAACAACACTTTCAAATGTATAAGTGAAATACTCAAAAATAGTTCTTAAATGTATATTATATTTCAGATGATATGATAAATTTATTTGAACATCAATTTTATTAGATAGGTTGGCAAGGTATTATTATTCTATGTTATGGATGGATCTTAAGACACCAAATAATTGGAGTACAAGTATAACAATATAAAAAATATAAGTGGAAGATTTAAGGTATATAATCCTGATTCAATGAATTTACAAGGATATGGCATAAAATCATACTGTGATTTTGCAATACTGCATTCTGCTGATCTTAAAGAGCATATGGCTTTGTGAAATAAGTATTAATTTTTAGATGTATCAGCTCCAACGGAATTTAAAATAGGATGAGAACACTACCAGTGAATTTTTTTCACTGTAAAAAACAAGTAGCTTACTACTCAACATTCTTAATATATGTTTAATCAAGAAGACATGACCTATGATTGTAATTGTGCACTTGAATCCAGAAAAGAGTTGAGATGTGTGATTTGAGGAAGCTGTTCAAAAACTTTTTTTGTAAGAAATAACATTTATTGTATCAAAGGAATACATAAGTATCTATTATAAGAAACACTAGCATCTCCCTCTAGCCCTCATCCTCCCTCAGGATTGTCACATCTGTAATTTTAACCTTGAATGTCTATTTCGTAATATTTCAGATTAGCACATATCAATTCACTTTCTGCTATGAAAGATAAAGACTGACTTAAATCTCCATTGTTTATCTCGTGTACCCACACCATAATTTGATTGTTACATAATTGTATGTAGTTTTCAGCTGCATGCCTTTATTATTTACATCATAATTTTGTGCAATATATATTTATGAGTTTTAGATAATGATTTATCTTAGGAAAAGGAAAGATATTAGGTTCCAGTCCTTCGTGATGTCATTCTCTTCTCTTTTTGTATATGTCTTCACATTCATAGTTATATTGTCTCCTACAGCTATAATTGTTTTCTGGGTCTTAGCTATAGTTGATTCTAAAAATTAAAAAAACCAGAAATTCGCTGTTATTATTATAACAGTATGCATATAATTCACTACATATCTAAAGGAACATTAGTCAAATATTGCAATGCATGAACCAGTCAAAAGAAAATGTTCTTAGCATGACAAACAATGATAGTTAGATTTCAGTATTTTTGAAGTATCTTTTCTGCCATTTCAGCTTTTTTTCATTTTTCTTCTTCAAAAGCCTATCTTTACATTCTTAAACTTTTTTTTTAACTTAGTGTTCTAAAATTTTACTGAGGTATGTGTAAGTATGGGTCTAGAATTTATCCATTTCAGTGTTTGTTGGAAAGCTGCTATGACCTTCAAATCTAGGAAGGTTTCTTCACTTACTCTCTGATGATTTCTATAGTTTCAGTTTCATAGAATTCATTAAGTAGATCACTTTATATCCTTATTGTTTTCATATCTTTTTTCAAAAGACTATTTATTTATTTATTCATGAGAGACACACAGAAAGTAAGGCAGAAACACAAGCAGAGAGAGAAGCAGGCCTGATGAGGGGAGCCTGATGAGGGGCTTGATCCCCAGGCCCTGGGATCATGACCTAAGCCAAAGGCAGAGGCTCAACAACTGAGCCACTAAGACGCCCCCTATTGTTTTCATATCTTTTTAAAAAAGAATTTATTTATTCATTTAGAGAGAGTGGATGGAAGCCAGAAGGAGAGAGAATCTCAAGCAAACTCTGCACTCAGCCCACAGAGCTTGACGAAGGGCTTGATCCGAGGACCCTGAGCTATTGACTTAAGCTGAAATCAAGTCAGACACCCAACCAACTGAGCCACCCAGGCATCCCTATTGTTTTCATATCTTTTATTTTATATTTGCTTATGGTTCTTATGTCTAGATTCTACTGTAAACATTTCAATAATATTTTGTAACTTCTAAACTTTCTATATAAATACATACATAAACATATGCATGTACGTGTTTTTCTAAATATTCCTTATTTTGTAGTGTATTGTCTTCATGGCTCTGGATTTAAACTTTCAATTCAAATTCTAATTATGATTCTACCTATATGCCTAGATTTGCACAAATTATTTTTGACCTATGTATGTGCTTTATTTCTATATTCATAAAACAGATAAAACATTGACTGATAAGTGTCTTGTGAGAAATTAGTGAATGCATACATATAAAACTTTATAAAAGCATTATGAATAAAATCAGCATATTTTTAGAGTTAGTAAATAATTCCAGGGTCACTAATCAAGAGTATTTACTTTTTTGTCCTATTTTTTTGTTGCTATTGTTATTACTCTTTTTTAGTTCTTTGATATTTTTTCCCCTGGAGCCTTATATGCAGTTTCTTATAAGAAGGCTCTTTCATCCTGATAATTTTACGTGTATTTCTATCCTTAGCTGTCTATATTTAAGAGTGCAAATTTGGGGAGCTGTTAGAATGTCACAGGTAGCAGAAGACACTAGTGCTGCTGCAATAAAATGAAAAAGTGGATAACTATAAATATTACTGTTTTGCTTATACTGGAAAGCCATGGAACGAAAGAGAATTCTACTTAGTGGGAGTAGCCCTTCTAAAGTAGCAAATTGTATTAGTTTTCCATGGGTGTGTAACAAGTGATCACATACTTCATAGCTTAAAACAATGCATTTATTAGCTCTTACACTTAGCTCTAGACTTGACTGGGTTCTCTGCTTAGGTTCTCACAAAGCTACAATCAAAGTATAGGGAAACTTAAGCTCTTTCTAGAGACTCAGGGGTAAAACCATTGAGAAGTTCATTTGGTTGTTGGCAGAATCCAGGTTTTGTTTTGGTTTTGGTTTTGGTTTTGGTTTTGGTTTTTTTTTGTTTTTGTTTTTGTTTGTTTGTTTTTTTTTTACAGTAAGGCTGAGGTCCTGGTTTTCTTGTTGGTTGTGATTAAGGGACCACTTTCATGTTCTAAAGGATACCCTCAAATATTTCTCAGCATGACATGTAGATGTGATTCCTCTATCATAGCAAATGAAAACCTGCCTCATATTAACTCCCATTCATTCTTTGAATATCTTGGAGTTCTTCTGCTACCATCTAATGAAAACTTTCTTCTCAATTTTAAGACTCAAGTGACACTTGATTAGATTAAGCAAACAGATAATTCTCTGCATGTTAGGTTAATTTACTTGGGACTCTAAAGACATACGCAATATTCAATAACAGCTGTATCTAGAATAACATTCTAAATAATATTCTATAAGCACATGAAAATAATGTGTATTCTGGTGCTTTTGGAAAGAATGTTCTCTATGTCTGTGAAGTTCTGTATAGATCAATTTGATCTAAAGTATAGTTAGAGCCCGATGTTCCCCTATTGGTTTTCTGTCTGGATGATCTATTAATTGTTAAGAGTGAGGTAATGAAGTTCCCTACTATTATTGTACTGTCTATTTCTTCCTTCAGATTTGGTATTATTTGTTTAATATATTTAGATATTGTGGTATTAGTTGTAAATATATTTACAATTGTTTTATTCTCATAAAAATTGACCCTTTTATCATTGTTTAACTTTTGTTATATTTTTTACTTACAGTCTATTTTGTCTGCTGTAAGCATAGCTAGTCCTCCTCTCTTTGGTTTCTATTAGCTTGGGATATCTTTTACGTCCCTTCACTTTGAGCTCATGTGTATCCTTAATGCTGAAGTCAGGCTCTTATAGGCAGCATAATGTTGGATGTTGTTATTTTATCCATTTATCCATTCTCTGATTTTTGCTTGGAAAATTTAATATTTATAGTTAAAGTAATTGTTGAAGATAAGAGCTTACTTATACCAACTTATTTTGGTGTTTTTGGTTCCTTTGTTCTTTTTCTTCTCTTTCTCTCTTCCTTTCTGGATTGTTGATTTTCCATAAAGGTAGGCTTTGATTCCCTTTGTCTTTTATGTATCTATTGTAGGTTTTTCCATTGTGACTATTATGAGGCTTATATAAACATATTATAGTTAGTGATAGCTGATTTTGAGCTGATAATAACTTAACTTTGACTATATGCAAAAACTCTACTCTTTTACTATCACCTATATTTAATGTTTTTGATGTCATGATTTAGCATTTTTTGTTTTGTGTATCCATTAACAAATTATTGGAGCTTGAGTTATTTCAATATATTTGTCCTTTAATCCGTATAGTAGAGTTAAATGATCTTCACCATATTACACCATTAGAGTATTCTGAATTTGACTATATACATACCTTTACCATTATGTTTTATACTTTGATGTTTTCTTTTTACTAACTAGTGTCCTATCATTTCAGCTAGAAAAACTATGATCATTTCTTGTAAGGAGGTCTACTAATGATGAACTTCCTCACATTTTGTTTCTCTGGGAAAGTCTTTATTTCTCTTTTATTGCTGAAAGACAACTTTACTAAATAAAGTAGACTTGGTTGACAGTTTTTTTTTTCTTTCAGTATTTTAAGTCTATCCTCTCACTATCCCCTAACCCATATGGTTATCGCTAAAAAATCTGCTGATAGTCTTACGGAGGTTCCATTGTATGTGAGGTATTATTTTTCTCCTGCTGCTTTATAAATTGTCTTTGATTTTAGACAGTTGTACTATAATATGTCTTAGAGAAGATTGATTTGGTTTGAACTTGGGGAGACTTGTATAAGTTATGAACTTAATACTCAGATATCTCCCCAGATTTGGGAAGTTCTCAGCCATTATTTGTATATATAAACTTTCTGCTCCATAATTTCTACTTTTTAAGGTTTTATTTAAATGCCAGTTAGTTTGGTGTTTAGAAATATATAGCGTAATATTTATATATTATATATTATGTATTATATATTATATATTATATATATTATAATTTCTATGTTGTTATTGCACTTCTCATTTTGGGATGCCTGAGTGGTTCATTGTGTTAAGCATCTGACTCTTGATTCTGGCTCAGATCAGGACCTCACAGTCATGGCATTGAGACCTGTATCGGACTACATGCTTAGTGAGGTGTCCACTTGAGATTCTCTCCCTCCTTCTACTCACACATGCTTACTTGCTCTCTAAAATAAATAGATAAATGAAAGAAATAAATTAACTCATTTTGTTTGTGTATTGTTTTCCTGATTTCATTGAATTGTCTCTCTTTTCTTGTAGTTTGCTAAGATTTGCAAAGTTTTCTTAAAACACTTAATTTGAATTCTTTATTGGAGACATCACAGATTTCAATTGCTTTGATGTCAGTTACTGGAAAATTATTGTATTTCTTGTATTGTATTGTATTTCTGTCATTATTTTTTAATTTTTCATGTTCCTTGAAATCCTGCATTGCTGCCTTCACATTTGAAGAATCAGTAAACTTCTCCAGTCTTTACTGACTAGACTTTGTGAAATATACTTTATCAGCCTTGTTAGAGATTTTGATGCATCTTCAGACGAGATCAGGCATGTTCAGGGTGGTATGGCTGTAGACTTGATGCATATTCAGACATTTTTATATGGATATGCCTGCTCCACATTTCCTCTTCCCTCATGGAAGGAATTCTTAAGATTGTATGTTTTCTCTCAGTACAGTAAAGGCAGGACAACTACAGACATCTTCCTGTTTGCTTGTTTTCCTTTGGGAAATGATGAACACTCATCTATTTGTGTGTTCCCAATTCTGCAGTTGGGCTGGCTTTCTGGAAATGGTCATTAGCAGTCTGCAAAGGCTCAGTCTCATGCCACCAGCGGCATTCATCAGTAGTTGGCCCTAGACAGGGGGTGAAGTATAAAGCATTGACAGTATCTGTAGGCCTATTTGGAAATCTGCAAAGGAGACATCCTAAGCAGCTCATAGGCAGGCTCCCTGGTAGGGTTTGTGACACAGGTAGTAGATCTATGTCACTTTGATGCCCTCCAGCCCTCCAGGAACCTTGGCCGCTCTTCTCCCAGTTGCCCCCCACCCTCCAGTCATGCAGTAAACCTCAGTTTTCTGGATGTGGAGAGAAAGAAGTGTATTTCTTTGGTGTCATTCAACATATAGAAGGAATTCCAGCCCTCATGTGTTCTTAACTATATAGAGTGTTTCTTCTATTGGAATTAAAATTATTTAATGTTGGGATGCTTTGGTGACTTAGTCGGTTAAAATCTGGATCTTGGTTTCAGCTCAGATCATGATCTGGGGGTCCTGGAATCAAGCCCAATGTCGGCTCCCTGGTCAAAGAGGAGTCTGTTTGAGGATTCTCTCCCTTTCTCTAGCCCCTCCCCTTGTTCCTGCATGCTCTCTCTCTTTAAAATAAATAAATAAATCTTAAAGAATACTTTAAAAAAGTACTTAATGCTGGAAATATTGTATAAGTTAGTGAATAAATTACAATTATTTATATGTTTATATTATAAATTAATTTATTGTTACAATGATATATATTCAGTTCAAACAATGGTTTAGAGATCAATGCAAGGATACAACAATGGTATTAATGTAGAACAATAAATAGTATTTACAAAAGAGCAGAATGGAAAAATGCATGCAATTGATGTGAAGAAGAGATAAAAGTCAAACTTCAAATATGAATAGTAACGATTTATCACTTTATAAGTAAGATACACAAGAGTTTTAGTCAACAGTTTTATGACAGTGAAAATAATGACTTTTACCACAAAAATGATCAATTATTTCCTTTTTATGCTTTGAACCTTCCAGAAGAAATAAGAACAATATATTTAATAGAGTACATTAATAACACACTCCACAACTATAATTAATGGGTGTCAAAAAACATTGTCACTGGATAAAATTGTTAAAAAGTCAAAGTTTATCTTTAGTGCACCAGAATTTTAATTTCTTTGCTATGAATGAAAGTTTTCAGATCAGGATCAACTGCATTTGAAGTCTTTCCTATTCTCTTATATTCCTTATTTCGTATTTTCTCATAAAAAGTCTGTTCTGGGGTCTTTTTCCTTATTAGTTATAAATCATCATTATAGCTCAAACAGCTATAGTTCTCAGGGGTTGCTGGATTTAAATGGGTGGAAAAAATGGTTGGTAAAACAAAAGCTTTAAATTAGAGAAATTAAATAATTGTAGAAATTCAAGTGTCATGAGCCTGCTTAGATGAACTAGAACTGAAAGGTGAAGTTCATTTTTCAATCATAAAATCAGATCTCATAAATTATTATACAATCATTTTAAAATAAATGTGATCTTTTAGATAAGAAGATATTTTCTACATTTCTAGTCAAGTAAATTAACATAGTACATTAAATTATTGCTTGTTGGGATTTTGGCTAGATTTACTCTGAATCCTGAGATCTGTTTAAAAAAAATGACATCGTTAAAATACATCTCAATCCATGAATGACGCCATTTATTTATGTTTTATATAACTTCTCATAATAATGTTTGCAATTTTCAATGTACACATTTTCTACACTGTTAGATACATTTGGATATTAGATATTTTATACTTTAGAACCATCTCCTTTGTGGAAAGGAAGGGAGAATGAATGGTGAACAGCCCTGAATCAATTTCAATTTCAGCAGCAGAGGAAGAGTATGCATATGACATTGGGAAAGAGCAAACTCCCAGAATACATGCTAAAACAATGCTGTCTAATAGAAATAAATATGCTGCAAATCACATATCCAATTTTAAATGTTCTAGTTGTTCAAATAAGGAATTAAAAGCAGCAACTAAAATGAATTTTAATTGTTTTGTTTAGCCAATTATGTACAAAATATTATCGTTTCAATGTGAAATAAATATAAAATTATTAAGCTAACTTACATTCTTTACTTCATACTATGTCTTCAAAATCAATTATATATTTTTTGCTTAGAGTATATTTCAATTCTGATTAACAGTCTTTCAATTGCTCATTAACTACTGTGGCTAGCAGCCACTGTATTGGACAGCATAGTTATTTACCAGAGAAGGCATCAGTAATTGTCCAGAGGCACAATGGAGTATGATTAACAAGTATTCTCTTTACTATCTCCGCCGAGTGAGATAACTATTGATGTTGATCTGTCATAATTACCCAACATGTTGGCAACATATTTGTGTTTTACAAAATTAAAATAGCATTATCTTTCTTGATTTAAAATTTGTGTAACTGTTCAATAGAAAAAATAAAGCAATACAAAAAAATGAAGACAAAGTTAAAATAAGTGAATATCCATAAAACAAAGATAGCCAGTTAACTGTTGTTAATATTTTGGTTGATATCCTTTCTGACATCACTGTGTGGATAAAAATAAACTATTCATGTATTTAACTTCCAATAATATATGTAAAATACATGAATTTATGAATATTTACATCTTTTCACATTTTTCCAAGTACAGCTTCTGGAACAGAGAACACTTTAAATGATTTAAAATGAGTGCCATCAGTAATTTAGTGGAATGAGGTGATCTAATTTCATAAATTGTTGCTCATCCCATTAATGAGGAAAAAAATGCCATTGAAATAACAAATGCTTAAATCAAAGCAGTAAAGGACAACTTGTCCGTAAAACACCCTCACAGTGGACATTTCACTTGGTGTCTTGAAATGTTTGACCTTTCCTAAATCTGTCCCTATCCACATATTATCTGACTTAGATTATTGTTCCAGAAAGTAACAGAAGTTAACTACATGAGAATGAAGGTTCCATGGGGGCTGTACTTCATCTATGTGTTGTTGTTTTTTCTCCTTGTGTTGTATCCTCATGTAAATATTGCTTAGGTATAGGAAGGAAATAAAAAAGGGCTACATCAGAAGGAACAAGTATTCCGAAACTAAAATTACTTTTCATCAGGGCACTTCCATGAATTTTCTAAAGCCTTTGCAAAGCTGCAGTTTTGGCAAATATTTAGCAAGCAAACTTAATAGTATCAGTTGACTGCCATTAAAATGCAGATACAGCTTGCATCTAATAGAATGAAATGAAGTTCCCATTTTCCTGGAATTTGCCAAGTATAAAAACTTCTTGTTCTATAGCATTGCCACAGCTTTTCAATGGATGTGTCACACTAATTAAAGTGGAAAAAAAAATCTGTGCAACTTTGAAAAATGTTTTTCCAACTTGACTGGATAAATGCTGGAGTTAATGAGGTCAGGTGCAGCTCCAATCCTATGCAAGATTGCTGTCATCACATCAGAGGGAAATGCTGTCTACGTGCTGTATGTCATGTTTCCGATCCACTATCGTACAAATGCATATCTTTGGTTACTAAGTTGACAATTAGAAGGAGAACTGGTAAGGAAGCCGACTAAGACTGTGAGTTCTATTTAATTCATTGCCTAGAAGTTTAGGCTTACAAAAACCTCAAAACAAAACTAACAACCATCAAAACAAACGAGCCACTGCTACTACCACCGACAATAAAAATACCTTTTCTGTGAACCATGATATTCTATTAATCAGATTCTCTAATGTTCTTGTACAATTCCAGCTACCTGACCCAGCCCTGTGCTACTCATGGTGTGGTCAGTTGACTGAGTTAATTTTCATTCTCTCATCTGCCGTAATAATATAAGTACAGATAATAAGAAAAAACATCTAGAACATTTTTGGTAATATAAAAGAGTCATTTATGGTCACAGGATCCAATAATTTTTATGAGTCTGGATTGTATGTTTATGTTTTTCAGTTTAATTTTTCTAGTTACTTACCTTTGTTGTATATTATACATGCAGAATTTGAAATTAACAGAATAGCTCTTCCTCCCAGACAGTTTGAGAAGGATTTGTCTAGGCCACTGTCTTGAAAAACTCTGTTTACAGACTAGGTCAAGACCTCTAATTTATCATAACACCAACTTGTCAGCATATAGGTGGTATATCTAGGAAAAGGTACAGGTTGTTTAAAAGCCAGGCATGCTGGTTTAATCAATTGATTTATTCTTTAACTTCAATTTTTCACCTTGTCCCCTGAAGGATTTCATGTTTGCCTCAAGCTTAATGAGAGCCTCTCATTACCTATGATGTAGGCCTGCCTACATGAGAACATATTTTAAATGAAGCTTACATGCATAGGTTTCAAATATTTCTCTTTCTTGATCCTCTACCTACGTCATCAGAATATTTGATCCATGAGTGAAATTATTTGGTCTATACATTTGAATGTTACAGAAATAACACTGATAACACTGATCCCATTCTTAATTCCGCATTTAGAATGCAGTTAGTTTGTTCATAAGCATACACTCAGAACAAAGGAAAGTATATTTTATTTAGTAGCTATCAAGGCAACCTAGAATAGTTCCTAAATATGTCATCTCTGGGTTCTCCTCTATTAAGTAGTAATTCATATAATGCTTACTTTTAAGAAATTATAGGTAATAAAAATATTCCTTGCTATTTAAGTGTTGTATTGCTTTCTAATATTGAACCACTTAAAAAAAGCAAAACAAAACAGGGCACCTGAGTGACTCAGTTAAGTGTCTAACTCTTGATTTCAGCTCAGGTTATGATCTAAGGTTTGTGAGATCGAGTTCTGTATTAGGCTCACACACTGGGTGTGGAGCCTGCTTAAGATTCTCTCTTTCTCTCTCTCTGTGTCTCTCTCAAATAATTAAATTAACTAATTAAATTACTTAAATTAAATTAATTTTAAAAAATATTCTTTATTTGGGATTCCTCATTAACCACTTATATGGCCAATGAAACAATGTATGTGTTTTCATAATACTAACCATTTATTTATTCAGAAGTATTTTTCAGACACAGTGCTGGAATTAGGGATCTTATGCAAGTAAAATATTTATAAGGGCATACACTAATGAAACTATCTAAAGAAGAATTTACATTTATTTTATTTTTTATTTTCTTAGTACTGTAGAAAGATAATATAAATAAAAATATATAGATTAATATATAAACTATTTTTCAGAAACAATATATTTTATTTGGTAAGATACTAATAAATAATACATTTTATCATTATAATCAGTATCACTGTTTAGAACATAGAATGAAAATTTTCAAGTGGTCCTACTATAAAATAAATTCATTATATATTAGTAATCTACTTATTTTGTTTACTTTTTTAAATTTCAAATTCTATCCCTGACATGGTAAAATATATTTGTTTTCTAATTCTTCTTCTTATTGTTTTAAATATTTTATTTATTTATTTATTTGAGAGATCAAAAGAGAATGAGTGGTGTGAGGGGCAAAGGAAGAAGCAGACTTTCTACTGAGCAGGGATCCTGATAGAGGCTTGATCCTGGGACTCTGGGATCATGACCTATGCTGAAGACAGACACTTAACTGACTGAGCCACCCAGGTGCCGCTCTTAAGTCCTCTATGTCTTATTTTTGGTAAGATTATTCTCAATAATCAGATTATTTTTCTCATTAACAGACTTTTTTATATCTTCAATTATACATAATTTTTATGTTTTTAAGATTAAAAATAAAGAATAATCTAAATCCCTACATTTCTTTACTGTCATCATGAGCTGAGTTAAATGTTAGGTATGAAAAATAAAGTACTACAGATTATTTAAAGTAGAAAAATAAGAATATCTGAGGATTTCCTAAAGTTGAAAAACTTTTAAGCCTACCATTTTGATAGACCATGAATTGGTAAAGTGTATGTATATTTATCAATAAAATACATAAATATATTTGTATGTAACATATTGAGGATTCACTCAAAATCAAATTCTTATTTATTTTTTAAAGACTTTATTTATTTATCCATGAGAGACACAGACAGAGAGAGAGAGGCAGAGACATAGGCAGAGGGAGAAGCAGGCTCCATGCAGGGAGCCCAACATGGGACTCAATCCCAAGTCTCCAGGATCACATGCTGGGCTGAAGGAGGCACTAAACCACTGAGCCACTCAGGCTGCCCGAAAATCAAATTTTTATTTTTCTTTGTCTAGAAAGAAACTCTTACATCAGGAAAATAACAGGTACCATTGGTGGTTGTGAAAGACAATGCAAGGAAATCCCCTTCTCTCATCTGTAAGCTACAAAAGCGTTTCTTTTGAAGTTTTGACTTACAAGTTCTTCTATCTTCTGAGTATTATGACTATATGCATAAAATTTGTTTTCCATTTAACTTTATATAACAGAATATTTATATTAGAAAATATTAAAATAAATTACTTAAGTCTTGTAGTTCAACTTTATTAATAGTGTGTTCAATACTGGTAGTAATATGAATAATAGTAGACTGGTAACAATATTGATAAAGTATTAGATATAGTGACAGCTAACAATTAAGTGGTTACTCTGTGACTGGGACCATACAAGCTTTTTCAGTTTATTATCACTTTTAATTCATAGCAATATCTGAGACACATTATTCCAGAACAAGGAGCTATAATATATTTGAAGGGAATAAACGTCAAGGAGACTGGCATACTCCAAGAAGATCTATATTGGCTACATATGTTTGGCTTGGTTAAAACTGGGCAATAGAATATTTTGAGGCTCAGGAAGGTTAAGCAGATAATGAGTGATAGAGCTAGTATTAAGATTCAAGTCTCATGATCAAAAGTCAATGTTTCGAGGGTGCCTGAGTAGCTGAGTTGGTTAAGCTTCAGACTCTTGATCTTCCCTCAGGTTTTGATCTCAGGGTCACGATTTCAAGCCTTGTAGTGGGACATGGAGCCTACTTAAACAAACAAGCAAAGTCAATGTGTTTAAATCTTCAGTACCTTTTCAAATGGTTCTCAGAGATGGAAGTGCATGCAGTAGTAGCTAATAGCCTTGGTTTGAACTTTGGTCACACTCTTTTATAATCAGTAATGTAATGTTGGATAAATTACTTAATGCCTCTGTGCCTTAGTTTCCTCATATGTAAAATTAAGGTAATAATAGGGCCCATTGATAAGGTGGTTGTAAAAATGCCACGTTAGTCTATAATATATATTTCAAGAGTTTTAGCCTGTGTCTGACACAGGGTAAGAATTCACAATCATTTTATCAGGCAAGATTCCTCACTGTGAGGGCTGAAAGTTTTAAATAGGCTTATTGTTTATATGATTGGCTGGTTTATTTAGCAGTTTGTCTTATTAGGCAAATAATAGCATTTGGTTAGACATAAATAATTAATATTCTAAAATGTTTAAGTACTTTTTACCCAGATGGGAGGAATAAATATACAGTCATTTCATTTTAATGCCACTAGCAAATAAAGGTGAAATACAAGTAAAATCACAAAATGATGTATCTAGACATTTATATCACATTCTTCTAGCCAGATGTTATTGTGAAATTTTAGTAGCATATATATTACCTGGCTTAGATGATTCTGCAAAAAGCAGTTGTCAGTACTTGTCAAATTATCAGTTGTTAATATGCAAAATAGAATATCCAGAAGAATGAAGATCAGCTGCGTAGATGTTCTCTTAAGGCAGAAGAACTGGCAACCCTACTGCTGGTAACTTCTGCCACCTGAAGTGAGTGTGTTTCTAAAATGTTGCATGTGGCATTCAGCATGAGTAAGTGAAAATGTGATGTTACAAAGTGACAGCAGCTTTGCATACTGAATACAGTTGTCCAAAATAAACCTGTTGAAATATATCTGTTTTAGGTGTGATCTTCCTGGAAAGAAATCACATTATTTTATTTAGCATTCAACCAGCAAAACTGAGGCTCTGTTGTCAGAGAAGAGAAAATCCACTGCAAATCTCAGTAATTCAGTAAAATCTATCTAACATTTAGGGCATTTAGAGACTTGATTTAGCCATTGTTATAAGGTGCGTTGTGTTCCTCCCAAAATTCATATGTTGAAGTCTTAATCTCCATTTCTTCAGATGTGACTGTTTTTTGAGATAGAGTCTTCATTGAGGTAATTAAGTCAAAATAAGGTGTTTGATGATAGGTTTTAATCACATATGACTGATGCCCTAGAAGAGGAAGGGAATTTGGACACAGATACGCAAAGCAGAGATGATGTGAAGGCTGAAATTGATCATCTACAAACTAAGGATGGGGGCCTGGAACAAAAACCTTCCTTCAGGGCCCTCAAAAGAAATAAGCCCAGTAGTCATACTGATGTTGGACTTCTGCCTCCTACTCCTACTCTAGAAAAATACATTTCTGTTAAGTCACCAAGAATGTAAAACTTTCTTACAGAAGACCTAGTACACTGGTATAGCTATAAACTTTCACTGATGTTTACTTGACAATTTTCCACTTTGCCATCAGGTATGAGCTTTTTATGTCACTCTTAGAGGAAGAAAACAATTTTAGGTTCAACATTTCAACGTATCAACTATTGTCTTTGAGTTTCAGAAGGGGAGATTGGCTAATAATATAGAAAAATTAAAATCAGTATTGATAATCACTTTCACAAGAGGGAAAGAGTAGAAGCAGCTATTTGAATAAAAATTACTAATTTTTATATTACAACTGCCCAGAAATTGTGGATCTGGAAATATTTTTTTAAAAAACCCTGCTGGGGTTTTTGGATACTTTGGTTGGAGTGTTCTGGGACCAAAGCTTGGGAGATTGGGCTACATTACTTTGATTCTGACTTCAAAATTTCTTTCTTTAATTTTATCCAAGGGGTCCATTGAAAATGCCAGCAGTTCCTATTTTTGTTTTGTTTCAATTTGTTTCAACTACAATTATCTGGGGCAAGCTCAAATGGGTCGAGTTGCCCCTATGGCACCTCACTTTTCCAGGAATGGCCCAAATGCAAGATATAGTGAATAAACCAATGACTTATTGCCTTTCTTTAAATAATTTATCATCAAGTTGAGAAGATAAGCAAATAAGCAAATAAATTATAAAGCACCATGATAAATGCAATGACTATCTGTATAGTAATGTAGTAGTAAAGAAAAAGATGAAGGATGAGAGAGACCTAACCTAAGAGCAGAGAACAGTAAGCATTGACTGCTTCTGGTTTATGAAGCCCCAGGGACACTGAGTGATTGTTAAAGTCCAGGTCCTGGTGTGGAAGAGACTCCTTGTTCCCCACTGCCTGGTTTCCTCAGGAGAAGTTTTACCCTTTGTTCTAGGTTACTTTGAACTCTTCCAGGAACTTATGATTTCCTAGCCCACAACTTGGGCTGGTATTGAAGGCAATTTATTCCATTCCACTTTCATGGATGATACAGCCCTTTATTCCACAGCTTGAATTTTTAGAAATTGAATGTGAAGGATTGATTAATTAGATATAACAAATTATATTTTTCAAGCTGCTATTGGTTTTAATACCTAACAAAAGGAAACTACACCTTATCAGTCAGAAAAGCTAAAGGAGTTCATAACTCCATCATTGACCTTGTTCTGTGTTTGTTTTTGTTTTTGTTTTTGTTTTTGTCTTTGTTTTTAGAGTGTTTAACTAGGTTACAACAAAGATAGTGTAAGGTCAGGTCCAAAGGTAATAGAGATATGTTTACAAATTGAAGGAGAAAGAAGAAGTGATGAGCATTTATTTTTTTAGTTTTGACCTATGTAATTTGGATTTTCTTATAATAATGAAATGGTTGGTACTGAAATCATTGAAAAAATTAGCTATTGTGTGAATGGCCCCTCAGATTCTTATTGAAACAAAAAATTGTAAGATCTTTGTAGATCATGTAGGTTTTTTTTTCCAAAATTACAGCTGAGATATTATCAGAGAGAATATATTTTCCTTTTTGCAACAACTTTCAGATAAGTATAAGACTTGTCTGAAATATAGGTAGAGGGATCCCTGGGTGGCGCAGCAGTTTGGCGCCTGCCTTTGGCCCAGGGCGCGATCCTGGAGACCCGGGATCGAATCCCACATCAGGCTCCCGGTGCATGGAGCCTGCTTCTCCCTCTGCCTGTGTCTCTGCCTCTCTCTCTCTCTCTCTCTGTGTGACTATCATAAATAAATAAAAATTTTAAAAAATTATTGAAATATAGGTAGGTACACAACACATATAATCACTTTTGTAAAACACTGATTAATGAACGATGTGAAAAATGTAATTCCAAGAGAAAAAGAGTTTAAAAACACATGTTCTACATATTTCTATGTCAACTAGCATCAATCACTAACATATTCCAAAATATCTTTAGTTTGAAAATTTTGGCTTTAATAAGGGAATATGTATATATATATATATATATATATATACATTTATAATTATTTTCATTTTAATATTTAACATTAGTATTTCCTCTCCTAGAAAGATAATTCCACTGCCATTGACTTGTTTTAAAAACTGAGGTTTCGTGACCTACATAATTTTACATAAATACATTATGTTTGTGGGTGTATATTCTTGTAATATATTCACGATATTTTGGAATCATGTCTATAGATATCTTCTAACATGATTATCTTAAATAAAAGTTATCGTACTAAAAAACTGTTATGTACTTGACTATAATATTAATTAACAAAGTTAGGGACTCCTAGGCAGCTCAGCAGTTGAGCATCTGACTTTGGCTCAGGGCCTGATCTTGGATTCCCGGGATCGAGTCCTGCATTGGGCTCCTTGCATGGAGCCTGCTTCTCCTTCCTCTGCCTGTGTCCCTGCCTTTCTCTCTCTGTGTCTCTCATGAATAAATAAATATAATCTTAAAAAAATTAATTAACAGAGTTAGAATTTTTTCTTAAAAATCAGAGCAATGCCAAGCTTACTTTAGTAATATAAAGTAAAACATTGATCCATTTAGATTATTTATGTCAAAAATAAAATATTTTATGTTTTGACATAAATAATCTAAATAGACTAATTTATATTAAAACAAAATTTTTGGTTTATAGACTATTCAAATAATTGAAGCTAAATGGTAACATTATCTTATTCACTTATAATTTCATCATTATATTTTATTAATATAGCCTAAATGTGGCAGGGAATTGATACACACATACATTTTCTAAGAAAATGTGAGCTATTTTGTATATATTTTTGTAATAATACAGAATAAAATAACTTTTATTCATTTAGTTTTAAATTTGAGGGTCTTTTTTTTAACATAATTATTTCAATAGTATTTACTGCATTATTATTCTTTTTAGTCTCCAGATTACATGCAAAGTTGTGCAAAGTTTTATAAGCTTTTACTTTATCAGAGAGCAACAGGATTGGAGTTCCTGCACTACAAACTGACAGACTGTGTGTCCCACAGATATCCAACACTGGTGTGGCTCTCCCAGATGTGATGAGAGAATGGGGTAATTTCTGTCTATCTGTGTTGTGCCTTAAATGATACGTACTTTATTCTGGGCTCTGGTACACAAAAGATGCATCCCTACAGAGGCAACCACCTTGAATGTCAGAGGTAGACATATATTATCCACACATAAGATTACTTTACAAAAATGCATTGATGGAAAGGGTATCCCTATACATTAGAAGCAATGTAAACTGGCTAGAAATTATCCTGTAAATTTGGGGTATACGTGAACATTATTAGGATGAATGGAAAAACAAAATAAACAAATACCACGCTAAGTAAGAAATGTTTCAGATCCAATCTTAGTGTCCCTGGCACCTGCTTTCTGTTTGATCCAATTTGGCGATATCTCACTCGGTTCCTGGGCATTGGCAACTTGCTCAGTAGACAGCTCTGGCTGCCACCACTGCCTCATATTCTAGCACTACAGACCTTCTCAACCTCTCCAAAGAAAGTCCAGGCTGTACCCCTGCTTGCAGGAGATAGGAGGGCATCTTTTTTTGTCAGTTAAGACCTGGATTTCGAAAGTGAGTGCCATAAGATTGCAGCCCACAATTAAATATTAGTATCTAAGCTTCACTTCCTGCTCTATTCTCCAGCTTAAAAAGATTATAAAACATCTCTTTCTGGACAAGACTTTTATCATATTATTTAAATAAACTCTCACCAGGTATAATTTTGGTATAGAGATATAGCACATGATTTATATGAATTCATTAATAAAACTCAATAATTTCTCAAAGGTAAGAATTCATTTTGTTTAAATTTCTATTTTTCTGCCCAAATAATAACAAGACCAATTACAGTGATACTATAACACTATATTAATAGCTAATTAAGTGCCACATAATACTTTTCATTTAATTTGAGTCTTTATATCTACTCTGTGAATATATATTTTTAAATTCTGAGTATTTCCACTAATGCTTCATTTATTCTAATAAATGTTTATAATCTGTTTAATGGTTTTGTGATCTAGCCTCTGAGTGTCTGTGTGTATAACTTTGTAAGTCTGTTACATACTTTTACTGCAAAATAATCATCACAATTTTTACTCAACATAGTGAATATAATCTTGAAAATTGTGGGATATATTTTTATAATATGTTTCTCACTGGATTGTAAAATGTCAGAGAAAAATGAGAATAAACCCTACAAGAAAATTTCTGAGTGTAAGCAATACTTCAGGGAACACACCAGGTATTGTTTTCCTGAATTTACAAGGTGGGTATCTCCAATGTAGGATGATATGGTAGAAAGAGCAGCATACTGAATGCTAATGACAACTTGTAGTATTCTCAGTAGTGGAGAAAAGGTTTAGGGAATATTCCTTCATCTTTTAATTCCTTTATCTCATTATCTGTGCGATAAGAAATTTGGACAAGATCTTCTCTTGGGTCTACTCTAGTTACAAACTTTGTAATTTTAATGGAAAACAATTTAAAAATAAGTTAAAGTTTGTTCTAATGAATATTATTTCAAGTTACATTGAATAGCTTAAATGAAAATATTATATTAAAGCGATCCCAGAAGACATTAATGACAAAAAAGGAGGGGGGGAAAATCATTGTGAAATTATAAAACAATTATTTCTGTTACTATTCAAAGTCTTCAGTTACTATTTCCCAATTGATTTGACTTCATATAGGTCACTATAAACGTCCTTTTTTGTATGTTTGTATTGTTTTAATTTTCCAAGTCTTGCAAAAACTTGTAGCAATTAAATCAATGAATTTAAACAGTTCTAAAATACGTATTTTGATAATTCTTCATCTAGCTCTTTGTATAACTTTTTCTGATAATGAATCTTGGTAGACTAAAATAATCTGGAAGGCCATCATTGGCCCTAGAAAGTAATTGATCTGATTTTATTTAGTGTTGCAGTATCTCTTGGGAATTGTTACAATAGAAATGGCAAGTCAAACCCCGTCCTCTAATTCAGGCCAACTATAAGTTAAAAACACTTTGGGGGGGGGGGAGAAAAATTATTAAGAGTTAAGTAAGCTAAATCTGCAGTGCTGATTTCCTTGTTGAAAACAACCAAAGGCAGACTGTAGTGAAAGCCTCAGAAAATGTGAAAATTCGTTAGAAACCATCTATCTATTATCTATCTATCTATCTATCTATCTATCTATCTATCTATCATCTATCTGGCATGTTCTAAATCTGCTGTGATGTGAATTCACATTATTAATAAATAGTATATCTTCACATTTTGTTTCATTATTTGTGCTAAAAGATTGAAACACCGATGTCATCTGTGAGATTTTATACTTTAACATCTACATCAGATAGATCTGTATTCTATTTGCTGGGAAGAAAATTCTACACCCTCTCAATATTTCTATGAATCCTCTGAAGTTTATGTGGCTTGTGTTTTCATGTTCATTGTATGCCTTACTATTTTACTTTGCAGAATCTTTGATAGTTATGTATCTTACCATATCACTCTGATCTAGGCATTGTCTTTCTGGGTCATCTGAATCCAGAAGAAAAACTGAGACATTTTCTGTAATTTCCACTAAAAACCAAAGGAAAATGACTTTAAAAAAAGAAAAGGAAGAAATTAAAAAAAAGTAAATAAACAAATCCAATAATGAATTTTGGATTTTATAATTCACCATAGAAATGAACTCTTCAAAGAGAATATTGTCTAAAGAACTGTGACGGGACTGTGATTTTTGCCCTACTTGCAAGCATACAATGTAGCTTGCCACAGTTTTATAGATTCCAGGAGAAGCCAAGAGTTCATTGGTTCAGAGAAAATGAATTTATTACTTAGGACAGAGCAGGGAACTATGAGCTTCATGTTTGCATCAATTCAAATTGCCTCAAGTGTTTTACTGGGGTCATGCAATGATTGAACCAATTAGACGCTGTATATCCAGTTGCTCTGGGCCTCAACCAAGGAAGCCCAAACTTAGGAAATGCCACATCCCATAAGGTGCATGCAATAGAATGTGTCCAACCTTTGCAACACAAGGAAACCCTAACTTTCTTATCCTGGACAATAACAAATCAGTCCTTTTCTCTAGAGGAAGAGAGTATCTCTTATTTCTATAGCATTTGCTATATAATCATCCTTGAAATCATAGCCCAGAACTAAAGCTGCCAGTGATTCAAGTTAAAGAAAGAGAAAAATAAGAGAATTATGGAGCATTGTCTCCTGATTGGCTACGTTAATGAGAGTGCTATATAAAATGATCTGGGAAGGATGACTTCTTCACCTATTCCTCTCTTTTTCCTTCTAGGTCTACTTTTTGGCTCTCTCTCCAATCCTTTTCATTTATCCTTTTCTTTTGTGTGTGTGTGTATATATATATATATATATATATATATATATATATATTCGAGCTCGATTTGCCAACATATAGTATAACTCCCAGTGCTCATCCATCAAGTTCCCCCCTCAGTGCCCGTCACCCAGTCACCCCATCCCCCTGTCCACCTCTCTTTACACTACCCCTTGTACCTTTCACAGAGTTAGGAGTCTCTTCTGTTCTGTCACCCTCACTGATATTTCCCACTCATTTTCTCCCTTTCCTCTTTAATCCCTTTCACTATTTTTTATATTCTCCGAATGAATGAAACCATATAATGTTTGTCCTTCTCCAATCGACTTACTTCACTCAGCATAATACCTTCCTGTTCCATCCTCATTGAAGCAAATGACGGGTGGGTGTTCGTCCTTTCTAATGGCTAATATTCCATTGTATATATAGACCACATCTTCTTTATCCATTCATCTGTCGATGGACACCGAGGCTCCTTCCACAGTTCGGCTATTGTGGACATTGCTGCTATAAACATCGGGGTGCAGGCGTCCTGCAATTTCACTGCATCAGTATCTTTGGGGTAAATCTCCAGCAGTGCAATTGCTGGGTAGTAGGGAAGTTCGATTTTTAACGCTTTGAGGACCCTCCACACAATTTTCCAGAGTGGCTGCACCAGTCCACATTCCCACCAACAGTGCAAGAGGGTTCCCCGTTCTCCGCATCCTCTCCAATATTTGTGGTTTCCTGTCTTGTTAATTTTCACCATTCTCACTGGGGTGAGGTGGTATCTCATTGTGGTTTTGATTTGTATTTCCCTGATGGCAAGTGATATGGAGCATTTTCTCATGTGCTTGTTGGCCATGTCTAGGTCTTCTTTGGTGAAATTTCTGTTCATATCTTTTGCCCATTTCATGATTGGGTTTTTTGTTTCTAGCCATTGAGGTTAATAAGTTCTCTATAGATCTTGGATACTAGCCCTTTATCTGATATGTCATTTGCAAATATCTTCTCCCATTCTGTAGGTTGTCTTTTAGTTTTGTTGACTGTTTCTTTGGCTGTGCAGAAGCTTTTTATCTTGATGAAGTCCCAATAGTTCATTTTTGCTTGTTTCCTTTGCATTAATAGATGTATCTTGCAAGAAGTTGCTGTGGCCAAGTTCAAAAAGGGTGTTGCCTGTATTCACATCTAGCATTTTGTTGGATTCTTGTCTCATATTTAGATCTTTCATCCATTTTAAGTTTATCTTTGTATATGGGGTAAGAGAATGGTCTAGTTTCATTTTTCTGCACGTGGCTATCCCATTTTCCCTGCACCATTTATTGAAGAGACTGTACTTTTTCCAGTGGATAGAATTTCCTGCTTTGTCGAATATTAGTTGACCATAGAGTTGAGGGCTCCTTTCTGGGTTCTCTATTCTATTCCATTGATCTATGTGTCTGTTTTGTGCCAGTACCACACTGTCTTGATGATCATAGCTTTGTAGTGCAACTTGAAATCTGGCATTGTGATGCCCCTGGCTCTGGTTTTCATTTTCAATATTCCCCTGGCTATTCAGGGTCTTTTCTGATTCCACACAAATCTGAAGATGATTTGTACCAACTCTCTGAAGAAAGTCCATGGTATTTTGATAGGGATTGCATTGAATGTGTAAATTGCCTTGGGTAGCATTGGCATTTTCACAATATTAATTCTTCCAATCCATGAGCATGGAAGATTCTTCCATCTCTTTGTGTCTTCCTCCATTTCTTTCAGAAGTACTCTGTAGTTCTTAGGGTATAGATCCTTTACTTCTTTGGTTAGGTTTATTCCTAGGTATCTTATGCTTTTGGGTGCAATTGTAAATGGGTTTGATTCCTTAATTTCTCTTTCTTCAGTATCATTGTTAGTGTATAGAAATGCCACTGATTTCTGGGCATTGATTTTGTATCCTGCCACATTGCCGAATTGCCATGTAAATTTTAGCAATCTTGGGGTGGAGTGTTTTGGGTTTTCTATGTACAGTATTATGTCATCTGCAAAGAGAGAGAGTTTGTCTTCTTCTTTGCCAATTTGAATGCCTTTTATTTCTTTTTGTTGTCTGATTGCTGAGGCTAGGACTTCTCGTACTATGTTGAATAGCAGTGGAGAGAGTGGACATTCCTGTTGTGTTCCTGATCTTAGGGGAAAGGCTGTCAGTGTTTCCCCATTGGGAATGATATTTGCTGTGGGCTTTTTGTAGATGGCTTTTAAGATGCTGAGGAAAGTTCACTCTATCCCTACTTTCTGAGGAGTTTTGATCAGGAATGGATGCCATATTTTGTTAAATGCTTTCTTTGCATCTATTGAGAGGATCCTATGGTTCTTGTTTTTTCTCTTGTTTAAATAATATATTATGTTGATTGTTTTATGAGTGTTGAACCAGCCTTGCATCCCAGGGATAAATCCCACTTGGTTATGGTGAATAATCTTCTTAATGTACTGTTGGATCCAATTGGCTAGTATCTTGTTGAGGATTTTTGCATCTGTGTTCATCAGGGATATTGGTCTATAAGTCTCCTTTGTGGTGGGGTCTTTGTCTGGTTTTGGAATTAAGGTGATGCTGGCCTCATAGAACGAGTGTGGAAGTATTCCATTCTTTTCTATCTTTCAGAACAGCTTAGTAGAATAGGTATGGTTTCTTCTTTAAATGTTTGATAGCATCCCCCTGGGAAGCCATCTGTCCCTGGACATTTGTGTCGTGGGAGGTTTTTGATGACTACTGCAATTTCCTCCCTGGTTATTGGCCTGTTCAGGTTTTCTTTTTCTTCCAGTTTTGGTAGTTTGTTGCTTTCCAGAAATGCATCCATTTCTTCTAGATTGCCTAATTTATTGGCATATAGCTGCTCATAATAAGTTTTTTTAAATCGTTTGTACTTCCTTGATATTGTTGTGATCTCTCCTTTCTCATCATGATTTTATTAATTTGAATCTTTTCTCTCTTCTTTTTAATAAGGCTGGCTAATGGTTTATCTATCTTATTAATTCTTTCAAAGAACCAACTCCTGGTTTTATTGATCTGTTCTATAGGTCTCCTGGTCTCTATTTCATTGAGTTCTGCTTGAATCTTTATTAACAATCTTCAGCTTGGTGTAGGTTTTATTTGCTGTTCCTTCTCTAGTTCTTGAGGTCTGAGGTTAGCTTATGTATTTGAGTTTTTTCCAATTTTTTGAGGGATGCTTGTATTGCGATGTATTTCCCTCTTAGGGCTGCTTTTGCTGTATCCCTAAGATTTTTAATGGTTGTATCTTCATTTTCATTAGTTTCCATGAATCTTTTTAATTTTTCTCTAATTTCCTGGTTGACCCATTCATCTTTTAGCAGGATGCTCTTTAACCTCCACCTGTTTGAGTTTCTTCCCAATTTCTTCTTCAATTGACTTAGTTTCAAAGCATTATGGTTTGAAAATGGGACAGGGGACAATCTCAATCTTTTGGTATAGGTTGAGACCTGATTTGTTACCCAGTATGTGGTCTATTCTGGAGCAAGTTCCATGTAAACTAGAGAAGAATGTGTATTCAGCTGTATCTGGATGCAAAGTTCTGTATATATATATCTGTGAAATTCATGTGGTCCAGTGTATCATTTAAAGCTCTTGTTTCTTTGGTGATGTTGTGCTTAGAAGATCTTTAATTTGCAGGAAGTGCATGCTGAAGTCTGCTACTATATTAATGTTTTATTATCTAAGTATGTCTTGATTGATATACTTGGAAGTTCCCACATTAGGGGAATAAATTTTCATGATTGTTAGGTCTTCTTGTGGGATAGATCCTTTAAGTATGATATAGTGTCCCTCTTCATCTCTTATTACAGTTTTTGGGATAAACTTTAATTTATCTGATATGAGGATTGCTACCCCTGCTTTCTTTTTGTTTCTTTCTTCTTTTTTTTTTTTTTTCAAAGACACGAGGGTTTATTTACAAGCTCAAGCTTGCGTCCATGTATACCTGACACAGCGGAGCAGGGACTTGGACCCTGAGGTGGGTTTCAGCTTAGTTTTAAGGACTGGTCTAGGGGATCTCCAGAAGGGGTGGAGGAATTCCTCAAGTTCTGTTTACATTTTGATATGGGGCCTTCAAGGGCATTGAGCTCTGTTCTTATTCTAATAGGGGCTTTCTGCCACTGGCTTGGGCTCTGTTCTCATTCTAATAGGGGCTTCCTGCCACTGGCTTGGGCTCTGTTTTTATTCTAATATGGGGCTTTCTAGGACATTAAGCTGTAAACTGTTTTCTTCCTGTAACTGAAGTAAGGTAAATTTCAGCTCTTATTCACAGGGGCCTGGGATGGCTGTACTTATGATAACGCTGAACTTAAAGTGGAATGGCCTTAAGTTTCTCGGCCTCCACATTTCCCCCTGTCAGAGGAACCTAAGGAAGGATCCAATCATGGGTCCAGGTTGTTCTCAGAGTGAACCAGGAGGAATGATTAAACCAGGATTCTAACCAACCTTGTTGCTGTTCTCGCTCCCATTTACATTCCAGGGAAGAAGCAACATCCTATGTTAAGGCAGCACATATTCCTCACTCCCCTTTGTTGTAAGAAGACTAAGTCTAATCCCCTTCTATTTTGAAAGACAACCTCAGACTAGGGAGTCTTGGAGATGGGAAATAAGTAAGAATGGCACAGTCTTAGCTTTAGGGGATTGTCCTTGTCCGGTTGGCTTTTCCACTCTGGAACAAAGTCCTTGAGAACTGCATGTGGGTCAGCTGGCCAGATGTGGGTGTAGTGGACCCAGGGAGTAATCCTGTCGACCTTGAGAGCGGTGGGAGTGGTCAGGATCAGGATGTGAGGTCCCTTCCAGCGAGGTTGAAGTGTCTGGTATTGGTATCTCTGCACATACTACCCCTGCTTTCTTTTGAGGACCATTTGAATGGTAAATGGTTCTCCAACTTTTCATTTTCAGGCTGGAGGTATCCTTAGGTTTAAAATGAGTCTCTTGAGGACAGCAACTAGATGGGGCTTGCTTTTCTATCCAGTGCGAAACCCTGCATCTTTTGAGGGGATCATTTAGCCCATTCACATTCAGAGTAAAACCTATTCAGTCCCTGTTTTTGTGGGTCATTTCTTTAGGCTTCCTCTTTCTTTTACAGGGTCCCCTTTAACATTGCAGAGCTGGTTTGGTGGTCACATATTCTTTCAGTTTCTGCCTATCTTGGAAGCTCTTTATCTCTCCTTTTATTCTGAATGACAGTCTGGATGGATAGAGTATTCTTAGCCGCATATTCTTCTCATTTAGGACCCTGAATATATCCTGCCAGCCCTTTCTGGCCTGCCAGGTCTCTGTGGAGAGGTCTGCTGTTAATCTAATATTCATCCCCATATATATTAGGGGTCTATTGTTTCTTGCTGCTTTAAGGATTTTCTCTTTATATTTGGAATTTGCAAGTTTCACTATTAAATGTTGTGGTGTTGAATGGTTTTTATTGTGTTTTTTTGGGGGGTGCAGAACCTGTCTATCTTCTCGATCTGAATCCTTGTTTCCCTCCCCACATTACAGATTTTCTCAGCTATGATTTGTTCAAATATGTTTTCTGGCCCTCTAGCCCTCTCGGCGCTCTCTGGGATCCCTATTATATGTAGATTTTTCCTTCTGAAGCTGTCATTTATTTCCCTTACCTTTTCTTCATGGTCCTTTTTTTTTCCCTCAGCTTCCTTCCTTGCCATCATCTTGTCTTCTATGTCACTTACTCTTTCATCTACCTCATTAACCTTCGTCATTAGGACCTCCACTTTGGATTGCACCTCATTTAATTGATTTTTAATTTTGGCCTGATTAGATCTAAATTCTGCATCATGAAGTCTCTTGATTTCTTTATGCTTTTTTTCTAGAGCCACTAGTAGCTTTATAGTTGTGCTTCTGAATTGGTTTTCTGACATTGAATTGTGTTCCAAATTCTGTAACTCTGTGGCAGAGAGTACTGTTTCTGATTCTTTATTTTGTGGTTGAATTCTTCCTTTTAGTCATTTTGCTCAGTGTAGAGTGGCTGTCTGAGTGGGCTGAGTCAAGAATATCAACCAGGATCTAAGTAAATTTAACCCTAGATGATTCTGCCAAGATCAGAGACCAGAAATTGAAAACAAAGATCAGAATGAAATAAAACAAAGGACCACTAAAGTGAAAAACAAATTTTAAAAGAAAGTAGTAATATAAAAGGCCAAGAATCCCAAAAAAAGAAGAGGGGGGAAAAAAAAGAAAAGAAAAAGAAAAGGAGAAGAAAAAGAGGGGAGGGGTTCCTGTGAGATGGTGGTGACAAGGTTATAGTGGAGGGGGAATGTAGTTTACCTGAGGGGTTCTAGAAGGTGATCCTTTTGGTTCTAAGTATACTAAGTTCTGTATGTTAGAAGATGCTCACTTCCAAATTTATATAAACCAGAAATACTTGTAGAGAGCCCCACCATTGACCACCAAAACATAAATGAGATAAAAGAGGGGGGAGAATGGGAATGAAGAGAGAATATAATGTCACAGAATGAATCAGCACAATAAGCACTTGGTTCTGGGTGCATGCTCTTCATGTTTTAGAAGGTATTAACTCTGTCATTGTAAAATGAAGCAGAGAAAACAAAACAAAACAAAAAACACAAAATAAAAAAAACATAAAACACAAAACAAAACAAAACAAAAACATATCGTGTGTATCTCCCAAAATTAAGTTGAGTATCTTGAAGGGAATCTTGAAGTGGCAAATATATCTAAGATCTGTAATTGTAGAAATATGAAAGTCTAAAAGGAAGAATCTTAAAAATGAAGAGGTGGTAAAATATTGTAGTTAAGGTGGGAAAAGAGAAAAACAAAATTGGAAATTTACAGTCTGATATAAAAACGAGTTGGACTGGAAAAGGAAGAAAAATAATAGGAGGGGTATCCTCTGGTTCTATATACTCTAAATCCCTCGACTTCCCCTGGAGCTTTCTCCAGTGCTGCTGGGTCAAGAACTTGCTCTTCCCCTGCCCTTCCAGCTGGCCTTCTGGTGGGAGGGGCCTGCTGTGCTGAATCTCAGGTGTCTGCACCTGCCAAGTGCCAGGCTCAGTGGGGGCTCTTTTTCCTGTGAGGCCCCTGTTCCCTGGCGGCCCCGCTCCACCCGAGGCACACGGTGACACCAAGAGGAACAACACCACTGTCAGCGGCCAGCTCTCCAGCCCTAGAGTCAGCTCCCGCAGTAACTACTGCAGCTCCCAATCCACACTGGCCTGGATGCAACCGGGGCATGGGGGGTGGGTGGGAGTGGAGGGGGTGAGTACTCATCTGCACAGCTAGGGGGTGCCCCACAGCAAGAGCATCCTCGTTGTCCTGGGCCCTCCCTGCATCCACCTGTCCTGGGGGAAGCACAGGATCCTGGGCTATGTCCCTCGGCGCCTCGGGATTCTGGGCTTGTGCAGCTGGAGACCCGCTCCCGGGGTTACGGCTGTGAAGGTATCAGGGCGCAGCTCCCTCTGCCCAGAGCCTCCACCTGAACTGCTCCCGAGGCCCCGGGGTGCACTGCAGCCCTTTACCGCGCTCTGCCTGTGGTGTGTGGCACGCTCTCCCCCAGGTGCACCTCCTCTGTTAGTGACCCCGGGAGACTGGAGACTCCACTGCCCCTCCTGGGATGCTGCCCAGTTCCCTGCTGAGTGACTTTCCGACTGGGAAGAATCTGGTGTGGATTCTTAAAGTTCCTGCTTCTCTGGGGCTGGGCATTCCTGTCCTGGAGGCTCTCACCACCTGGCCTTAGCCCGGCTCCTCTCGGGGGGCCCTCCCCCAGTGGATTCTTTTTTATTGTATTTTTTTCTGCCTTCCTACCTGTTGGAAGCGAAAATTCTTCTCTCTGTAGCATTCCAGCTGTTTTCTCTTTAAATCTCAGGTCAAATCCGTAGGTGTTCAGGATGGTCTGAAAGTTATATAGGTGATTTGGAGGGGCTGGGTGACTTGGGGACCCTAATCCTCTGCCATCTTGCCCCATCCCTCCCTTTTCATTTCTAATACTAAGAAGGTTAATTAATATTGCAGTCAGTGATTCAAGATCTCAGAATCTACTCCAAAGGATCAATTTTTATTATTATTTTTTTATATAAAATGACTTCTGTTTCACAGTAGAACTACATTCTCAGCTAATGAGAAACTTTTTTTTTCTTTTTGCCATACTCTTTCAGTAATATATTTGCAAAATCAAGAGGTCAAAAATTTGTTTCTTTTTTCTGTATTATTCAAGGAAAATCAAAGAGAAGCTTATAAAAATTATTCTCTTAAAAAATACAGCCAAAATAAATTTGTACGTGAATTAATGTGGAGGTCTTTAGCTTCTGAAAATGACTGCTAACTCATAACCTTCAGATCCAAGCCACAGCCTACTTTATAAAAGTCTTTCACCTATACTGATAGGATCAATAAATAAAGGAAAAATAGAGGGTAACCTGAGTCTGGATACCCTAAATATATAGGGATTACCCAAAATTACCTAAATTAAAAATTGAAAATTAATAGGACTCCCTTTGATGCTTAGAGTAACTGGTATTAAGAAGTAGGCATTGGGCAGCCCGGGTGGTGCAGTGGTTTAGCGCCACCTGCAGCTCGGGGTGTGATCCTGGAGACCCAGGATCGAGTACCACCTCGGGTTCCCTGCATGAAGCTTGCTTCTCCCTCTGCCTGTGTCTCTGCCAATCTCTCTCTCTCTGTGTGTCTCTATGAATAGATAAATAAGTAAAAAATCTTTAAAAAAATAAGAAGTAGGCATCTAAATAATAAAAGAAAAATTAAAAATAAATCTATATGTGGCAAATCAAGTAGGTTAAAAATGCATAAGTGAAATATGACATAAGATGGCAAATTTTTAAAGAATGCCAACTGTTTTATATATAGAATTGTAAAATAAATGTATATAAATTCTGAGAAAGAGAGAAAGAGACCCCAGTTTAGTGGATAGTGCATCCTAGGAAAATATTTGTATGTATGGAGAGAAAACATGAAAGAAAATAAGTAAGTTTTAGTCTCTGTCATTTTAAATACTTTGTAATTTTTTGAGATAATCAATAAAAATGTATTTTTATAATAATAATATAAAACTTTATTTGTCCTTTGACACATCTGGCACAGTCCTACACCTCATATGTTTAAAACATATTTTAAAGATATAAATATATTTTAAGGGCTAGTAATATAAGAAAGGTCTGTATCACCTCTAAGTAATTTACTGTTTCTTCTATTTAATGGTTTTATAAATATATCTGCTTACAGAATTTTTTAATACAAGGCATATTTTTTGTCTTTGGCATAACAGCTGTATCCTAAAGTGTCTTTATGGCATTTATTTTTGTTTAACATAAATATTTCTGTAAATCACTGAAAACCTTAAGAGCAATGGAATTGTACATCAGAGTTTCTGGTTCACGATCTGGCCATGCTAATGACAAGCTCTGTAATCTTGGACAAGAACATTTCTTCATTTTGTTCTCACATTTTCTTAGTAAGCACAGTGATGAAGATAATGTCCAACTAACATTTGAGTTTTAAAATTCCATGTTAATAACAAAAAGCAGAGCCACCTGTTCTCTAAAACAAACCATTCCAGTCTCATTTGCATGTGAAGTGACCTCTTCCACATCACTAAGAGGAAGCTTCCCATTCTTTTTTCTTGATTTAGTGGATGGGTCACATTTGACCAATAAAACCACAGGAGACATGGTTGCAATATTGTACATTAAGGCCACCTGAGCTCACTCTGGTTACAGACAATGGTTTGTTTTGATAACTTTTTAAAAGGAAAATTTAACCAAAGGAAGGACAGAAACTAAGGTGATTTTACAAAAGTGATTTAACCATGAATTTACTATAAAAAGAGATACTAAAGGAGAGATTACTACGTATCCAATTATTTTTGGTTTCCTTGGGAACTTTAATATTTCTTTTGCAGATCTACTCTATCTCATTTTTTCTTTAATATATTTTTAAATACATTTCTTACTAAAATTTAGAAAATAGACATCAGCCAAATACAATTTTTAAGATATCATGTGACATATAGCAAATATGAGAGAATTTTATTTATAAAACAAAGCAAAGCAAAACAAGCAAGGACATTTTAATCCATTATGGCAATGAGGAAGCTAAGATATCTAAAGTTTTTTTTAAATGACCTAATGATATCAATTGTATTTTCTTTAAATTTAGGAGATCATTTAATATTCAGTTTGCATACATAGTTTCAAAAGCTATTCCTGAGGATATTCAGACATTGAAGAAATAGATGTGAATCCTGAAAGGACCAATATCTACAATAACTGTCATTTTGTCCAACTCCAATTTATCCAGTAGATGTGACTGCCTACAGGTCTCCTTCTTTCCTCGAACAGCTTAAGAAATTTCTAGGGAAAAAAAAAAAATAAAACAAAAAAAATAAAACAAAAAAAAAAAAGAAATTTCTAGGGGCAGGAAAAACTTTCATCAAACTATATACATATTTTCGAATTTCACAAGAAAATCAATGTTAAATATTTTACTTACAACTTTTAAAAGTAGATGAATTTCCAATCAAATTTCACCACTAAATACATAATTTATAAACAAAAAAAAATGCCTGATGATTTTTAAGTCTGTCCCCAAGATAAGATCAAAAGAAACTTTTAAAGAGAATTATATTTCTTACCAAATAGTTCATTAGGGAAGAAACATGTCATAACTTTTTGATCTTAGAATCTCGAGGTTTGAGGATCAATATTAGTAATTAACAATGAAAGTGTCTTGAAAGGGACAAGCAAGAAGATACTTCTTTCCACAAAGACCCAACCTAGTCAAATTAACATATATAATTATTTTTTCTTTTTCAGAATAATGCATCAAAGTTTTCTAATTGAGGGAATATATTTACCTTATTTTACCTCCTAAAAATATTTAGCTTAATTAATTTTTCTCTAAGTAGTTTAAAATAAAGATTTTCAGTTAAAGATGGTAGATTTATCACATGTATTTTCTTTAATGCCTTCTCAATTTCCAACAAAAAGGACAATAGAAACATCTGAAAAGGGAGGTGGTATGCATCTCACATGGACAAAAGAACTAGGAGAAAAATGGCAGGCTGACTTCTGTCTTGAAAGTGGCTAAGCAAACAGATCAGTGATAACTGGCTTGGACTAGAATGCAAAGATAACAACAATAGCAACAACAAAAACAAGAACAACAGGAAACTTAGATGTCTTCTGGGTGTCCTGTAGAACTTGGGATAAGCCAAGATTCTCATGACACCAGGTGCCCCTCCACATAGTTGCATGGTTTAAAAGTGGAGGGAGGTTTGAAAGATGCAAATAGAGTTCTAGAGAATTCCCCACCAGAGGGAATACAGTCTTGAGGAAATCAGGCACAGCTGAGGTGGGAGCACTCATCTGGAAAAGAGGACTAGAAGAAATGTAGTATTGAATGTTGTGGTTATTCTCCCATCCTATTCTCCTTCCATGCTCCTAACACTCTTCCATTCAAGCTTTCACCCCTCCTTAAGAAGAATGATAGATTTCTCTATAAAGAAAAAGTATAGGACCAAGAAAACTCATCTAAAAAATGACATTATTGTTTTTCCCAAGTGAAAACCCAGTACTATCATCCTTAGACTAAAGACCCTGTAACAAGTCTTGCCACACAAGTAGATGTATACAGTAGTCTTTAGTGCCATACTCTTTATCAAGAACTGGTAGATAAGATTACCAGAAATTAGAGGAAAATATATATAAAAGAAAATAAAATTAAGCCAAATCACAAGTGAATTATAGAATATATTACAAAGAAAAAGTAGGAAATAAAATAAAAAGTATCTTCAGATCCATGCATCTGGAACAGTATGATATAAAGGAAACACACACACAAACATAGTTGATTTAGGAGAAAATGGTAGATATGATGTTTGAATTATTTCAGAACATATTTAAAATGTGTTTTCTCCAAAATATAGACATTATAAGGTCCCCACATAACTCAGTACAATTTATGAAAGTAATAAGTTGAAGCAAATGAATATTCCTAAAACTTTTTAATAAATTACATTCTAGAAAAGTAATATCTTCGTTATATCACCCAACACATATTTGAAATTATGTTCTTAAAATCATACATTTTGGTCATATTAAGAGATTATTATGGAGCTAGAACTCTATAAATTCAAATATGAAAAACAACAAGGAATTAAATAACAATCACAGTATTATTATGGGATAAAAGTTTAAAAAAGATCAAACTGAGGACATGAATTACACATTAAATAGTTTTGTTTGGTTGGAATTATGCAAAATTACATAACTGAAACATCAGCTACAAATAGTGTGATTTGCTTTGCCAAAGAAAATAATGGAAGTTCTAAGTAGATTTATTTAAATTTTGCACTTGAATCATAATGAAAGTATAGAGCATAAACTAACTCTGAAAAGTTTCTAAGCTCCTATACTCTTACATTATACGTTGGTATATTTCATTTTAATGAGAAATGTTAGCTCTATTAATAATCAACAAAGCCAATTTACATTAATGAAAGCAAATCTTTTCTCTTTTCCATAATAGCTTAAAATTGTCTTTTTGGAAAACACCATACAATTTAATTATTATTAAACAAAGTTAGAAGGATTAGTTAGTAGAGAATATAAATCAGCAATTTTATTAGAGCATGAAATTAAGTACCTCATATAGAAGATGGAAACCCCAAGAGTTTAGAGATGATGCTATTGACATATCAGTTCATTCTAATATAAGTGATTAGTAGTTGCATTTATATAAATGGGAAAAGGGTCTGGTAGTATTAAGGGCACACACCAAATAATTCTATTAACATTTTTAAATGGCCTGAGCTTATATTCATTTAACAGCTCAATTATGTATTCTCATTCATATAATGGACCCAGGCTGAATTTTCATAACCAGGAGAAATGAGGGATTGAGATCATTATCCCAATAACTTAGACTAAAAGTCACACTTGGGGTTCCAAGGAATTGGAAAGCATGAAAATTTATACTTTGATTCAGAGAAGTAATATTCTATGCTAATTTCCAAGTTAATATGATCAACTCTTTTGGCTAAGATGTTTCTCAAAAACCTCAGGAGAGGGAAGGAGAAAAGTAATCTTTGGAGCAGCCATGGGTGGGAGAATGTGCAAATATTAAGTATTTGAATATACTTAGTCCTGTCTTATACTCAGAGACTATATATTTTATTCTTTCTGTTAAAAAAATCTAATAGCACCGTGGCTCGCTACGGTATCAGATGTCTTACAAAAGAGCCACACATCAATTCTAGAAAATTCAGAAGAAAAAATGAAGATCTCCATACTGAAGAGAATAAATTAGATGTAGCCATGGATTTGAGTTTTTATACCTAAATTAATTTTTTGGAAGACTCTTTATACTTAAAAATAAGTTAACTTTTTTTTGCCACCATCCTTAATATTATTATTTTGACGTTTATAATTCAGATGCTCCACTACTGCCAAAATCTCCAAATGGGAAATTAGCATAGAATATTATTTTTCTGAGTCATAGTATAACAGAAGATGGAGGAGAAGGGAAGGGAAATGAAGGAGGAGGATGATAGGAAGGAGACAAAGGTGGAGAGGGAGAAGAAAGAAAAAAAAGCGATTTACTGATGAGACGAAATAAAGCCTTTGTATTATCTGAATAGATTTACAACCATTGCAATACAAACATCAGTTCACATCTTCTCAACTTGACGTATTTGAGTAATCTTTTCTAAATAGCTAGTTGAATTAACTTTCTCAATAGTGGCAATAAGCTTTTTAGGTTATTTTTTTTCCTTTTTTTATAATTAATTAGAAAACTTTAGGATTTGAATTTCTGGGAATTCAGTTTTAAATATATATATTTATATATACAGAGGGTTTCTTTTTTTTAAGATTTTATTTATTTATTCATGAGACACACACACACACACACACACACACACACACACACACACACACAGAGGCAGAGACACAGGCAGAGGGAGAAGCAGGCTCCACACAGGGACTCTGACATGGGACTCCATCCCAGGTCTCCAAGATCACACCCTGGGCTGAAGGCAGCCCTAAACCACTAGTCACTGGGGCTGCCCCAATACCAGAAGGTTTCAAGGCACATGCCTAAATAGGATCAAAGATCATTAAAAATGTAGTCAGTTAATCAAGGTAGCCATCACAGATTCTATAGAATGTTAGATTATTTTTTTTCTTGCCAGTTATGTCTATATATCTTAGAAAAGATTCCCAAGTACAAGAGATAGAAATATGTGACTTTTTGAACCAGACTTCGATCATCAATCTCGAATTATAAAGGAAAAAAAAAAGATTGCTTATATTCTAAACTTCATAAGCCAAAAATTAATCTTAACATTTCAAATTTCAACAAATCACTAAATCCATTTCTGTAGTTCTGAGTATCTTTCCCAGATCTTTAAAACAATTATTTGTGTAACCATGTATTAAGCTGGATGGGGCAACCTATTATTCTATTCACAGACATTTTACAAATACATTCTTTAAAATTTAGGCCTCATTCAAATTTGCTTAATTTATTTGCTTGATTTGGATTTATATTTTCAGACAGTAAGAGAATATCAAAACATTGGTCATAATTGGACATCAGAGATATTGGAGTCAGTGAAAGAGCTTGATAAATCCCAGCTGAAACCAGTGTAGGAAATTAAATATGCTTTAGGCAACAGTATTTCTCCATTTTAAATGAGAATTTTTTGGATGAGTCTACTGTTGTGAAGCAATTCAAATGTTGAAAATATAACATGAAGTATGTCCATTGGCTCACCACATTTTCATCTTGTTACAGTGGGATATTTTTCATCTTTTTTCTTATTCCTTTTTTATGAGTAATATCAAAATAAAACAAAAATCTAATCATCTGTAGATATTTCAGATAAATTAAAGTCCATCATCACTGCCTGAACCTGGCTCCTATGCCCAAAACTAACTTCTAATCTCATACCCTAAGATTCCTTTTCACCATTCATTTTTCTGATTAAGTAGCAGCATCATTCTTAATATACAATGGTATTTCCTCATTTATTAATATTGCACAATATCTATTGATGCTGCACTTTAAAAGTTAAGATTAGTTCACATATTCCATTTGCCTGGAAACTTTTCTGTATTTTTTTACAGGACTGGCTCACTCTCATTCTCTGGTAAGAGAAGCTGCCTCTGCTACCATAGGTAAAGCGATTTCCCCATTTATACTGTTTCACTTGCCTGCTTCTAGATTGGCACCCAATAAAGCATCATAAGTGTAATTTCACTAACTTGTTAAATGACTTACACTCCAATTAAAATGAAGTGTTTTTGGTTTTTTTTTTTCTATACAAGTTTCCTGCTTTCCATATTCACTATTATCCCCAGCACCCAGTACAGTGCCTGCCACCTAGAAATAGGCAATAAATATTTATTAAATAAATTATGAGCTTTCAGAATTTTTCTAATAACAATCCATTACCTTTATTTTTATTCTTTCATATCACATATTAAAAGTGTATATGTTCAGTTGAAAGTGATAGATAAATATCTGTGTAAACATGACCACACCTAAGAAAATAACACTATGACCTTTTAAGTCTCTTACATGATCCTTTCAAACCACATCACCCTCCTTTTCTCACAGATGGGATTAACTCTCTACCTATATGTTGTTAATTACTCTCTTGTTTCTCTTTGTAGTTTTTGCTTGTATGCTTAATTTTTCCCTTTTTTGTGGGCTCCCTATGAATGGATCATATTTTTTAGATTTGTCTACAACTTGGCTTTTCCCCCAACATTATATATATATATATTCATCCCAACATATGTGTCTGTACTTTGTTATTTTCCATTATAGCATAGAAATCCATTCTATAAAAATATTTCAATCTAAAGACCATTCTATCATTGATAAATATTGAGATTTTGTGTTTTTTTTTGAAATTACAAACCCTGTCATTTTGAACATCTTGTTGCCTTATATATATGTGAACAAATTAATCTGGGGTTTGTACCTAGGAGCTGAAATTCTGTGAATTTTCTAAAACAAGTTCACTTTTATAGTGTATGTTAGCTATAAAAAAATGATACTTATATTAAATATATATTTAAATATAGAAAACTGACAAGGAAGCCAGGGAAAAATGAAATTCAAGTAGCATCATTCTTGGCCCAAAATAAATGAAAATACTAATTTTACTGTATTTTTAAAAACTTGTAATGCACTGATAAAAAATATATTAGGAACCACTAAAAGAAACTATAATTAATGTATAACGAACTAAATATAAAAAGAAAACTGCGATATTGAAAAATGTTCAGTTGTAGTCTTTCACATCTTCAGTGTAGACTTATATCAGATGTGACACTTTGGTGTCACCATTTTTGCTTGCTCAATACAAGGAAAATAAGACAAATGGTGGATATACATATTTAGAAGGCAATGTAATATTGTCAAACACTAAAGTTTTGCTTCACAAGTAAGCAACATTGGTGTGAAAAGTGATGAATGAACACTTAATAACTACAAAATCACTTTCATGAAGTAACATGTTTTCTTACATATTACTACACAAAAATATAGTAAATTGTACTGAAATCATCTAAGAATTTAAATTTGTTAAATTTAGCATTTTAATTTTATTTCTATAAACCAAGACTTTTATATTCCTCTGCAAATGAATCCCATAATGAAGGGGGAGCACTTTCAAGAAATGTACTTATGCTTTTCCAGATAAGTGTGAGTGTTGATATTTGGTGCTAAATGTATCACAGATTTAAGCTGTTGAATCCTTCAAATATGTTAAAATTTTCTTCCCAAGCTCTTTATTTTTCTGAGCTATGTTAGAAGTAAATGTTATGTTTTGTTAACAAGCAAATTTGCATCTGTAATGTATTTCTAAAATGTGTAAGCTGTGTGTTTACCTTTAGAAAGTCCGTATATCTGATGCTTGCTTGGAATCCTCTCTGCCTCGGAAACTCTAAAAAAATAAGTAGCCCATAATGCTTTGTTGCAATAGTAGTTGCTTTCAGAAAAGCCTGATTTCTTTCATTCTATTAGTGAATGCCTCATGGTGGGTCTTGCACAGAGGAAAGGCAAAACCATATTATAATAATGAAAAATCATCTCTGTTTCTAGATTGGAAGTATCCAATGTAATCATAATTTCATTAAGTATAACTGGACATTCTCCTTGAAAAATGATACCATATCAAAGTCCCCGTTTCTTGGAGATTTGATATTCCAGTAGCTGCATTAACTAAATTAGCTTGCAAGAATAGGAGGTTATGCTTTTGGAACTATGGATAGCTCTTATTTTGATACTTTATCAACTCCATGTATATACCTTGGGCTATGGGGTAGCCAGTGACAGCATGGTTAAATATAACTTGCCAAGTCATTGCTTCTATTTGGTTGTTTAGTGACTAATCCTTCTATGGATGTTCTACGGGTGTTCACTGGTTGAGTTAAGATGCAATACAAAGATCTTCATAACTTGTTCTCACTCACATAGGTCCTCCCACATGTTACTTCCACAGATATAAACCCCTAACATTCCAAATATGTCCATTCAAGTTCTTCACCAACCATGTAATATATTTTTCACTATCCACAGGTCTATTTATTCTTCCCTTGGGCCACTTGTATTTCTACACAAAGTAGATAATGAGGTGTGCTGCCTGAATCTCTGGTCTTTGGGAGGATTTTCCCAGATATCATAGTATGAATCAGGGATGCAGGGGGTTTATTGCAGAGTTCTCTTAATAACTATGGCGGGGGTTAGGGAAGTTGAGTTGGAAGAACAGAAAAGTTGAACTAAGGTGCAGATACAAAGAAGATCCAGATAATCCTAGGAAATAATTAAAATTGTGATGTGACTTCAGAATGTTCCCTATTGAGCAAATGGACCTGGAATTTTTAATTATAAATGGATTTCTAAAAAGATGTAGACTTCCCCCATGAGGGAGCAAAATGTGAGGGGGGCAGCTCCCTTGTGGAGACTGCATTTCCCTGTGAGCTGTCAGAACTAAACACTCCCAGTGCCTGAGAAGAGTGTCTATCCAGGAGGAAGGGTATGAGAATCACAACACAGCATCCACGGTTAGAAGGAACATTTCTGTAACTAAGGGATAATGTGAAAGGACACCATGTAAATGGAAATCGGTCTGAAGACTGCTGACTTTTTGAAATATTCTTTCTGTAATTAAATGAAGGAATGAATGTAAAGGCACTTTGGATATTACAAGCATCACACCAATGTAATATAATAATATTATGAAAATAACACCTTCAGGGCAACATCTATCTTTATTTAACTGATGTACTATTAAAAAGAAGCCTCTGTCAGCAAGCATGTGAGTCAGTTAAATAATTTAAGGCTTTGTTATAGTGACTTAGAAAAATGTGAGAAAGAGGAAGTGCCTTCTTTGTTTGAAATCTGTCAACCTTCCTTTTATTATTATTTTTTAAATTTATTTATGAGAGACACAGGCAGAGAGGCAGAGACATAGGCAGAGGGAGAAGCAGGCTCTGTAAGAGGAACCCAATGAGGAACTTGATCGCAGGACCCCAGGATTACACCCTGAGTCGAAGGCAGATGCTCAACCACTGAGCCACCCAGATGTCCCTATCAACCCTCTTTTCAGATTTTTAATAAACTAGATATAAACACACTTGTCAGGTTCACCACAAAGTTTTTCAGTGATTCAGAAAGACTTCTCACATTTTTAAGACATCTTATATCAGTAAGATGCATTATTGCAATTAATGAGCCAACCTAGGTGTATTAACTAAGTTCCCCATTTTATTCAGATTTCCTTAGTTATTACTAATTCCATTTTGCTGCTCTAGAATCCCATTCAGGATGCCACATTACAGAATCACCATGTTCTCTGAGCTCCTGTTTCCTGTGACAGTTTTTCAGCTTGTTTTTGATGACCTTGACAGCTTTGAAGAGTACTGTTCATTGACTTTGTAGAATAGCCCTCAACTGGGAATTTTCTGATGTTTTTCTCATGAGTAGTCCAGGGTTATAGTAGAAAGATGATAAAGGACAGATTATAAAGGAAAGAGCTATTTTCATGATATCATATCAAGGGTACATATCATCAACCTAAGTTATTATTGCTGATATTATCCTTGACCACCTGGCTGAACGACTGTTTTTCAGTTTCTCAGCTAGAAAAGTACTCATTCTTCCATTGCTTTCCATGGTGTACTCTTGAAAAGAAAGTCACTGTGTGCAGCCCATGTGTAGGGAATGGAAGTTATGCTCCCCCTTCTCAAGGGCAGAATATTGGTTTTAATTACTTGAAATTCTCATTCACCAGACATTTGCCCTTCCTCCCTCCCTCCCTCCCTCCCTTCCTTCCTTCCTTCCTTCCTTCCTTCCTTCCTTCCTTCCTTCCTTCCTTCCTTCCTTCCTTCCTCCCTCCTTCTCTCCTTATTCAGTCATTTATTAACATCTGTATGAAATCATCCATACTATTTTATTTACATCTTGGGCTATAATCCAATACTATAATCTTTATTTCTGCTTGAATTGTTACAGATTTCACCATAGAAGTCTTTATATTGGTTCCTGTGTCTCTTTGACATCATCTAAGTGTGCATGGGTTCTTTTTAAAGCATTTTATTATTTTTTGGCACTATAAGACACTCTAAACTTATCTTGTATATTTCCTGCCTCACTCTTAGAATCAGGCATTTTTTCCAAAGAGCCTGGCTTCTTTTATTAGAGAATGATATTAGAATTCAAGGTCTCATTTCTAAGTATACTCATTTGCCATTAGGATGTTGCTGCTTTTATATTCTCTCAACTGAAGGAAGACGAAACTCTATGTGTGAATATTAAACTATGCAATACACCTATAATATTTAAATGAGTAAATATATCTACTTCTACATGAGTTAATATGAATATATCTAACTACAGGCCATTACCACATGGATTATTTCTGCCTCCTCTCCTATGTATCTGTAAACTTCCATTCCTACTGTGAGAAACCTAAAGAGCACTATCTGTCATTCATTTACTGGATCATTCAATTCCACTTTACACATACAGCAGTATCAGAATTGTTAACCTATATCCTCATGACACAGCTTTAACAATTATAATATAATGCTTATGTTACAGTTCCTTTTTTACCTTTAGTCTCACAGACTCAACTCATTACCAAAGTTATTTAGGTCGTCATTTACTTCCTCTCCACTTTCAAACATGCATTTGTAAGTTTCATGGTATTCTCCATTCCATCCCAAGACCTCCTAGTTACTTAGTTTTGTTTTGTTTTTTTACAATTTGAATACAGTAGACAAACTTTGTGCTGTAAAATTCTATGAGTTTTGAAAATACACAGTGCCATGTATCCACCATTACAGTATCATACAGAATAGTTTTATCACCATGAACATTCCTCTGTGCTTCACCTAAACCCTCCCTCCTCACTTGAAACCATAGCAACTGCTGATTTTTATACTATCTTTATAGCTTTGTCTTTTCTGGGATTTATATAATTGGAATTATACATTATATAGCCTATTCACACTGATTTCTTTCACTTAGCAATATGCATTAAAGATTCATTCATATCCTTCTGTGGCTTGATATTTCATTTAACTGCTGAATAATAGCCCATTGTGTGGATGTACCACAATTTCTTTATCTTTTCACTGATTGAAGAACATCTTGGTTGCTTCTAGTTTGGGACTATTGTGAAAACTGTAAACATTCACATGCAGGTTTTTGTGTGGGGATTAGTTTTCAAATCAGTTAGGTAAATACTTAGAAGCACAATTGCTATATTGTAAGGTAAGACTATTTTCAAGAAAATGCCAAAATGTCTCAGAGGGTAGCCTGCCATTATTCATTCCCACAAACACTGAATGAGAGTTCCTGTTGTTCGGCATTCTTATTAGTAATGGCTGTTGTTGTTTGTTGGTCAGTCTATGATTTGTGTAGTCATATTCCATTGTTGCTTTAATTAGCAATACCCTAAGGGTAAATGACATGAACCATTTTTTCTTATGCATATTTGCCATCTGTATATATAATTGATGAGGGGTATGTTCAAATTTTTGCCTATATTTTAATTGGATTGTGTATTAGTCAGGGAGATCATAACCATGTACCACAGACTGAGTAGCTTAAACAACAGAAATTTACTTCTTCATGATTCTGGAAGCTAGAAGTTCAATATCAAGGTTCTGGTAGGGTTGGTTTCATTCTGAGGCTTCTCTTCTTGGCTTTTAGATGGTCATTTATTCTGTGTGTCGTCACATGGTCTTCCCTCTGTGTATGACTGCCTCCTAGTTTCCTCTTCTTATAACTACACCTTTCATATTGGATTGGATCACCTGAGTGATCTCATTTTAACTTAATTACTTTAAAGACCCTATATCCAGAAACAGTCACAATTTGAGGCCTTGGGAGTTAGGACTTCAACACATGAAATTTAGGGGAGCACTATTTAGATTATATATTTCTCCTGTGTGAGGCTTGGCAGGTTTTTTTTTTTTTTATGTAATTGGTCCATTTCATCTAAATGATCATATTTATGGGCATAGAGTGGTTCATAGTATACATTTATGGGTATACTATGAGATCAATACTGGGGTCAAGGATCACTATTGATGACTATTTATGATATTGGTAATTTGTGTCTTCTTTCTTTCCCACCTCTCCTCCTCCTCATTTTTCTTTCTCTTCCTCATTCTCTTCCTACTCGCTTCCCTCCTCCCCACCTCCTACTACTCCTTTCCTTTCTCTCTCTTTGCCATACCTTTCACTTGTTTTGGTTTGCTGGTTTAGTATTTTAACCATTTTCATGATCTTTTTATGAAATTAGCTTTTGATTTTTTTTTGATTTCCTGTTTTAGATTTAATTAATTTCTGCTCTGATTTTTATTATTTATTCTCCTTTGAGTTTAAGTTGCTCTTCTCCTTCTGATTTTTTCCCCACAAACTTTTAGAGATTTATTTATTTATTTATTTATTTATTTATTTATTTATTTATTTGAGAGAGAGAGAATGAAAGAAGGGGCAGAGGTAGAGGCTGAGATAATCCTCAAGATGACTCTCTGCTGAGTGCAGAGTCCCATGTGGGGCTCTATCCCAGGACTCTGAGAAAATGACCTAAGCTGAAATCAAGAGCCAGTACTTAATCGACTGAGCCACCCTGGCACCTCATCTTTTTCTAATTTTTTTAACATGGAAAGTTGGTTTATTGATTTTCAGGTTTTTTTCAATATATGAATTCAGTGCTATAAAGTTCTGTCAAACAGTGCTTTTGCTGCATTTCACAAATTTGATTTTAGATTTAATTTTAAATAATTTTAATTTTTTAAAGTGGGCTCCATGCTGAGAGTGGACTATGTGGGACTTCAACTCATGACCCTGAGAGGTGGACGTTTAACTGACTGAGCCACGTAGCTACCTCTAGATAAGTCTGGTTTTTATTGAGACTTCTTTGTTCACCAATTTGTTATTTAGAAGTGTATTGCTTACTTTCTAAATATTTGGAGATATTCCCTCTATTACTAAATTCTATCTTAACTCCATTGTGAACTAAGAAATGCTTTGTATGATTAAGCTTTATCTAAATTTGTTAAAATGTTGATGCAGAATTTGGTCTGTCACATGAACACTCCATTAGAACTTAAGAAGAATATGCATTCTTCTACTATTGGATGGAATAGTTTATAAATATCAAGCAAATAAAGTTGATTGATAGTACTATTGAGACCAACCATATCTTTATTGATTAACTGCCTGGTTGTTCTATCAATTACTGAAAGAAAGGTATTGAAGTCTTCAACTACAATAGAGGATTTCTCTATTAGTCCTTCATATCTATCAGTTTTATCTCAAATAATTTGGTATGAACTTGTTATGTACATACACATTTAAAATTGTTATGCTTTCTTGGAGAATTGATGCCTTTATAATCACCTTCTTTTTCTGAAGTCTGATTTATTTGTAATTAATTCAGGTACTCTGGGATTTCTTTTGATTTGTGTTAGCATCATATATCTTTCTCAAAATCTTAACTTTAAATCTATTTGAGTTTATTTTATTAAATGTGGGCTTCTTGTAGCTAACACAGAGATGAGTCGTCTATTTTTTAATCCTCTGAAAAATAATGTCTTTTTATTGATTTATATTTGCTTAAGACAACAGAAATTTATTCTGTCACAGTTCTGGAGCCTAGAAGAATAAAATCAAGATTACATCAGGGTCATGATCCTTGTGAGACTCTGGAAGGAATCTTTTCTTAGTTTTTCCTTCCAGTGTTGGCATTCAATCTTTGATGTTCCTTGGCTTGCAGCTTCATCACTCCCATCTCTGCTTCTATTGTCACATGGTATTTTCCACTTTTCATAAAGATGCCAATCATACTGGATTAGGACCCACTTACCTTGCAAGTAATTTCCTAAACCATTCATATTTAAAATGATTATTGATAGAGTTGAATTAATATCTATCAATTATTAAAATCCTTCAACTTGGTTACTGTATAGCTCCATCAGTTAAGCGTCCAACTCTTGATTTTGACTCAGGTCATAATCTCAAGGTCATGGAATCAAGCCCCATGTTGTGTTGGACTCTCCACTCTGGGGAGTCTGAGTTTCTCCATCTGCCCTCCTCCTGTTCATGCACATGTTCTCTCTCTGTTTAAAACAAATAAATAAATCTTAAAAAAAACCTCCATCTTGTCCCTTATTGGGGGGGCATTGCTGTTATTACTCTTTTCACTTTTCCATATGCTATGATCACACTATGTATTGTTTGATTACTTTTTTAAAACGTTATCTCTTCTCTTAATCAATAAGAAGAAAAATAAAATATTTTATCTTGCCTTCACTTATTCTTTTTCAGACACTCCTTCCTTTGTGTAGATCTGAGTTAACGACCTATATCATTTTCCTTCTCCATAAAGAACTTCTTCGAATATTTCTTTTGGGGCAGGACTGCTGGAAATGAACTCCTAAGGTTTTGTTTCTCTGTTAAAGTTTTGTCTTTCTCCTTCATTTTTGAAGGACACTTTACTGGTTATAACTCTAGAATAGTGTTTTGGTGTTTTGGTTTTTTTTTTTTTTCTATAAAAATTAAGGTATTACACTCCACTGTCTTCTTGCTTGCATGGTTTCAGATGAAAAATATGCACTAATTCTGATCCTATTTTCTCCTTAAGTAAGCTGTTTTTTCCTCTGTCTTCTTCCAAGATTTTCTTTTCATAGTTGATTTACTTAAGTTTGAATATAACGTGCCTATGTCTAGGGTTTTTTTGTTTTGTTTTACCTTGTTTTGTTTTTAGTGTTTATCCCATTTGGAGTTCTCTGATTTTACTGGATTTCTGATTTAGTATTTGTGGTTAATTTTAGAAAGTTCTTTTATTCTATTCTAACTTCAAGTATATTTTCCTGTTCATTTTTTCTTATTTTAATATTCCTATTAAATCTTTTAAAATTTTCCCACTATTCTTGAATGATTTGTTTCACTTTTTATTTTTTTCTCTTTGAATCTACATTTCAGAAGTTTTTGTTGACATATCTTCAAAGCCCTGATGATTCTTTCCTTGAGATTCCAAAAACAATCTTTATTTCTGTTAGAATGTTTTTGATTTTCAGCATTTACTTCTTATTCTCTACTAGAGTTTCCACCCCCCCTTTTACATTACTTATCAGTTATTTCATCTTGATTACCTTTTCCAATAGTCTTAACATATTAAATATATTTAAAATTTTCTGTTTGATAACCCCGACATCAGCCTCATATCTGAGTCTGGTCCTGCTACTTTCTTGCTTGCTTTTTTTATTTGTTTATTTTTTTAGACTGCCTTTTTATTGCCTTTTAGCATGTCTTGCAAGTTTTTATTGAAAGCCAAGTGTGTTGTATCAGGTAATAGGTAATGAAGTTAATAAACTTTTTTGTCATTATAAAATATGATGGCTTTCAAGCTCTTTATATGTTGGAGCTGAAACCAGAAGTCTTAGGTACGGAGCACAGAGCAACGAACAAAATAGAAAAGAATCCCTAACCTTCATGTATTCAGGGATAAATTAAGCTACAGACATTTTCTACACAAAGGAAGGAGTGTCTGAAAAAGAATAAGTGAAGGCAAGATAAAATATTTTAAGCTACAGACAATTAAGCTTAAGTTTTAAGACACCTGTAAGAAATAGCAAAACCGAAACAAGACAAAACATTCTATTTCTTGTCCATCAATAAAGTGAATTGGCATATATTTGTAACATGTCTAACTCAATTATTCTTGATAAGTAAACTTGCCTAGGTTTTCCTGTATGTGTGTATCCTCTGACATTTATTTGTGGATTTCCAAATAACATCATTATATTGCCATCATATTACAATATGTTTGATGACAATTTAGTGGAGATAACTTTCTCTTCAATATGTGTCTTCTCTGTCCTCTGAAATTCTTGAATGTGATTACTTTACAGATATTATCTGAAGCAAAATATTACAATCTTAATAGCATGAAATAAAATAAAAATGAATGAAAGTTCAAAGAAGAAGGAAAATATATTTTGTGGGTGGAGTGGTATGGAAAGTCTTTGAGAATTTGTCTACCAAAATGTTCTAGATAATAGTGGTTTTACTTCTGAATATGAAATTTGAGGGGATTTTGATTTTATTCATTCATCCCTCAACTCTGTACTGACCATCAGCTCTATAGCAGCTTCATATGAAGAGGTTTTTGTAAAAATGTATCAAACTAACCACTTTCTGACGTCACAGGATTAAGCTGTCCATTGGCTTTTCCTACCCCATGGTTCACTGTAAAATAATGCACAGACTTCACTTATTAATAATGCATAAAACCACATTTTATCCATGTGATATGATTTTAAAATAGTATATGACACACTTGTATCTACATTAATTTCTTGTAAATCATGTAATATAAAATGACAGGACGTGAAACTATTTTCTATACTTTGAAACTGAACTTACGTACCTAAGTATATGACTTCATTGAGCACATCACTTAACCTTTTAAAGCCTTTGTTATTCATCATTGAAATGGGAAGAAAGATGCCCTCTTCACAAGGTTTCATCAAGCAATCAACATAAACAATACATTTATGACTATTTGGTTACCAATAAAGCATATAACAGGTGCAATATGCTACATTTATTAATAAACATTTATTGAGTACTTTGTAGGTGAAATGTACCATTTCATTAGCTTTGAGAAATTGTGTAAATAAAATAGACATGTTGCATAACCTTGTGATTATGTCTATATGGAAGATAAAGCATATGCATAAATAACTAGTTTAAGGAAATAAGAAATAATATTTATTTATTTGACCATAAAATAAATAAGGTCCTATCTTAGAAGGAAATGTATACAGAACCTTATTTAATCTGCTCAAAAATACTGTGAAGGAAGAGTTTTTAATTTAATTTTTAAGGAGAAAAAGCAGATGCCTTAAGAAAAATGTTTTAGCTTCTGAGGAAAAAATATATCTAAAATCAAAACACACTTTAATGTGCTTCTCCAATTTCAATTTGACATTGAAAAGTATTCCTTATTAGACGATCACCATCAGGTTAACTTTCAATTTATTTTCTAGAGAACAGTTGGAGGAAAGATATGTCTGAAAAGCAAAATATTTCCAAAGGTCATGAAAGAGAGAATGCTAACAAAAGGTGACAAGACATTCTCCTAGGGAGTACCTTACATGATAATTTAATTTCTTAAAACACTCAGATAAAAATGAATTCTTTTACCCTGGATTTCGCCTGTAAAGACTAGTAGGGCTAACCTCTTCCAGTAGGCAGCCAAGCAAAGGAAGTTATTTAACACCTTAGCACTTACAGTTTTGCCCTATGTTTTGGTGCTTTATTTTCTTATTAATTTACCAAAACTTTTAAATCTAACTACTTAAGCACTGTAGTTCATCTGCAGTCAGTAATTAAATAATCAATTTTTTTGAAAATTTTGAATCTCTGGCTGGAATTGGGGTCATTTTAAATATAAATAAATGCATGAATAAGTAATAGGCTGAAACGAAAGAACATGAACCACAGACAAAAGACAATAAACTATAAAATCACTCATTTCTATTATGCTCAAGTACAGGATTCTTTAAAAAATGATCATTGTAATTAAGAGGGGAACATTTTCCATTAGAGATCTTTGTGCTATCTACATGACATAATAATATTAATGTAGGTTAATTATGCAAGGCATATCTTGAACATTTATTGGTTTTTATTCTCTTGTATAGTCTGAAATGCCTTGACAAAGAGATCATGCTATATTTTTTCATTACATGTGATTTTTCTACCTTTCCCTAGGTGTAATTATAACTATCTCTTTGACCTAGAGCAAGTAACCTAATATGTAGACATCTTGAATTCACAAAGTTCAAAATCTGAACAATATACCAGAATCAGAGAGCGCTTCAAGGGCTGAGGAAGTCTGAACACAGATTTGTCATCATCTTCCTGATCCTTTAATTCAACTAGTATATGTGCTTAAAGCACAGGAATAGAGTGGGGTTATGGGGGGGGGGGCAATACATCAGTTTAGTAAAGTAGGTTCTTTTCCCTTTATATATAGATTTTTGGATTCTGACTTGTTTCTTTAACCCATATAAGAATACAACATTAATGATCTCAGAAGGATTCGTGTACAATTTATTTTTTAGGGAAAAGATAATGCCCATAATTCTGTATCCATTATGATGAAAAAAGAGATTTAAAGAAAGAATAATAATGGATCCACTTTGACAAACATTTGGCTACCAAAATTGAAGGATAGAGCCAGAAAAATGTAGCATAATGATGAGGAAAAACATTAGGTACCATTTTCCAAAAATTTGATTTGTAGTACAAAAGATGATGGCACAAGCCATTGTATTTTGTAGATAACATGTATAACTGGGAACTATTTTGTTTTTGTTTCTGTGTTTCAGTTGTTCAAATTGTCTTTTAACTGCCATGTTTATAACACTTATATTTAATTCAATTAAAATATGGTTGATTTTACCATCTTGCTATTTATTTTTGGTTAAGACTCAGGAGGAGTCTTCTGTGAGTTTTTCATAGTTTTTTGCTGCCTGGCTGCTTATTTCCAGAATTGTGCCTTGCCACTGTCTGTAGTGTCAGCCTCCCTGAACTCCCTGAACTCTTTTTTCTATCTAGCAAAGCTGCTGAACTCAACTTGGGTTTCCATTTTGAGCCAGTGTTCTGGAAAAATGCCTTCAAGTAAAAATATATGGCAATTGTAGATTGTCATATCATACATATCATGCATATCCCTTTCTCAGGACCTGCAGTTCTGTGAAACCTGTTGTCTAATGTCTAAAATATTCATTTTCTATATGCTCTCCAGTTTTCTAGTTATCTTTATCTCTCTTCATTTTAAATGGAAGAAATCTATGACTCAAAGTGTAAATCCTTAAACCATTCTGTTTCAATATCACATGATGCTCCAAAACTTTAGAGCATGAGGAAAATCAGAAATCAGAAACCTATGCCATAAACAAATTAAATATGATAGAATTTATTCTCCCTAACTCAACTCACATATGAGAACACATATCTAAAATTAAGGAAGTAATGTAAAAACTAACTAAGTCAAGATTATGTTGGTGGTTGAGGAGAAAATTGGCATCATCACTGTTAGATGACAGAAGGAGTGAACACTCTTATTTCCCTTGGCTTTGTTGAAATTTGTCAGTGTATTAACTTTTTTCTTAAAAAGGAAATATTTTATATAATTATTTGAGAGAGAGAGAGAACATGAGCAGGGGGACAGTGACAGGAGGGAGAGAATAGACTCCCCGTTGAGCAGGAAGCCCAAAGCAGCTTGATCCCAGGATCCTGAGACATGACCTGAGCCAAAGGCAGATGCTTAATTGACTGAGCTACCCAGGTGCCCCTGTACTAACCTTTTGTGTGTGAAGTTCTGACTCTTTTTAAGCATTTGTTGGCTGCTGAAGCCAATCCTTGAGTTCTACCTATTTTTTAGTAGACCTGGGAGACAATGCTGGTCTTAAGGCAATCAATTTAATTTTATTATCTTTAAAACATACTAACTGCCTTAAAAGAATATTTATAGCAGGTTCCATTTCCCTTTGAGGAAAAATACTTTTAACAAACTTACATACACATAGACAACAACTATACATGTTGAAATAAAATATAAAAAGAAAGAAAAAGAAAAGGAAAGGAAAGGAAAGGAGAGGAGAGGAGAGGAGAGGAGAGGAGAGGAGAGGAGAGGAGAGGAGAGGAAAGGAAAGGAAAGGAAAGGAAAGGAAAGGAAAGGAAAGGAAAGGAAAGGAAAGGAAAGGAAAGAAGGAACTACCTGATTAGGGAGAATTTGAAGGATTTTAAAACTTTGCAGAACAGACTGGTACAGAGAATTTCACATTTTGTGGCTTTGCCTTCATGCCTGAATACCTTATGGTGCTGCAGTCCAGCCACAACATTTAGCAAAACTCCACTGACTGTTGGCCACAGGTAGTGGTGAAAGAAACTTCAGCAACAAGAGGTGCTGGAATGTGAGGGGAGCTATACGTGAAAGAAGACAGTAATAAAAAGATCTCAAATTCTGTGTATTAGAAATGTCTTTTTTCTGGATGACCACTGAGCCACATATAAGCATGATAAGCAGTAGTCTGTTTTGAGATCTGAGTTGTCACTCACCACAGGCAAGATAGGGCATACATTTTGTCAAAGTGAATTAATTGTCCACTAAAACAAATATATCATCTTCTTCAGAGGAATATAAAAACTCAGTTCCAGTTCCCACGACATAATATTCACAATGTCCAGAATGCAATCCTAGTCTCAGCAATCAGACTGCAAAAGAAATAAAAGGCATCCAAATCAGCAAGGAAGAAGTCAAACTTCTACTATTCTCAGACAACATGATACTCTATGGAGACAACCCAAAAGACTCCACCAAAAAAAAAAAAAAAAAAAAAAAAAGAAAGAAAGAAAAATGCTAGAACTGATACACGAATTCAGTAAAGTCAAAAGATACAAAATCAATGTAAAGTCACAAGATACAAAATCAATGTACAGAAATTTCTTGCATTTCTATACACTAATAATGAAGCAGCAGAAAGAGAAATCAAGGAATCAATTCCATTACCAATCACATCAAAAACAGTAAGATACCTAAGAATAAACCTAACAAGAAATAAAAGATCTGTACTCTAAAAACTGTAGAACACTTATGAAAGAAATTGAAGATGATGCAAAGAAATGGAGAAACATTCCATGCTCATGGATTAGAAGAGCAAATATTTTTTAACTGTCTATACTACCCAAAACACTCTACACATTTAATGCAATCCCTATCAAAATACGGCCAGCATTTTCCACATGTCTAGAATAAACAATCTTAAAATGCATATGGAACCACCAACCACCACCAGAAGCCCAAACAATCTTAAAAAAGCAAAGCAAAGCTGAGGCATCACAATTCTGGATTTCAAGTTATATTATAAGCTATAGTGATCCAAATGGTATGTAATTGGCACAAAAGCAGACAAATTGACCTAAGTGTATGACCAGAAATCATTAAAATCCTAGAGGAGATCATAGGCAGTATATTCTCTGACATCAGCCATAGCATCTTAGATATGTCTCCTGAGGCAAGGAAAATAAAAGCAAAAATAAACTATTGGGCCTTCATCAAGATAAAAAATAACCTGCACAGCGAAGGAAAATGATTAACAAAACTAAAAGAAAATCTACAGAATGGAAAAAGATATTTGCAAATGGAACATCTTATATTGGGTTATTAACCAAAATCTATAAAGAACTTATCAAACTCAACACCCAAAAAACAAATAATCTAGTTAAGAAATGGGCAGAAGACATGAACAGGTATTTTTCCAAAGAAGACATAGAGATGGCTAACAGACACATGAAAAGATGTTCAACATCACTCATCATCAGAGAAATGCAAATCAAAACTACAATGAGGTATCACCTCACAGTTGTTAGAGTGGCTAAAGTTAACAACTTAGGAAATAACAGATGTTGTTGAAGATAGGGAGAAAGGGGGATTCTCTCATACTATTGGTGGGAATGTAAACTGGTACAGCCACTCCAGCAAACAGTATGGAGGTTCATCAAAAGTTAAATATAGAACTACCCTATAATTCAGCAAGTGCACTACAAGGTATTTACACAAAGAATACAAAAATACTGATTCCAAAGGACATATGCACCCTGATGTTTGTAGCAGCATTATTAATAATAGCCAAATTATGGAAAAGAGCCCAACTATCCATCAACTGATAAATGGATAAATATGTGATACACACACACACACACACACACACACACACAAAATGGAATATTATTCAGCCATAGAAAGGAATGAAGTCTTGCCATTTGCAATGACATAGATGGAGTTAGCATATTATGGTATGTGAAGTTAAGTCAGAGAAGGACAAATATCATATAATTTCATTCATATGTGGAATTTAAGAAACAAAACAGATGAACATATGAGGAAAAACAAAAGAGAAGCAAACCAAGAAACAGACTCTTAATGATAGAGAATAAACTTATGGTTGCTGGTGGGGAGGTGGGCAGTGAGACGGGCTAAATCAGTGATGGGGATTAAGGAGAGCATGTGATGTAATGAGCACTGGGTGTTTGTTGTATATAAGTAGTGAATCACTAAATTCTACATTGGAAACTAATATTATACAGTATATCACCTAACTGGAATTTAAATAAAAACTTAAACTATAAAAACAAACAAACAAATAAATAGCAAAAACAAAGCTACTCAAAATATCAAGAGGATCAAAATCATTAGGCATCATGGAAATTCAAGTTGAAATTACAATAATATGTCAATATACATACATCAGAATTGCTAAAATTCATAAGAGTAATTTTAAGTTGATAAATATTTGTAATCTAAAATTATATTGGTTAGTATATAAAATATTTCACTTTGGGAGACTATTTTGGAAATTATTTATTTCTTAAAGCTACTCTCTATACAATGTTGTCTTCCACACCTAGGCATTTAACCAAGAGAAATAACAGCATGTATCTATACACTAAAATTTGTATATATATATATGTTCACAGAACTTTTATTTAAAATTAACCAAAAACTAGAACCTACCCATAAGTCTATCAACATATATGTAAATAGATCCACTCTGTTATATTCAGGTAATTTAATAGCTTTAAGCAATACAAAGGAATAAAATACTCGTACATGCACAATATAGATGATTTCATTTCTTTTGCTTAGTAAACTTAGTCAAACGCAAAACAATATGCAGAGTAGGACTTAAATTTTGTAATTTTGTTAAAAATGCAAAATCGGTTGTGTTTGCCTGAGTCTAAGACAGAGGTAAAAATCGGCTTACAAAGGGGCACAAAAATCTTTTGGAAATTGTAAAAATGTTCTGTACCTTAATTATGATGAAGACTTTATGGATATAAATTTATGTTAAAACTACTCAAAAGGGATGCCTTATATTGATATAATTTATTATATTTGATTTAATAAAACAAAATGTGAGGAATAAAACATTCATGTTAGGTTAAACTGCTATTTATTTCATTGTTTCAATTCAGAAATGCTTTAGAGTAAAAATAGGTTCAGACCTTTGTAAAGGGACTTTTGATGTCACAGTGACTTTAAGTTATTTTATCTTTCCTGAGCCTCATATAATCTTTTCACACGAGAAAGGAAATTGTGTACCTATTCTGTTAAAAGCTTCTTCAAGGTTACATTATAATACTAGGAATAAAAATCAATCATATACCTTAAATCTAATCATGAATAAATGTCAGGCAAAGTAAAACTGAGATATGTCAGCAATTTAACTTAAATGGTACAGGCGAAAATGTTATTTATGTTATTCTTATATATACTTTTTTATACATGTGAAATTTTTTTCACAAATTACAAAAAGAAATGTAAATCAAAATGTAAATAAAAAATCAGTCATATTAAGAATAAGAATCATGTAAAGTTTTAGTATAGGATGCCATTACAGTTTGAGATTTTAAATGAATAAAGTTATATATTAACATTTCATTTGTCAGGACAAGAATAGATACTGAATATAAAACTAGAGTAATTATTTAAAAATTTTGGGGGTAATCAATTTTGTGTGACATAAGTTTAAACAAATTATATTAAAATTTCCATTTTAACTATCAATTGTCTTTTTAATTATTTTTAATGATATATTTATTTGAGGGGTAAGGTCAGAAGAAGAGAGAGAATTGGCAAGCTGACTCTCTCCTGTTGGTGCAACCCACCTAGAGGCTTGATCCCAGGACCCAGAGATTATGACTTGAGCCAAAATCAAGATTTGCTTAACTGACTGAGCCACTCAAGCACCCCTCATTTGTATATTGTTTTATTTATTTATTTGTTAAATATTAATTATTTATTTGAGAGAGAGAGCTCGTGGTAAAGGCAAAGGGAGAGAGTGAATATCAAGCAGACTCCACAGAGTGTGAAAGCCAACATGGGGCTCAGTCTCATGACATGAGTTGAAACCAAGTGTCAGATGCCCAAATGAATGTGCCACCCAGGCATCCTTAATTGTATTTGAAAGACATGATTTATAAAAGATGAAACATATTCTCTTTAAGTAGGTATGTTTTATGAAATTTCCTTAGGGGTTTAAAAAATATTTACTTTTTTATTTCAATTGTATTTATTTCTCTTCTGTAATTTAAGCAGGCTCATTTTTTATAGAAGGATTACTGACTTTTAGTTTATTTTGTTCCCATATGCTATAGAAGAAAACAACTCATAGTAAGTGTCTCTAATACACATTATAGGTATACTTGCTCTATCTTGTGAGTGCTCCTAAATCAAATATTGTATTAATTTTGTATCTGATTTTCATTGGTCATCAAAATTTCAGACTTTTATCATGATTTTCCTTTATGTTTTGACTATTCTTTATACTTTAAAAAATCTATTGTATCTATTGTATATCATGTAATATATTATGTATATACTCAGGTATATATATGTGTATATATATATAGAGAGAGAGAGAAAGAGAGAGAGAGACACTATATGTTTCTAAATAAAACTCTAAATAAAATTTTTATCACTGGGGGCACCTGGGTGCTCAGTAATTGAGCATCTGCCTTTGGCTCAAATCATGATCCAATTCATGGGATTGAGTACTGCATCAGCTCCTCACATGGAGCCTGGTTCTCCCTCTGACTATGCCTCTGCCTCTATCATGAATAAATAAATAAAATCTCAAAAAAAAAAAAGAAACCTTAATCACTGAACAGTAATGAAGTATGTCAAGTAGAAAGATCTATGTTAGGAATAGGGCCTCTGGCCTGGATTAGAACCTCTGGGACATGTGATGTGAAGCAACAGGGAACAGATGGGACCAACATGCAAACTCAACCTTGGAAATTACTACTCAGGAGATATTGGCAAATAACCAATATTTCATTTTTTGTTGACCTGTCAAATATAGATAATATCAAATTTGAAACTTGTACGTAATAAACAAATGTAAAATTCAGTTGATAAACTATAATTTTCATTATTCAGATTATTATAAATGGAGAAGAAAAGACTGGTTTCCTCACCCTTCAATTCTGTGGTGAATATAGTGTATATAATATATATATATATATATATATATATATATTATGCACATTGCTGCTATAAACATATATTATACACATGCAGTCTTTCACTGCATCCGTATCTTTGGGGTAAACACCCAGTAGTGCAATTGTGGGTCAGAGGGCAGTTCTATTTTTAATTCTTTGAGGAACCTCCGCACAGTTTTTCAGAGTGGCTGCCCAGTTCACATTCCCACCAACCGTGCAAGAGAGTTCCCCTTTCTCCACATCCTCTCCAACATTTGTGGTTTCCTGTCTTGTTAATGTTCACCATTCTCACTGGGGTGAGGTGGGATCTCATTGTGGTTTTGATTTGTATTTCCCTGATGGCAAGTGATGCAGAGCATTTTTTTTCATGTGCTTGTTGGCCATGTGTATGTTTTCTTTGGTGAGATTTCTGTTCATGTCTTCTGCCCATTTCATGATTGGATAGCTTGTTTCTTTGCTGTTGAGTTGAATAAGTTCTTTATAGATCTTGGATACTAGCCCTTTATCTGATATGTCATTTGCAAATATCTTCTCCCATTCTATAGGTTGTATTTTATTTCATTGACTGTTTTTTTGTTTTGTTTTGTTTTGTTTTTGCTGTGCAGAAGCTTTTTATCTTGATGAAGTCCCAATAGTTCATTTTTGCTTTGGTTTCCCTTCCCTTCACAGATGTATCTTGCAAGAAGTTGCTGTGGCTAAGTTCTAAAAAGGTGTTGCCTGTGTTTTTCTTTAGGATTTTATGTATTCTTGTCTCACATTTATATATCTCATCCATTTTGAGTTTATAATTGTGTATGGTGGAAGAGAAAGTTCCAGTTTCATTCTGCACGTGACTGTCCAACTTTCTCAGCACCATATATTGAAAAGACTGTCCTTTTTCCAGTGGATAGTCTTTCCTGCTTTGTCGAATATTAGTTGACCACAGAGTTGAGGGCTCCTTTCTGGGTTCTCTATTCTATTCCATTGCTCTATGTGTCTGTTTTTGTGCCAGTACCACACTGTCTTGATGACCACAGCTTTGTAGTACAACTTGAAATCTGGCATTGTGATGCCCCCGGCTCTGGTTTTCTTTTTCAATATTCCTCTGGCTATTCGGGGTTTTTTCTGATTCCACACTAATCTTAAAATTATTTGTTCTAACTCTCTGAAGAAAGTCCATGGTATTTTGATAGGGGTTGCATTGAATGTGTAAATTGCCCTGGGTATCATTGACATTGTCACAATATTAATTCTTCAATCCATGGGCATGGAATATTTTTCCATCTCTTTGTGCCTTCCTCAATTTCTTTCAGAAGTACTCTGTAGTTTTTAGGGTATAGACCCTTTATCTCTTTGGTTAGGTTTATTCCAAGGTATCTTATGCTTTTGGGTGAAACTGTAAATAAGATTGACTCCTTAATTTCTCTTTCTTCAGTATCATTGTTAGTGTATAGAAATGCCACTGAGGGGATCCCTGGGTGGCGCAGCGGTTTGGTGCCTGCCTTTGGCCCAGTGTGTGATCCTGGAGACCCGGGATCAAATCCCACGTCGGGCTCTGGGTGCATGGAGCCTGCTTCTCCCTCTGCCTATGTCTCTGCCTCTCTCTCTGTGACTATCATAAATAAAAAAAAAAAATTAAAAAAATATTTAAAGAAATGCCACTGATTTCTGGGCATTGATTTTGTATCCTGCCAGAATTGCTGTATGAGTTCTAGCAATCTTGGGGTGGAGTGTTTTGAGTTTTCTATGTACAGTATCATGTCATCTACAAAGAGGGAGTGTTTGTCTTTATCTTTGCCAATTTGAATGCCTTTTATTTCTTTTTGTTGTCTGATTGTTGAGGCTAGGACTTCTAGGACTACATTGAAGGGCAGTGGAGAAAGTGGACATTCCTGTCGTGTTCCTGATCTTAGGGGAAAGGCTTTCAGTGCTTCCCCATTGGGAATGATATTTGCTGTGGGCTTTCCATAGATGGCTTCTAAGATGCTGAGGAATATTCCCTCTATCCCTATACTCTGAAGAGTTTTGATCAGGAATGGATGCTGTATTTTGTCAAAGCTTTCTCTGCATCTATTAAGGGGATCATATGGTTCTTGGTTTTTCTCTTGTGTATATGATCTATTATGTTGATTGTTTTAGAGTGTTGAACCAGCCTTCCATCCGGGGGATAAATCCCACTTGGTCATGGTGAATAATCTTAATTAGTGTTGGATCCGATTGGCTAGTATCTTATGGAGAATTTTTGCATCTGTGTTCATCAGGGATATTGGTCTATAAGTCTCCTTTGTGGTGGGGTCTTTGTCTGGTTTTGGAATTAAGGTGATGCTGTCCTCATAGAACGAGTGTGGAAGTATTCCATTATTTTCTATCTTTCAGAACAGCTTTAGTAGAATAGGTATGGTTTCTTCTTTAAATGTTTGATAGCATCCCCCTGGGAAGCCATCTGGCCCTGGACTTTTGTATCTTGGGCAGTTTTTGATGACTGCTTCAATTTCCTCCCTGGTTATTGGCCTGTTCAGGTTTTCTTTTTCTTCCAGTTTTGGTAGTTTGTTGCTTTCCAGAAATGCATCCATTTCTTCTAGATTGCCTAATTTATTGCCATATAGCTGCTTGTAATACGTTTTAAAAATCATTTGTATTTTCTTGATATTGTTGTGATCTCTCTTTTTTCATTCATGATTTTATTAATTTGAGTCTCTTCTCTTTTCTTTTTAATAAGGATGGCTAATGGTTTATCTATCTTTATTAATTCTTTCAAAGAACCAGCTCCTGGTTTTGTTGATCTGTTCTACAGGTCTCCTGGTCTCTATTTCATTGAGTTCTGCTCGAATCTTTATTAACTCTCTTCTGCTTGGTGTAGGTTTTATTTGCTGTTCCTTCTCTAGTTCTTGAGGTCTGAGGTTAGCTTATGTATTTGAGATTTTTCCAATTTTTTGAGGGATGCTTGTATTGTGATGTATTTCCCTCTTAGGGTTGCTTTTGCTGTATCCCTAAGATTTTTAATGGTTGTATCTTCATTTTCATTAGTTTCCATGAATCTTTTTAATTCTTCTCTAATTTCCTGGTTGACCCATTCATCTTTTAGCAGGATAGTCCTTAACCTCCACCTGTTTGAATTTCTTCCTAATTTATTCTTCGATTGAGTTCTAGTTTCAAATCATTATAGTTTGAAAATATGCAGGGGACAATCTCAATCTTTTGATATAGGCTGAGACATGATTTGTGACCCAGTATGTGGTCTATTCTGGAGCAAGTTCCATGTGAACTTGAGAAGAATGCATATTCAACTATGTTCGGATGCAAAGTTCCATATATATTTGTGAAATTTATCTGGTCCAGTGTATCATTTAAAGTTATTGTTTCTTTGGTGTTGTACTTAGAATATCTTTCATTTGTAGAAAGTGTGTGTTGAAGTCTGCTGCTATATTAATGTATTATTATCTAAGTATGTCTTTACTTTGGTTATGAATTGATTGGTGTACTTGGCAGTACCCACATTAGGGGCATAAATATTCATGATTGTTAGGTCTTCTTGTGGGATAGACCCTTTAAGTGTCATATAGGGTTCCTCTTCATCTCTTACTATAGTCTTTGGGATAAATTTTTATTTATCTGATATGAGGATTGCTACCCCTGCTTTCTTTTGAGGACCATTTGAATGGTAAATGGTTCTCCAACCTTTCATTTTCAGGCTGGAAGTGTCCTTAGGTTTAAAATGAGTCTCTTGTAGACAGCAACTAGATGGGTCTTGCTTTTTTTATCCAGTGTGAAACCCTGCAACTTTTTAGCCCATTCATGTTCAGAGTTACTTTTGAAAGATATGAATTTAGTGTCATCCTAATACCTATTCAGTCCCTGTTTTTGTGGCTTATATCTTTAGGCTTCCTCTTTCTTTTACAGGGTCCCCCTTAATATTTGTTGCAGAGCTGGTTTGGTGGTCACATATTCTTTCAGTTTCTGCCTATCTTGGAAGCTCTTTATCTCTCCTTTTATTCTGAATGACAGCCTGGCTGAATATAGTATTCTTAGCTGCATGTTCTTCTCATTTAGGACCCTGAATATATCCTGCCAGCCCTTTCTGGCCTGCCAGGTCTCTGTGGAGAGGTCTTCTGTTAATCTAATATTTCTCCCCATATAAGTTAGGGATCTCTTGTCTCTTGCTGCTTTAAGGATTTTCTCTTTGTATTTGGAATTTGCAAGTTTCACTATTAAATGTTGAGGTGTTGAATGGTTTTTATTGTTTTTGGGGGGTGGAACCTCTCTATCTCTTGGATCTGAATACCTATTTCCCTCCCCAAATTAGAGAGGTTCTCAACTATGATTTGTTCAAATATGCTTTCTGGCCCTCTGTCCCTCTTTACACTTCCTGGAACCCCATTTATGTGTAGATTTTTCTGTTAAGCTATCATTTATTTCTTTACCCTTTCCTCATGGTCTTTTAACTGTTTTTCTCTTTTTTCTCAGCTTCCTTCCTTGCCATCAAACAGTCTTCTATGTCACTCACTCTTTCTTCTACCTCATTAACCCTTATCATTAAGACCTTCAGTTTGGATTTCATCTCATTTAATTGATTTTTAATTTTGGCCAGATTAGTCATGAAGTTTCTTGAATCTTTTATGTTTTTTTCTAGAGCCACCAGTAGCTTTATAATTGTGCTTCTGAATTGGCTTTCAATTTCTGGTCTCTGACCTTGGCAGAATCATCTAGGGTTAAATTTACTTAGGTCGTGGTTGATATTCTTGACTCAGCCCACTCATACAGCCACTCTGCACTGAGCAAAATGACTAGAAAGAAAAATTCACCCCAAATAAAGAATCAGAAACAGTATTCTCTGCCACAGAGTTACAGAATTCGGATTACAAATGGTTCCTGCTTCTCTGGGGCTGGGCTTTCCTGTCCTGGAGGCTCTCACTGCTGGCCTTAGCCCCACTTCTTGAGGGGCCCCTCCCCAGTTGATTTTTTAATTTTTTTTTCTGCCTTCCTACCTTGTTAGAAGTGAAAACCCTTCTCTCTGTAGCTTTCCAGCTGTTCTCTCTTTAAATCTCAGGTCAAATTCGTAGATGTTCAGGATGGTCTGAAAGTTATCTAGTTAAGTTGGTGGGGCCGGGTAACTTGGGGACCCTACTCCTCTGCCATCTTGCCCACCTCCTGAATATAGTCTTAACTAGAGGATCACTACCACTGTTTGCCAAGCTGAGTAAAGGCCAGTGATAAAAATTCAATGTCTTTTTTTTTCCAGCTAAAAAACTAAAAAGAGAGAATTATGCACAAATCACAATGTCTGGTGGCACTAGCACCCTTTGCTCTAATGCTTCTGTTCCTGTTTGTAATTTTTTTAATAATAAATTATAACAACATACCTTGTTCAAGTTAGAATATCCTCTTTAGCTCTATAAATCTTGGATACCACTACCGAATTAGATATGTTGAAAGGAAAATAAAAACACCACTACATAATGAGAAGATAACTTAATCTTGCAAACATAAGGAGTAATAAGTTCAAGAATAGTAGTAATTCTATAGATGATAGAAAAAAAACCTACCAGTACAATTCTCAATAACTCCTAACTTTCATTGATTTAATTTTCATTGATACTAAAAGTGCAATTTTCTTAAAAATGTATTTGGGTATGTAAGTTAAGAGACCGGCACACAAGTTCTGGAAACTCAACTGATTATTGAGTATTTAAAGAAATGACTTCTTCTACAAGAGAATAAGGAGCATAGTGGCTTTAACAATGGATTCTCTTGTTCAAATATGCTTTGAACAAGAGAATAAGGAGCATAGTGGCTTTAACAATGGATTAGGATTTTCAAAAAAATAACATTAGGATTTTAAAAAAAATATTGAATATAAAATTTGTAGAAATTCAACATATATTTTCGATGGTTCTTAATTAGAACAGGACATTTGAGATATTTTGACATAGAAACGGCTTATAACAAAGTGAAATACAGTCATTAAAAACAATACTGAAAATTATCCCCTTGGCACTTAAAAAGTAAGATTCTGAATCTCCAGCTGATTAGATCTAATGCAAAATGCATTAGTGTTTAGTGGCAGACATTTCAGAGTGCTTTTATCAAGAGGTCCAAACAAACTCAGTGGGTCATAATGTCAAATCAGTGGAATAATTCATGAATCAGCTCATCCTCTAACTTATTTTTACTTGCCAAATAATTGGCCCTAACCCCTAGTAAGCCTATCTTAGAAATTAGAGATTTGCAAAGGTGAAAACTTTGCTTTGTTGTTTCTAAAACAGCATGCTTTTGAAGTTGTTATAGAGATTTCTCATTTCTGCCCTTATTTTTGAAGATTGAGCTTTTTAGGACATATTGTCTCACATTCATTCTCTCTCTCCCTGTGTCACCACCCCCACCCTAAATATAAATATATGAGATTTCCTCTCCTTTTTCTTGCTTAGGAAGCAAGGAAGCTAACTAAAACTAATAACTAATACTAAACTAACAAATAAATTCGCAAAGGAACACAAAATGCATCTTACCATATGAAAAGTGACTCTGAAGTTCAGTTGTTGTGACAATGAAATACAAGTTTCTCTTTGTGTTGATTATGTACTAGTGTGGTGCAGAGGCACACATTTCAGTCAAAGATTCAGTTTTTCGATAGATTCAAATGCTATGAGTGACTTTCAGGAAGTAGAAGACTGGCCAATGAAATATATCACTACTAATGGCAAGCAATTCCAATGCTTTTAAAATTGTCAGGGAGTATCCTGAAATTCTATGTAAGTTCGAGGTGAATGTTGGATTTTGCTGTAATGGTACTATCAACTGTATGATGACATAATTCTGATTAAGTTCTCCTCATATAAACCAACACTAGAAGATATTTTAGAAAACAATGACAATCAAATAAACAAAGAAATTCAAGATGCTATAATCATCTTGTTATCTGAGAATTTTTGGCCAAAAAGCAAAGTAATTCTCTTCTCTTGCCAGATCCCAAATTAGTTAATAGATTTTTAAAATAAATTTTTGACAGAAAAGTTTGATAAAAATTTTTCAGAATTGTAAGGAACAGTAGTCAGTAGAACTTCTCTGTTTTCTTTATCCACTAATTAATAATTAAGAATCAGATATATTATAGTATTGTAAGGCATCTTCAGGTAAGGGAATTTGTTTTGAATTACCTCAGAGGAGTCAGAAAGAATAGTATCTCTCTATTTCTAACAGTCTTATAAATGGCAGATAGATCCTTAGAAATCAAGTACCACAGGTATATATGTGTGTATTTCTTCTCTATCTCAAGACCTACCTCCCTTTTTTATATACAAAGAGGATTGGTGGTGTTGTTACCCAGATAATATTTACATTTTCATTCAAGCTATATAGAGAGGTTATTTTCTTCTATTTTATCATAGATATTACAAAGTAACAAACATGCAACCCTTTTAATGATGTGGAGATTTATCAATATTGAGAACAATAAATGCTTTGGGTTTATCCCATTGGTGTAACATATATAGTATACTTGATACAGAAATGCACTAAGACTTTCACGAACATACCCTTCTAGATATAGGGTATCTATTCAGTAAATGAAAGATGTATGAACCCATGGTGAATAATGGGCATGCACACCTGAAGCCTAAATGCCTATGGGTCCCATACATCATTACGTCAAGCAGGAAGATTGGAAGCCTAGGCTACAACCACTAATGATTAACAAAATTTCTATTAGCTTATTATTGAGTTACATTAATGCAATATTTTACATCTGTTATTTCCAAAACCTCAAATAAGACCCTGTAACATGTAAGGAACTTCCAGAATTTCATTACTTTTGTTGAGAAATGTATTTTTTTCATTTATTTATTGTTATGCTTATCTTTACCTTTTTAAGACTCTCACTTTCTAGAAAGTGTGCAGTCACCTTAGAGATTAGTTAATGCAAGTGACAAAGAAAGGATTCAAAAGATTTGGGTTGAAAGGCTGAACAATTATATTTTGATGCTGCCCATTCAGCTTGTTCAGATATAATTTATTCATGCCTTTATAATAATTGTAACCATGATTATTCACCAGACCACCGACTATTGAATGTTATTATCCCATATAAAAAATTAATTTACAGAGAAATTATTTGCATTTGCCTAAATATGTTTAGTACAAATAGAATATAAGTGACACCATCTTTGAAGCATAAAAAATAAATGATATACAAGAATTAAGCTCTTTAAGAAAATGCAAAGAGAAGAAATGTAATTAGATATTTTAACTGAATGTAAAACTAATACTCAATTTAAGATGGTGATATCAATCAAGTCTTATAAATTAAATCTACTCTTTAAAATAGTCCACTGAAATTGAACTTTTTTTTTCTTTTTTTAGAGAAAGGGAGAGAGAGGCAGCAGGGGAAGGGAGAGGGAGAGAGAGAGAGAAAATCTTAACCAGGCTCTACTCCCAGTGTAAAACCCAATACAGGGCTTGGTCTCACAACCCTGAGATAATGGCCTGAGCCAAAACCAAATTCAAGAGATGCTTAACTGACTGAGCCACCAGGCACCCTGAATTGAACATTAAAAACTAAATATAAGATTATTTATTTATTTGTTTATTTAGACTACACCATAATCATTACCCAGAATTTGTTATTAGGATGAAAGATGTTAAGATCACAACAAATCCAAAATTTCAATTCTGTTAAAGAATCCAGTTGTGGCCCTAGGTTGAGCTGTTCATGCTAAGCTCCACAGCAGTGAACCAAAACTTAGCTGAATTTCTTCTTCTGGCTCTCCCAGAAAAAGAAAGGCCTAGATCAGCCAATCAGCACCTGTGCTCAGTTCAAGCTACCTGACCCAAATCCAAGACATCCCTTTGGTTACATATAAGGAAAGAAATTCTGTTTTAACCAATTTAAATGCCCAGTATAACTTCCTAGTTTCCTCTCCCTTCGGTCTATAAAATCTATCACCATATACAGCTCTTCAGAGCTCCTTTTTATCTATTAGCTTGGATGCTTCCTGTATCATGAATTATTGAATTAAGCCAGTAAGATATTTAGAATCTATTCAGTTGACTTTTGATATTTAATAGGTCCAAGCCATTATTTACATGAAAGAAAACTCATTCTAGACCCTACCTATAATTATGTATAGACAAAAGAATGGGGAGGAAAAGAAAAAGAATGAAGCGTTCTCAAGAATTAAAATTGGAAATGATACTGGCTGTGGAGCTGGTGTGGCTAGAAGGAGTATTGGCTTTGGAATGAGACATTTATGGGTCAAAGCTGCCTCCACTTCTTCCTGAATCAGCCATGGAGAAGTAGTTTAAATACATTCAGCCACCATTTGCTTACTTTGTTTCTGAGATAAGGGAATGGATTAAAAACAGGTATATCCTTCTGTTTTTATAATGTAGAAAAAAACCATTAATTGTCATTTCAATATATGGAAAATTGAATGATTGCCTAATTATGGAAATATAGTCTGAGTCTTGTAGGAAGAGCATCTTCTGAATCCAGACATCACGGATTTTCTTAATGAAAACTGAATGATAGAATCATTTTATGATATCATATGTGAAATACATATCTCCTTTCATTTTAAAAATCATTAATCTGAATTTCCTTTGGAAGTTTTAATACTTGAGCTATTGTTAGGTTTTGAGCAGAAAAAAGAAAATCAATTGAAAACATATATCAATAATTTAAAACAAGTCAGGGCACGTGGGTGGCTTAATCCTTTGGGTGATCAATTCTTGATTTTGTCTCAGGTCATGATATCAGGGTCATGGGATCAGGCCCCGTGTCGAGCTCTGGGCTCACTGGGGAGTCTGCTTGAGATTCTCTCTCTCCCTCTCCATCTGCCCCTCCCTTAGCTCTTGTATGCATGTGTGCACTTCTTTCAAATAAATAAATAAATAAATAAATAAATAAATAAATCTTAAAAACATAATTTAAAACTAGCAAATGACAAGAAAAGAAAGCACACTTTTAGAATAAATTACATAAATATGAAGTAAACAGTTCCCAGATAATGCAAAAGACCTCATGTAAGCTTTCTAAAATAAACACAGAGATACATCATTCAGCAGGGAGCCAGGGTTTTGTTAGAAACATATCACACTGTTAACTTATTCAGTAACATCAGGAAATGTGATGAGATGATGTCCCAAAATGACATCTCGAATAACAATCCAAAGCAATAAAAAAAAATGACTGGCTTTTTTGATGATAGAAAATATATTTTATAATCATCTGATATTTATCCAAGGAAAATAAAAATAAAAAATCCCATGATGAATCTTTATGAAAGACAGGGTCAGACCCAATATTGAAAAGGAGTTTCATTACCTAAACAGCTAATTATTAATAGACTACAGCAACTTGTAATTTATGCTTTCTTTGTGATAGATCAAAAATAAGTACCATTTTGATGTTAACAAAAAACTTTTCCAAGGACAGTTCAAAGGAGCATCAGTGCAGCAAATACTGGAGCATGAAAACCATTTGGTTCATAGTTTTACTTATTATAATAAAGGTTTTTTTATTCATTGATTTTTATTGATTTTCTTTTATGGAATGATGAACATAACTCTTAGGAAATGATGAACACAATCCTCTTAATGAAAAATGAATGTTGGGGCAGACTGATCCTTCTGATTGATCAATGACTTTGCTAAAATGCAGGTGAAAAAAGGGCAGCTGTCTGACCACGTATTCTGAAGGATGTTGCGTCCTCCTTTTCTTTTGCTATCTGTAGTACTTCACTTAAGCTCAGGGATACATGATGGTTAGTACGGCAAAGTCTACATCTTAGTTCAAATACACTTTCTTCATTTACGCTTAATGTGAAATCATGAATTATCAAGGAACAGGGAGATAAAAACACAACAAATAATATTTTTTAAAAGACATTGCCCCATTTTTTGGAAAATGCAGGCTAAAGGGCACACACAATTAGAAGATGAATGAGTCCTAGGGGTCTGATGCACAGTATAATGATTGCAGCACACCATAGTACACACTTCAAAATTCTTGAGACATTTGATATTAAATGTTGTCACCACAAATAAAGGAATGATAATTATGTGACTTGATGACAATATTAGCTAATATCGTGGTACTAATCATAATGTGATATGGTACTAATAATGTGATTAAATATACAGTGTTATATGTCAGTTATACCTCAATTTAAAAAATAACATGTTATTGAAGAAGCAGGACTACACAGGACTATTACAGAGTCAAGTAACTTTGAGACATAGACCTCTGACTGTATTGTCTCAGTAGGATATAAATGATGCAAAAACAACTGATGAGAATATATTATTGGAAATTGTTAATGCTGAAAAAAATAATATAAGAACGTTAAAGAGATGGGAGGAGGCTGAATAATTGTTACACCCAAACTCTTTTATTTTCCCAACATAAAATTGAGACCTTGGGATTCAAAGTGACTGGATTTCATTCACATAGCTAGTTAGTGACTGAGCTGAGGCCTCATTTCATGTTGTACAATCTATTTGGCTGCTTCACTGTGATGAGTCAAAATTAAACTGAAAGATGTGAGGGATTTTAAAATATTTCTTTTAGATTTTATTTATTATTTATTTAATTAATTATTATTTATTTATTTATTTATTTATGTGAGACAGAGAGAGAGGCATAGACTTAGGCAGAGGGAGAAGCAGGCTCCCTGTGGGGGAGCCCATTGTAGGACTTGATCCAGGATCCAGGATCATGTCCTGAGCTGAAGCAGACACTCAACTACTGAGCCACCCAGGCATCCCTGAGAGATTTTAAAATCTTAAGGAAAAAAAAAAAATCTCAAAACTTTATTTTCAGAGCTCAGTCATGTCTTTAGTCATATCCAGGACCATGGTGTTTTATAATTGTTAATAAATTCTTTCCTATCCAAATGAATTGAGGTGTCCTCCATTTTAAGATGCAGGAAGAGAATACTTTCTCTCCAAGACAATACAGTGAAAGTCATTCCTAAGTAAGATGGAAAGAATTAAGGATCAAAGTGAAACATCACTTTACTACCCAAAACATACTGGTTTCAAACAAGTATTTTGATGAGATGCTTTGGAAAGCAAGCCACATCATTCTCTTTTAAGAATGTCTATTCATGTTTTTCATGGACTCACATTTCTTTCAGAATTGTTAATTAGGCATTGTGATGAAGCAAGCTGTGAGATTCAACACATTTAAAACGAAATGATGAAAACCAGAATGATTGTGCAGTGTATTTGAAACTGAGGAACACGGGAGTTACATACAAAATGTTGGAAAGTTTCATGGTACATTTCGTTGTGTGTGTGTTGTATTCCTTATCTACAGAAACTATAGAAGCTTACTTTTGCTCTGATTTCTAAAATAATATTAAATTGACCTAATTACTTGGGTTGTTTTTCTAATAGATTTTATTTATTTATTTATTGAGAGGGAGAGGGAGAGACCTGGGCAGAGGAAGAGGGATGTGCAGACTCCCAGCTGAGCAGGGAGCCCCATGATGGCTGGATCCCAGAACCTGAGAATATGACCTAAGCCACAGGCAAATGTACCCAGGTGCCTCATTCTGGTTTATTTTAAACTTAAGTATCTTATCATTATTAAGTGGTTTTAAAGTTTATATGACTATTAAGGTAAAGTGGCTACATTGTCCCAGAACATATTATGAATGGGCATATTTATCCAAAAGTAATAGTTTAAATAGGAACAACAGAAAAAAAATCACAACCCAAATCTACTTTTGGCACCTTTTATGTAGTTTTATATTAAACTGATAGAATTTTAACATCTTCATAGGGATAAGGGAGGAAAGAAGGGAAGTTGTCTTTAGAAATGAATGAAAATGTTTATTAATTCAGACTGGAAACAGTAATATGCTTGCATGATGAGGCAAACAGTGCTTAGGTGAGTGTTGAGCTGTGTTAATGTTCTCATTTAAATTAGACTCTTCCTGGGACACCTGGGTGGCACAGTTGGTTAAGCACCTGACTCGAGTTTGGCTCAGGGCACAGTTTCAGGGTCATGAGACTGAGCCCAGATTGGGCTGATGCTGGGCCTTTCTCTTCCTTGAAGTAGGAACCTGGCTGCCTCGGAGCCCAGTGATTATTTATTTCTCAATGATGGAACAGCTGGTATAGCACAGATCATTGGAGTGAAATATTTAGGATTGGAACTTTTTACCTTGAATAGGACTTTTACCTTAGAGTCTTCTATTTCCTTGGAGATGGAGTTTGAGTTAGAAACCAATAATGTTCATTGCTGAAAATTCCATAGTGCTTCCATTTAAAGGGAAGTCAAAAACCATGAAAGATGCTATTACTTCAGTGTTATCCAGTTTTCAGAAAGAAAATGTAGTTTTCAAAAAGTGAGAAATCAAATTATCAAATTAAATCTATAACAAGTGAAAACCAGAATGTGCCATCTTTCTTTTTTTTCCCAGTTTAATAAATGACATCACAAAGATGACTTGTCACTACTAATAACACTTAAGGGAAATGACAGCATAATGGAGTTTTAACATTTTTAATATTGGTCAAATATAGTAGTTTTATAATGAAACATTGAATAGGTGAAAGAAAGAATTTCCTGTAAGTTGTTAACCATTGGTCAGCATGCTGTTCTGTCAAATTACATTATGTAGAAAACCCTAGGTGCTATTAGAAAGTGGAGACAAGCCTTTCTCATTGAGGGCTTCTGAGGAAAGTGATCATTTGTGAATGCTTGATAAATCCTTATGGTTCTCTGTATTTCTGTTAAACTCACCTATAGTTAATGATAGAATCTTCTACCATGAGTAAATATTTGGATTACTTAAATCTAGTAGGAAGAAGTAGAGATAGGAAGAGTCGACATCTACTTTTAAGGTCTTGAAAATATGTGCAATGTTCTCAATATTAACAGCTGCTATTCAGCTGAAATTTGAACTCTGGCTTATTTGACTCATGCTGTTGGTTTACATTGTTTCTAATCATTCCACATGACTTAAAATTCTGCCTTTAAGAAATTCAGAAAATTTGCCTTACTTACTTACTTACAGGACTTACATATTTAATAGACCTCCTAAGAAATTTATATCTGTATCAGTATTGAATTTTGGCCACTGCTCCAACTGAAGGAAATTTTGAAATAAACTGTTTTGAAATAAAGCAAATATATTTTCCTTAGGAGAAAAAAAAAGATTCTCTCTCTCCCTCTGTACTTTCCCACCCCACTTGCATGCTCACTTGCTCTCAAAATAAATAATTAAATAAAAATAAATTATACTATCCCTGATACCGGTTTAGCTGAACATGAAGTTCATCCTCTGACCCTCTGTTCTATCAGAATAATTACAGCTTAGTTCAATACTTAATAAATGCCTGATATTTAATTTCAGTTTGTAGTTACTGAATGTTGTGCTGGAGGACTGAACACAGTCCAACATTTTGGACTAGATTACTAAAGCACAGAAATTTACCAAAAACACTGTTGGTTTCCAAAAGAGGATTGCAAAGTCAAGTGCTACAGCCATAGTAGTATTATACAGATTATAAATTTTTGTGCCATTTAGAAGACAAAAAGAGAGCCAAAATTTTCTTTTTCTTACACATGTTCCACAGCGTGACAAATGCCATGAATCAGGGTAAGGGAGGAAAATGGAAGCAGGTGCCACGAATAAGAGATTCTACTAGATCTTTTGTGTATTACTATTCCCACTCTGCTTTCATTTATAACATACTTTCTGATTTTCCTCTGACTCTTTGGCAGATATTCTCTCATGTTGATGCTTCCTTCCAAATGTTACATCAGAGTGTTGGAAATTCTCCTGCATCTTCTACTGCTTTCCTTTCTTTCCTTAGTGATTAATATATTCCCATGCCTCTAAATGCTGTATAAATACTGGACATCCACATAATTATATATGAACAATTTACTGCAATCTAAGACTTGGCACTCTTGAACTACACGCTTAATCAGACCTCCAAACTGATCCTAAATAGGGACTTGATGAGGACCCTTCCCCAAGGCACCACTCCCCAGTGTGCCACTTTGTGACTATAGGTGATGGCCAGGAGCTGGTGGTACTATTCTCCAGGCTGCTGTCAATGCTGGCAGGTCTGCCCAGCAGCTGCTGCTGCTAAGGTCACCTGGCTGTGGAACATAGCCACCCTAGAACAGGCCCACCACAGCAGGTACTCCTGTCCTGTCCTGGCCCTCCTAACATGTATGTATTTTTTTTTCAATAAATATACATGCAATACTGTAAATGTATTTTCTTTTTTTTAATATTTTCATAATGTTTTTTCTCTAGCTTATTTTATTGCAAAAACACAATGTACATATAACCTACATAATATGCTAATAAGCTGTTTATGTTACTGGTTAAGGTCTGGCCAACAATAGGCTCTTTTCGTTTTCAGAGAGTTAAAAGTTGTATGGATTTTCAACTCTTAAAGGGTCAAAGGGTCTGTGCCTCTACCTCCCATGTTGTTCAAGGGTCAACTGCACTTGTTGCTTCTGGAGACATATGAAGGAAAACAGAATAACATGGTGAAGGTGGCAGAAAATAAATATGGAACATATCTCAATCTTTCATGGTAGCACTGAGCCACTAAACTAACCAAATCTAAAGCTTTATTATCTCAAAACCTGACTTAAAGTGAGAAAATAAATGATTCTTTCTGAGAAAGCCACTTCAGATGTGTTTCCTGGTGTAACAAAATAATTTCAGCTGATTGTGGCTAATAAAACCTGATGGAAAGTAAATGTAGGACACTGCAATGATCTTGGAATTATAAAAAAAAAAACAAAAAAACACTGGAATACGAATGGAAACCAGAGTAACTATAGTACCTAAGAAGGAAGTACTAAACAATTTCATAAGGATGTTATCAATGAAAATGAATGAGTTTATTTTCTACCATATTATTTTGTTAGTGATATAAATTCCAGAAAAGGAATATTTCTTACCCTAGCTTCTTGTATGTGTTTAAATTTTGATTACAGGAATAAAAATCATTTGATTAACAGTCTCACAAGAATATATCTAATAGAACAGAATTTTTTTTTAAGAAAGAAAAAATTATTTAAGATGGTGGGATAATGCACAATAAAAAATAGTGATTTTTTATGAAAAGAACTTCCCCACTGTGCGAGAAACTACGCTAAGCCTTGGAACTGTGTTTATGAGTCACCAGCTGTAGTCCATATCTTCATGGAGCTTATGTTCAGCAAAATAGAAATACATTGGAATAAGTTTCATAAACACACATAGAGTACAAAGGCAGACAATAATCTTAGGGTTTGAAGTTCAAGCTCTGTATTGGGCTCTGCACTGTGCATAGAGCCTATTTAAAATGGTTAAATTATTATTATTTTTGATCTATAAAGAACTTATTAAACAACACCAAAAAAACAAACAATCCAATTATGAAATGGGCAAAAGACATGAAGAGAAATCTCACAGAGGAAGACATAGACATGGCCAACATGCACATGAGAAAATGCTCTGCATCACTTGCCATCAGGGAAATACAAATCAAAACCACAATGAGATACCACCTCACACCAGCGAGAATGGGGAAAATTAACAAGGCAGGAAACCACAAATGTTGGAGAGGATGCGGAGAAAAGGGAACCCTCTTACACTGTTGGTGGGAATGTGAACTGGTGCAGCCACTCTGGAAAACTGTGTGGAGGTTCTTCAAAGAGTTAAAAATAGATCTGCCCTATGACCCAGCAAATGCCCTGCTGGGGATTTAACCCAAAGATACAGATGCAATGAAACGCCGGGACACCTGCACCCCAATGTTTCTTGCAGCAATGTCCACAATAGCCAAACTGTGGAAGGAGACTCGGTGTCCATCGAAAGATGAATGGATAAAGAAGATGGGGTTTATGTATACAATGGAATATTACTCAGCCATTAGAAATGACAAATACCCACCATTTGCCTCAACGTGGATGGAACTGGAGGGTATTATGCTGAGTGAAGTAAGTCAATCGGAGAAGGACAAACAGTGTATGTTCTCATTCATTTGGGGAATATAAATAATAGTGAAAGGGAATATAAAGGAAGGGAAAAGAAATGTTGGGAAATATCAGGAAGGGAGACAGAACATAAAGACTCCTAACTCGGGGAAACGAACTAGGGGTGGTGGAAGGGGAGGAGGGCGGGGGGGTGGGGGTGAATGGGTGACGGGCACTAAGGGGGGCACTTGACGGGATGAGCACTGGGTGTTATTCTGTATGTTGGTAAATTGAACACCAATAAAAAATGAATTTATTAAAAATAAACTATTATTATTCTTTAAATAAGGCATTTCTCTTGACAGGCAATATTTAGCTGTGAAGGGTAACCACAGTAGCCTTGTGAAGGCATGTGGCAAGTGTTTGAGATAGAGGAAAGAGTACAGGTAAAAAGCCTGGATCAGAAAAGTGCTCAGTATGTTTTAAAAAATGAAAGGATACAAATGGGCTTAAGCACAGAGGAACCAGGTGAGAACAACATGTGTTTGGAAAGGTATGAAGAGCCCTGCTCAAATATGACCTCTCAATCTCTTTTATCAGAAGTCCACTGATAGCTTTCACAGGATTTATTCAGCAGGATGACTTATTCCAATTAGTCCGTCTTTAGGAATATCTGTGGATGGCATGTGGATAGCAGATATGAGGGGGCCAGGAGTGAAAGCAGGAGATATGCAAAGATATTACTTGATGCCCTCTCCAGAGGAGTGTGATGCCAGTTTTGGAGGCCTTGGAAGGATCAGTTTGGAGGCTGGATTAAGAGTGTAGTTTGAGAGTACCAAGTCTAAGTAGCCATAAATTGTCTCTATGTAATTATGTGGATGTCCAGTATTTATACAGCATTTAGAGGCATGGGAATATATTAATCACTAAGGGAAGAAAGGAAAACAGTAGAAGACACGAAGAATTTCCAACACTCAGATGTAACATTTGGAAGGAAGCATCAACATGAGAGAATATCTGCCAAAGACTCAGAGGAAAATCACAAAGTATGTTATAAATGAAAGCAGAGTGGGAATAGTAATACACAAAAGATCTAGTAGAATCTCTTATTCGTGGCACCTGCTTCCATTTTCCTCCCTTACCCTGATTCATGGGATTTGTCACGCTGTGGAACATGGGTAAGAAAGAAAAACTCTTAGCTCTATTTTTGTCTGTACAAGGAGTGGCCTGCAGCCCTGCCCAGTTCCAGGGGCTGCTGTTAACTTTAGTGGGTCTCTCTGGATACTCAGAGGGTAGCAGATATGACCTCTGTGACAGTCGCTTTCCATTTGGTTCTGTTGAAACTGAGGTGGTAAGTGGGGCAGTTATAAATAAATGCTCGTGGCCTTAGCTGTCAACTCTTAAAACAAAACAAAACAAAACAAAACAAAATAAAACAACAATAATAAACTCCATCTAAGTAGACCAGTGTCTAGACTCATGTTGCTTAAGGGTAATCTGTATATGACCAATATGTAGACCAATGTTGCTTAAGGAACATCTGTATGTCTTCATACACAAAATTCCAACCCCCCCCCCCCCCAAAAAAAAAAAAAAGACTGGAACTTTTAAGAGGCAGACTTTCCTCACATTTCATTGGCCAACTTTGGATAGGTTACACATTCTTTCTAAACAGTTATTTTGGGACTCTTGGGTGGCTCAGTCAGTTGAGCAGCTGCCTTTGGCTAGGTCATGATCCCAGGGTTTTGGGATTGAGCCCCATGTCAGGCTCCCTGTTCAGCAGGGAGCCTGCTTCTTCCTCTCCCTCTTGCCCCTGCTAATGCTCTCTCTCTCTCTCTCTCTGTCAAATAAATCAATAAAATATTCTAAAAAATAAGAAGTCACTTCATAAGAAATTATATGGTTTGATTGAGTTACAATAATCAAACCTTGACGGTGCTGTAAAATTATTCATTAAGCTTAATGTAAAATGTAAAGAGATTAAAAATGAACTTTTTTAGAAAGGTATCTCTCCATGGATTTCAAAACACAGCTTCTTTCAACTGCTTTTTATCAAAATCCAAATAAATCATACTTCTCAGCTTATTGGGTTGAGAGCATTGCTTTGTGTTGCATGATGTCAAAACACCATGGGTAAACCAGGTAATATAATTTCAGGTCCTCTCTCTTTTTTTCTTTTACTAATTGCATAGCATTTGATGAGTCTTTAGAGTACTTTGGTGGTCTCAATTCTCTGACTTGAAAAATGAGGAGATGGCACTAATAATGTTGTAAGTATTCTTTCAAATAAACATCCTTTTTTTTTATTTTTTTTTATTTTTTTTTTATTTTATTTTTTTTCAAATAAACATCCTTTAAGCCTAGAGCTCAGTCTTTGTACTGAACTACAAAGTCTATTCATGACTTCTGTATTTATATTCTTATTCCTACCCTCTTGGCTTCCAACATTAAACCAAATTAATATTTTAAAATTCTTGTGTTCATTTAGAGCCATAGGTTATATGGTAACTTATTCTAACTCACTCATTTTCTAGATAAAGAAGTTGTATACAGAGATAAAAGAGAAATTACTTGATCAACATACAGGTACTGCAAATCACTGTTTATAAATTGGGAAATATAAAAACTACTTGGAGAACAGTTCTTTACTCTTGAAGGCAAAATATGCTGCTCTTATTTACTCTTTATCATGAATTGTTTTTACCATCTTGGAAAATGAATCAGTAGAAAAGCATATTGCTTATTTACAAGGATACACCTCAATTAATCGACTCTCTGGAAGCTTTCTCTAATCATACAAACAGAATTCTTTCTCTGTCTTATATCTAATTTGAAGTCTTGATACAGATCCTTGAAACTGAAGACTAAAGTCTATCCCTCTTTTGATTTATAAAATCATGTCAAATATTTTTGATTATGTTCCACAACCTCTTGGGTTAGGATATAAGTTGATATTAAATACTGTACTTTAGATTATTTTGGTACTTTCCAAATTTAATCATTTTGCTTTGTTTTGTTTTGAGGTAAAAACTTTATGAAGCAGTATTTAGATGTACTGTGAGGTTCAATTTTTAATCAATAAAATTACCATCGATATTTTGATTAGTTAAGTTAAAATGCACAAAAACAAAGTAACCATACTTTCACAGATTTCTAATCAGCTGTAGAAGAAAATTGAAAATATAACAAGAAAAGGCATCAGCTAATTAAGCAGCCAACTATCTTGGGCATAAAGAGAAGGTGATACAGTACAGTTTCCAAGGCAGGCTTTCAGGATACTTGTTGTTGTTAGGTAGAGAGTTATTATGCAAGCATATTATGTAAATGCAATTAGAGACTCAATAAAAGATGAATGAGTTAAGAGATGAATTTATGAAAGTCACTAATCCATTCACATTGCCAGAATTATTTGGTTTATACCTCACAACAAATTTATGAGTTAATACCACTCAGAGGAATAAAAAGGTTTGTCCAGATAATACATGATGAAACAGAAATCTGCACTTAGCTTTACTTAATACTGATGCCTAAGTAACCTGAAATTGGTCCAATAAAATATTACCATAGTAAACTAAGGTAGTACTCAGAAGGAAATGAAGCCAACTTCTAGAAATAGGAAGTCATTTATAAAATACTGGTGTAGTTCATCATGGTAAACTCTCTTTGGCTTCCATGTCATCATCTAATGTGAAACTGTTACAGTTATTAGGAAAATAATAATATAGTCAAGACTATTTTGGAGAGTAAAGATTGGAAATCATTTCCTGAGATTGGAGAAAAGGTAAAGTATAGTGTCCTAAAAGTTAATCAAAGAGCGGATTTACAAAAAAGTCATACAGAGTTGAGACAATTAAGATTGGACAGAGGGCTTAACCGAAAAATGAGTATCAGTTGAGTGATTACAAGAAGCATGGAGGTTCCTCAAGAAGTTAAAAATAGAACTAGCCCATGACACAGCAACTGTGCTACTAGGTATTTACCTCAAAGATATAAATGTAGTGATTGAAAGGGACACCTGAACCCCAATAGTTATAGCAGCAAAGTCTACAAACTAACATATATTTATATTTATATTTATATTTATATTTATATTTATATTTATTTATATTTATATTTATATTTATATTGCAATATTACTCAGCCATCAGAAAGGATAAATACCATTTACATCAACATGGATGGAACTGGAGGGTATTATGCTGAGAAAAATAAGTCAATTAGAGAAAAACAATTGTCATATGGTTTCACTATTATGTGGAATACAAGAAATAGTGCAGAGGATCATAGGGGAAGGGAGGGAAAACTGAATGGGAAGAAATTAGAGAGGGTGATAAATCATGAGAGACTCTTTACAGAAAACAAACTGAGGGTTTCTGGAGGGGAGATAGGTGGGGGAATAGGGTTATTGGGTAATGTCATAATGATGGACATTAAGGAGGGCACACGATGTGATGAGCATTGAGTGTTATATGCAACTGATGAATAACTGAACTCTATATCTGAATGTTGGCTAATTCAATTAAAAAAAAAGATTGTGGATCATTTTCAACATAGCTGTTTAAGAAAATGATAGTTGAGACAGAAATTTATAAAATTTTATGAAATAATTGAAGAGAAAGACCAAAAAGAGAACATATTATCATTTGAATGAAAGTATGTATAACCATTATATATTTGAATTAATAATTTTGGTCAGTAAAAATAAAGATGAATTGCAAATTAACTGACTCAAGATTCATGAAAGCTGAAAGGGTTAAGGAAAACATAGGAATAGCATGCAGGTAGGAAGTGATACTTGAAGAGTAAGGGTGAGCCAACCCCACTGTAAATGTGGAAGAAAACAGAAAATAATTGGTGAGAATTCAGAACATTATAAAATGAAGAAAATTAGAAAAAAATATATCTGTCAGATGAAATCAGTCTTCATGACAGACAGTATAGTCATCAAGCAAATGAAAGGAGGCAGGGGTGAGCATGTATTTTGAGTAGAATAGGGAAGGTCTGAAGGAGTTATATCATGAAGCAGTCAGGAGTGAGTCAATTCAAGGTGAGAAAAGCATCACTAAGCAGGTTAAGCAAGCTACTTGATAAATGAACTTGTCAAGTTCCTCCAAAAAGTAATTCTAAAAATTCTCTTGATTTCATTATAAACTGTTCAAATTTAACTCTATAAGAATGTGGTGCAAAAGAGTGTACTCATAATGGTTCAGCTTCAGATGGGCAACCCTCCACAGAGAACTTAATGCAAGGATAGTTCCAAATGACAAAGAAAGCCTTTGTTCCATTTCTTCTATGGATTAAAACATGTGTGACTAATGCTGGTCTTCAAGGCAATCAACAGTTTATCTTAATATACCTGACCTCTCTTGGGTCACATTGTGCCCTTCTCGGTGCCCTACACCTCAGTCAGCTTAAACTACAAGAGGTCAGCTAATATGTTCCATCATGGCACCCTCATCATCCAAAAATCTCTTCATATCCAACTCCATCCATTAAATAGAACAATAATCTTCAAAGAACCATCTCAGACAACTCTCTTTAGTTAATGCTTTATTGATTTCTTAACCAGATATAAACTTTCATTTAAATATACACACCATTTTTTAATTTATAATTGTCATTTTAAACCCTGTGACTCTGTCTGTTCCTCTCCACCTCTGACCCCTCTCATGAGGCTCAACACCTGAACCATTAAATTATCTCGATTATTTCTGAATCTTTAATAACTACTTTCTGAATTATCATAATGTGACTGAATATTTCTCACTAACTTAATATTCATTCCTCCCTCATTTGTTTTCTGTCTCTCTATATATTTCATTCTATTTACTCACCTGACTTCTTAATAAGTATATTGAACATGAAAGAAAAATATCTGTGGTTTCTAATGTCTCTCTTCAACTGTTGAAATCGAATTTGTTTAAATGCTCTTAGCAGCTTCTTAATAGTTTCTCAAAAGCTTTCAATTTACGTAACCAAGTTTCAGTCCAAAATAGCTAAAATTTAATTTATCAATACAATCTTGAGACAGATATATGCTTTCTACAAATTTGTACCTGTAAGATGAATTATCTTATATTTAAGGAATATTTAAGTAAATCCATGAAAATAGTTTATGAATGGAAATCGTGGAGATTTTCTTTAACTTTGTTGCCACTTTTTAAAGATAAAAAACATTGCTACTTTACATAGAAAAATTATAATCTGAAAGCTAATGACCATGCAGCAAGACTGTCAATAAACTATCTATAGTCCATATAATACCAATAGCATTTTTAAAAATAATGAGGTCAGGAGAAAAAAAGTATTTTACGAACTTCTCAAAACAAAATATATGATTATATTTGAATGTCTGTTTTTGTAAGAATCAAGAGGAGCATATCAGAATGTGAGTTTTTAAAGATTTCATATGCTTTTGGGGCACCTAGGCAGCTCAGTTGGTTAAGCGACTGAGTCTTGATTCTGCTAAGGTCAAGATCTCAAGGTTGTGAGAGTGAGCCCTATGTCAGGTTCTGTACTGGGCATGGAGTCTGCCTAAGATTCTCTCTCTCCCCTTCCTCCGCTCCTCCATATTTTTTTTAAATTTATGATTCCTAAAAAAAAATTCTTAAAAATTTCCACCATTTTTTTGCATTTTTAAAAGTTTTTATTTAAATTCCAGTAGTTAACAAACAGTGTAATATTAATTTCAGGCATGCAAGTTAGTGATTCAACACTTCCATATAACAGCCGGTGCTCATCACAAGTGCACTCCTTAATCATCCTCATCTATTTAACCCATCCCATCTACCTTCTGGTAACCATCAATCTGTTCTCTGTAGTTAAGAGTCTGTTTCTTGGGTTGCCTGTCTCTCTCTTTTTCCCTTTGCTCATTTGTTTTATTTTTTAAATTACACATATGAATGAAATCATATATTTTGTCTTTCTCTAACTAACTTATTTCACTTAGCATAATACTCTCTAGCTCCATCCACATTATTGCAAATGGCAAGATTTCATTCTTTTTTATGGTGATTAATATTCTATCATATATATATATTAAATTATATATGTATATGTATTCTTTGGGTAAATACCTAGTAGTGCAATTGCTGGGTCATAAAGAAGTTCTATTTTAAACATTTTTAAAAAACATTTTATTATTTATTTATGAGACACACACACACACACACACAGAAATGAGAGAGAGAGAGAGAGAGAGAGAGAGAGGCTGAGACATAGGCAGAGGGAGAAGCAAGCTTCATGCAGTGAGCCTGATGCGGGACTCGATCCTGGGGCTACAGGATCTTACCCTGAGCTGAAGGCAGATGCTTAACTACTGAACCACCCAGCCATCACTATTTTAAACTTTTTAAGGAAACTTAAAAGAGTGGCTGCAACAGTTTGTATTCCCACCAACAGTGCAAAATGGTTTCCTCTTTCTCCTCATCCTCACCAACACCTATTGTTAGTTGTCTTGTTGAGTTTAACCATTCTGATAGCTGAGGTGATATCTCACTATGCTTTGATTTATATTTCCCTGATGATGAATGATGTCGAGCATCTTTTCATATGTCTGTTGGAAGTAAAATTTCCACTATTTGCAGATAGCATGATACTATATATAGAACCCCCCTCAAAAGAAAACCCAAAACACTCCACCAAAAAAATGCTAGAACTGATAGACAAATTCAGTAAAGTTGAAGGATACAAAATCAATGCATAGAAATATGTTGCATTTCTATACACAAATAATGAAGCAGCAGAGAGAAATTAAGGAAGTGATCCCACTTACAATTGCACCAAAAACAATAAGATATCTAAGATAACCAAAGAGACGAAAGACCTATATGCTAAAAACTATAAAACACTGATGAAAGAAATTGAAGATGACACAAAGAAATGGAAAGATATTCCATGCTCATGGATTTGAAGAGCAAATATTGTTCAAATAGCTATACTATCCAAAGCAACATATATTTTTAACGTAATTCCTATCAAAATACCAATAGCATTTTTCACAGAGCTAGAACAAACAATCCTAAAATTTGTATAGAACCACAAAAGACTCTGAATACCCAATGCAACCTTGAAAAAGAAGAGCAAAGCTGGAGGGATCACTATTCTGGACTTCAAGCTACGTTACAAAGGTATAGTGATTAAAACAGTATGATACACAAAAATAGACACGTAGATCAATAGAATACAACAGAAAACCCAGAAATAAACTCACAAGAGTATGGTCAAGTAATCTTCGACAAAATGGGAAAGAATATCCAATGCGGAAAAGAGTATCTCTTCAACAAATGGTGCCAGGAAAGCCAGACAGCAACATGCAAAAGGATGAAACTGGTCCATAATTTTTCTAAAAGTATAAAACACACATACCTTTTTTTTTCTTTTTTGGAAATGTCATAAAGATATCTATATATTCAAGGTTAGAATTGTGTTATATTATACCTTTTTATTATATTTGGATATGTGATACTACTTATTATCTGTGCTTGTGACAATATTTTCAATGTTTGATATTTGTCCTATTTTTTTTAACACTGACTTGTCTGTACAGAAAGCACAATGAAAGAACAGAACATCTGTGAGGTAAATTATATTCCATAACCACCTGAGATTCTTTGTCCTAAAGAGTATAAAATATGTGGAAGAGTGTGCCATGTTTTATGGAAGAGCTAAATTTTGATTCCTGGGGGTCTCTTTATTATCTTTTTGGGAATTCTATGAGACTTCAAATTATTATTTTACCATTTTATATCCTATCATTTTACCTTATTGGCAATGTTCAGATCTTAAGTTTGGCAGCATTCATCTTAGATATAGACATTAAGATGTGAAATTTTTTGGACCAACCTGTATGGAAAGCAAACATTTGGTATCCTCCGTTTAGGAGGATATCATCTGTCACGATGCAACACTATCACAATACCACTTATTATATTCCCTATATTTCTGTACATTTTATTCCTATGACTTATTCATCCCATTACTGGAAGTCTGTATCTCCCATTCCCCTTATAGATTTTGTCCCTTCTCTCACTCCCTTCCCCTCTGGCAACAATCAGTATTCTCTGTATTTACAGATATGATTCTGAGTTTAAATGTTTATTCATTTGTTTTTCTTTTATCTTTCTTTTTTAGATTCCACATGAAACTATATGATATTCATTTTTGTCTGTCTGATTTCTTTCACTTAGCATAATACCCTCCAGATCTAGCTGTGTTGTTTTCCTAAGGGTACAAGTACATGGTATGTACTTTTAGGTATGTAAAAGATTTTGGTTAGTAAAACAAAAAATACTCCGTCACTCATATGAATTTATATATTGATATCCTTCCAATTGGCATTCTGAGAGAACATATATGGCTTCAGTTAAGTAATTCCAAATCAGTAATTTCTGGTATACTTTAAAAGTTAATAATTCAAAGCCTGTTTTGGTAGAAAACTGTTTTTAATATAATTTTTATTATAATGCAGTTATAGAAAAAGATAAAATGGATGGCTTTCCCACCTCCTAGCGAAAGCTAAACATGCAGTAGTGATGGTTGATTTTTATCTGAAAGCTAATTAGAAGAAATCTCATCAAAATCACCCTTACTTTTTTCTCCCCCAAACTCTCTGAGCTGGTAATTGCCCTTTAATCAAGTTGACAATACTAGATGCTATAATAAAGATCAAAGTGACACATTTTTTATTTTTAATGTTACTTTTTTCTTTTAATTTTGTAATTAGACAAGCCTTATTGTTAAAAGTGATGAATTTACTCTATTTTGGGACCTAATAGAGACTGTAGAAAAAAATGTTATCATGATTTATAAACATTTTTAGTAGTTTACATGAAAAGAAAATATTTGTATTGATGTAGAATTAAATTAATATGACATATATATGTGCATGTCAAATACTAAAAAAACATTAAGTTGTAGCATATGTATAACCTCTTTTTTATTCATTTTCTTTCATTGAACATCTACTAAGTCTCATGAATCTTTTTGATATTTTGCTTATAACAGTTAATGAGACAAAGTCATAAAACAAAGTCCTTCAGACATACATTCTAGTGGGTTGGGAAAAATACTAAGCAAAAGAATAAATCTTACAGAGGACTAAAAGAGGGTGAAGTGGTAGAGACATGCTGGATAATGAAGTATTAAACAAGATCTCATGGACATCTTAAGAATAAAAAGAAAATGTTGGGGTCATAGGGCTATACATTCCAGGGATTTACAGCCAGAACTAAGACATCAAAGTAGAAACTACATTGGCACACTTTAAGATGCTGTCACATGAGTAGGCAAGGCCAAGCATGTAGTTTTATGTTATTTTATTTTTTATTTTTAAATTTTATGTATTTATTCATGAGAGACACAGAGAGAGGCAGACACATAGGCAGAGGGAGAAGCAGGTTCCATGCAGGGATCCAGATGTGGGACTCCATCCCGAAACTCCAGGATCATGTCCTGAGCCAAAGTCAGACACTCAGCGGCTGAGCTACCCAAGCATCACGAAGCATGTAGTTTTAATCCCAATTTACATTTTAGTCCAGGTATAATGGGAAGCCACCATAAAGCTTTGATAATGGGATAGAACAGTCAGAAATGTCATTTTGATTGCTGTGTGAAGAGTGGATTTTAGAACAATAAAATTAAAATGGGGAGAACAAATTAAGAGATTATTTCATCAGCTTGGTTGATAGATGAAACATTAACATTTGGGATTCTAGTAGTAGAAACAGTAAGGAGTGGATTGATTTAACATGTGTTTTGTTGGCGAAATTATTTTTATATATGTTTTTAAAGATTTTATTTATTTATTCATGAGAGACACTGAGAGAGAGAGGCAGAGACACAGGCAGAGGGAGAAGCAGGCTCCATGCAGGGAAACCCAATGCAGGACTCTATCCTTGGTCTCCAGGATCACACCCTGGGCTGCAGGCGGCGCTAAATCTCTGTGCCACCGGGGCTGCCCTGTTAGCGAAATTATTGAGTAAGACCTTAATAGACTAGCTTTAAGAGTATAGAAAAAATGGTGCTTTGTTTTTATTACCCCCCCCAAAAAAATAATAATGTTTTGCTTTGTTTTGTTTTGAATGCAGGTTTGAGATGTCCCTTAGATTGCCAAAAGGAAATAATGATTAGGAACATAACAGGAAAAGGTTATCGCAGCATGTATTATTTTAACATAATTGGCAGATTGATGGTTTTCAGAGAAGACAACGTTTTTACAACCTATAAGTTTTCTAAGTATTTTGCTTAAGAATTTTATAAATGTTTATTGATGGGTTTCTCCAGAGAAACAAGGCTACTAAGGGTTTATCTATCTATATCTATATTTATACATATAGATATACATGTAGATATAGACATATAGATAGATGACATAGATAGATATAGATATAGATAGATATAGATATAGATATAGATATAGGATAGATAGATAGAGAGATTTACAATAAACCCGGTGGTATAATTCAGACCACATCCTATGGCTTGAGAACCAGGGGAGTTCACATTGTGGATTTCAGTCTGGGTGTGAAAGCCTTAAAACCGGGAGTGCCAAGGGCAGAAGACTAATGTTGCCTCAAACCATCAAGCAGAAAGAGAAGAATTCTTCCTTCCTCTGCCTTTTTGTGTATTCAGGCCCTCAACTTGAATTGGGTGAAGCTCTCCCACATTCAAAGGATATTTTATAAAATCACTGATTCAATAAAATTTCATCCAGAAACACATTCACAGATACATCTAGAAATAATGTTCAGTCAAATATCTAAGCATCCTATGATCTAGTCAAGTTAACATACAAAATTAATCATCACAATGTGTAAACTATATTCATAAAAGTTCATCTATTATTAGTGATGCATTTTCACAAATTAAGGACCCCTTTTCAAAACACAAATCCATAAACAGAATGTCACCAGGATTCCAAAATCTCCCCTTCTATTCACTTTTACTGTTTACCTATATCTTACTTCTCAGCTAAAGAAAAGCATTATCTTGACTTCTAAAGGCATAGGGTAGTTTTGCCTGTTTTTGAAATATACAACAGGAATTATACTTTATGTATTCTTTTGTGTCCTTTTATTTACTCAATGCTATGTTTAGGATATGTTGCAACTTACCTACCTGGTGTTTGAAATTAAACTTATGATTGTTTATAATATCAGAATTCTATTTTAATTTTATAAAGGGATTTAAGTCAATCAAAGAAAATGTGACTATTAAGTTGAAGAAATCAAGTTATTTTCCAAAACTTTATGAGTCTGTATAAATTTCCCTATTTCTTTCATTTATATTTTAACATGTATCCATTTATAGCCAAAACCTTAACCCCTATAGCTAGTATGAACGTTGTTCAGCAGATATACCTATTTCAAAAAAATTCAAAAATATGCATTTATAAATGCTTACCAGATAATCAGAACATATTGTTTGTGACAGTCAATTTATGCATCTTGAATTTACACTAGACTATAATTCAGAGAAAGTTATTTCTAGCAACAGTTATCACTTATGGCAACTCTACAACTGTCTTTATATTTAAAGTCTGAAGAACCATTTGGAATTCCATTTATTTTTCTCTCTTTATCCTTATAGAAAATTTTGGATGGAACTGAAACATCATCTGAACATTCATAAATATAAAGGGTGGCTTACTAGTACATATAAAGTTAATTATTATAGTTATCAAATTAATCTCTTTAAGTTAATTTTAATTATTTTGGTATCAAATTCACTTTTTATGTCTAGTTCTTGAATATCTTGTTTTATTTATTTAGTTTAAAGTTCTTCTGAAATCATGTGTCCCATTCTGATTATACACATTCTGATTATATACTGTATAATAATCATTATACATGTAGCTCCATTACTCCTAATGTAATAAATTCACTCATAACCTGTTCCTGTTACATGACTAATTGGCTACCTGTGAGGCATCTCAAAATGACCATGGGAAAAACAGAACATTTTACTTATGGAAATATACCAAGGAATATAGAACACTGGAAATGATAATCAGATGGGTATATATACATGAATGATTATACATATATTTTGTTATTGAATCTTTAAAAAATAATTAGATGTTTAAATAAAAATAAGAACAATAACAATGTATGTATATGCTTTAGTAAAATATAAGACAACAGCACAAGACATAAAGAAGAAAAATTGAAGTACTAGTATTATATATAAAGTGGTATAATACCAATTAAAGATATTTAATTTAGGTAAAGGTGTTTAATTTAAGGTGAAGACTTACAAGTTAAAACATATACTTACACCCTTAATGCTCACTGGAATAACAAAATAAAGAGTTATGGCTTATAAGGCAGGAGGAGAAAAAATGGCTTTATAGAAACATACTATATTGATTCAAAGAAGGGGGGAAAATATGGAGTAAGGGAATAAAGACCAGATAGGACTAACAGAAAAGCAATAAGATGATAGCCTTCCACAGTTTGGCTATTGTGGCCATTGTGGAAGGAGCCTCGGTGTCCATCGAAAGATGAATGGATAAAGAAGATGTGGTTTATGTATACAATGGAATATTACTCAGCAATTAGAAACGGCAAATACCCACCATTTGCTTCAACGTGGATGGAACTGGAGGGTGTTATGCTGAGTGAAATAAGTCAATCGGAGAAGGACAAACAGTGTATGTTCTCATTCATTTGGGGAATATGAATAATAGTGAAAGGGAATATAAAGGAAGGGAAAAGAAATGTTGGGAAATATCAGGAAGGGAGACAGAACATAAAGACTCCTAACTCGGGGAAATGAACTAGGGGTGGTGGAAGGGGAGGAGGGCGGGTGTTGGAGGGGAATGGGTGACGGGCACTGAGGTGGACACTTGACGGGATGAGCACTGGGTGTTTTTCTGTATGTTGGTAAATTGAACACCAATAAAAATTAATTAAAAAAATAAATTAAAAAAAAACAAAAAAAAAAAAATAAAAATCTAATGTTGAAAAAAAAAAAGATGATAGCCTTAAACCTAATCATATCAATAATTGAATCAATTATAGTGTAAATAGCCCATCTAATAAACAAAGATTATCCTAGTGAATAAAAATGGCAAGACCAAACTACATATTGTTACAAGAATACTTTAAGCGTAAATAAATCGTTTAAACCTGAAATGAAAAGTAAAAATATACATTGGAACACAAATTATGTGTAATTAAACATAAAATAATTATATAAAATTGTTATTTATCTGAAGTTCAAATCTAATTTATGTCCTATGTCCTATTTTATTTATTTATTATTTTATAAATCTGGCAACACAAATTTTTGGCATCCAAAGTTTTCTATAAGGATAAAGAAAGAAAAAAAATAGAATTCTGAATGTATACTTTGAAATGCACATAAGGTATTTATTGATATACTAGACTTTATCCAACTGAAATTTCTAATATAGGACCTTCAGGGGAAAACAATGGAAGCCAATAGAGTATCTTTATACTTAACTTTTTAAAAAAAGATTTTATATATTTATCTGAGAGACAGAGAGAGCATGGAAGTGGGGAGATGGACAAGAAGACTCCATGTTGAGTTTGAGCCCAGTTTGGGGCTCAATCCCACGATCCTGAGCTCAGATCATGTTGTGAGCTGAAATCAAGAGTTGGTGCTCATTAGATTAAGCCACACAGGCACGCCTCTTTATTCTTAACTTCAAGTTACTTATAGCCAAAAATAATGTCCAAGTAAAGACAATCATATCAATATGTATAAGTTCTTTTTAAATTTTCACTCTCCTTATCATTCTGATAAAGCAGTGGGCTAGCTAATGTACTAGAGAGGGCTAGGAAATACATAAAAAAAAAAAAAAAAACTTCTTAAGCACAGATCTTATTGTCAAATTGTTAACAGGCTATTGAGTGACCCAGTCAAGTGTACAAGATTTCCAATCGTGTGTGACTTTTCCTTGGCAATAAAATCAAGATAAGCTCAAGCTGCTATAAGAATACAGAACCAGGGCAATGATCCCAAATTGGAAAACATAATGATGAACTTCCAGATTGAGTGACATATGAAGGAAATTTTAAAGAATGAGAATAATTTAGAGAAATTTAAAAGAGGAAAAATTTATGTCAAAGAACAAGAAAGTCTTTTGCCACAAATTCGATGTGAGAAAGAACATGGTTTTGTGTATCTGGAGAGTTGGAAATGTTTTCAGTACAGCTGTAAAAGAATCAGGTATATGAGGTTGCATAATTCACTAACCATCATGAAGCCCTTTGAGTGCTATGTGACTTTTTATTTCTTCTCTTTATTTGTATCTTTCCTATTTTGCATTTTATTTAGTTTTGTTAAACATTGCACTTTATGGACATTAATGGATAAAAATGTAAATGTAATTCTCATTCCTTTATTCTAGTGTTTCCTCTTGCTCATAGGGAAATCCTGAAAAAGTCACCTAACTTTCTGAGGTTCTGATATTTCATCTGCTAAATGAACTTGATTATTAGATCTGTCAATAATAACAGAAAAGGCATTCATTGCAGTATGGGAAATTGCTCTAGAGAAATGAACATGCTGCATTGGAATCACTGCTAGCTTCTTTACTAGATAATTACATATTTTTGACAAACTAGGAGTGTTATCAATTGGAATTAATGAGCTAAAAAGCAAGGAAAAAGTTTTCCAGCCTTTTAAAATAGTTTTTAATATAGTATTTACATTTCCCAAACAACTACCACCAAATCTTTGTAAAAGTTAAAGAGCCTTTTTAGGGTGGCTGATCTGTTGTTTTAAATTGTCTGTTGCCAAGGTAACCATGATCTTTGGGATTCCTGGTAGAAAGGATCTTTCAAAATCACAGTCAGACTCACCATAGGTGTTAGTCAGACAACCACCTGCTACATTATAGATCCATTTCTTGACTCTCCTCTCCAAAGAAAGAGCTATTGTTTGACTGCTATATATAAGATATCCCCAAGTTTTGAGAGAGTTTTATATTATGGAAATGCAAACACATTTAGATTAATATGGTAAGGGCATGAATATAATTACAAACTAAATACCTTTAAACAGAAATTTATCTTTGCTACAAAACAGATGTAGTATAAAACAAAGAAAGGCTAGAAATTACGTTATGATAGTTAATAATGACAAACTATACATAACCAGATTGGGATGATTATAATCTGATTATGTATAGTTTTCACCATCATATAATAAGTCTGATCACCAGGCTGTGACAAACCACAGTCCCAAGGGCTTTTTAAAAATATTCAGTCTTTGTATAATGATGTAGAATATATACCGGTTTGTAAATATTTTTTAAATTATCAGTGAAGATTTTTTACCACAAGAATAATTAAAACATCATGAGAATTATCAATTTTTGGGTCCAAGAAAATATATTTTAAAATTATAGGCAGTTTTCTCCTTCCTACAGAGTGCTCTGGTGAATGGTAGGTAAAAAAAAAATATTGAGATTGAGTTTATGTGTAAAATTCAGTGGTAGATTTGGAATATGTTACGTGCCAAGTTCAAAGTGTAGCTGGAAAGGGAGAGACAGCTTCCCCAGAAAAGAAAAGCGGTAAGACATTGAGGAAAGATATGAAATAATAGGCAACTTTAGCCTTGCATTGTCCCACTCAGGACTGACATTGATTATTGACAGACAGTGCCATACATTAACAGCACAAATATATCAATCAGGTTAGCACCACGGAGGTGGATTCTTAGAAATTACCTAGAATGGAAAAGGACTGAAATGCTTCTATTATTAGAAGTGGTGTTGGAACATTAAAATATGGCAGTTATAAATGTCAGTTTCTTAGATTAAACATCTAGAATTAATAAGTGAGTTTAGCAATTGAATAAGTGAGTTTGAGAAATGAACCATGGAAATGTAAGATGTTAAAACAATGGAAACTAAGTGAGAAGTACATGGATTTCTCTTTACTATCTTTGTAATTGTTTTATAAATTAATAGCATTCTACGGTAAAAGAGTTTATAAAAACTGTAGTAAAAATATGGTGATATAAACTGAATTTTCTATCTCTTTCTTTTTCTTTCCTGTGGTCAAGAGAGAAATTGAGGCAATAACAAAGAATTAATTTGGACATGATGCCACAGTGTCATTTTATGATAAAAAGTTTCATAATTAAGCCCAAAGCAGGAAAAGAGTTAAGTTGTTTTTAGTTTCCAAGGGCAAGACTATTAATTTGCAAGCTGTGTTATTAGATGAAATATACACACATTAGGTATACAAGAAAGAGTTTTCTTCCATAGCTGCAGAAAAATCATTTGACAAAATTCAACATCCATTCATGATTAAAACTTTGAGCAAAAATTAAAGCAATTTTCCTAAAACTGTTAAAGACAGCTATAAAAATTTACTGCTAACATCATAATTTATGGTTTGTTACAATTTCAAGGTGACTTTCTGAAACTAATCTAGAAAAAAAAGTTCAGCAATCTTAAACAAATCTTGATTTGTTTTTATTTTAATTACATCATTCTTAGCTAAGATATTTCTTTCATAAAAACAATCCTTCTAGGTAATTTTTCTTCCAATTTTGCATTTAAAAAATCACTGCAGAATTGAGAGTTTTATGTAAGCAATACTTAGTGTTCTCCTTTGTAAAGAATTTGAGATTCTGCTTGTTTAAGTTCTTTAATAACAAATATTATTTAAAACAATCATTGAAATATGTATTAGGAAGTTTTGATTAAAGGTTGCCATTGATGAATCTAACTTTATTAATTTTATTTGGGATGGTGATAATTTCTTCATTAATCCCATGTTCGTTGTATATGTCCTCATATTCAACATTGTTTTTTAAATAAATTTCAGTGCTTTCAGGATGTTTGGATTTCTCTCATTTTTAGATTTGTTTTCATAATTTTCTCTTTTTAAAGAATTATTTATTTTATTGAGAGAGAGAGTATGAGTGGAGAGAGGGGCAGAGAGAAAGAGAAACAAGAAGATTCTTCACTGAATGGGGAACCGAACATGGGGCTGGATCCCAGGACCCTGAAATCATGACCTAAGGCAAAACCAAGATTCAGATACTCAACAGATTGAGCCACTCAGTTACCCTTATTTTAATAATTTTCTGTATTTTGCTTCAGGTATCTGGTTTCAATCCCTAGTTAAGTTTTCAATTTAAAAAGGGAAATTTAATACAATAATGCTAGATTTTATAGAGAGAAATTATATGTAAATTATATAACTTATATAAATATATATATATATTAATTACACTAAAGTTTTAAAAAATAGCTTTGTAGTCTTATAAGGAATATCACCATGGTGCAAGTGAAACTATATCCAGTCCAGAGTTACAAATAATATCTTTCTTTGATCAAAAGCAACTGTTAGTAGGAAGTTAACCAAATACAAAATACAATAGCTTTTGTGTAGTCAATGGAGCTATTTAACACAATATTAATGATGCCATAAACATTTTTTTTTAAAAATTCAAAGTACTGATTAGGCTTCTTTCTTCTCCCTACTATATAGTTTGTGTTGTTTGATGGTAATTAACTTTAGAGTTAAATTGAACCAACAGTGTCACAAAAATCAGTGGTAAGGCAAATTATAGAAAGGGTGATTATAATGAGAAAGTCCTAAGCTTGGATTTATCTACCATTGACTGATGAGAATTTGGAAGTATAGGTGTTTGAGTTAAACAGGGTCAGTTTTGGTAGATTTGCAAGACAGGAGTATGTACATCATCCAATATTTCCTTTGATACTATAGGAGTACTTTAGTACTCCAAAGGAGTAAAATAAATATTTGCCTTGCATTTGAACTCTGTAATTTTTCAGGAATCCTCTTTAATAGAAAAAAGAATGGGCAAATCAGTCCTTCACAGATTTTGGGAACCTAAATCAAGTACAGAAGACATAATCTCAGCCAATTAGACATTCCTACATGGGTCTTTGAATCTGCAGGTGTGATTAGGAACATAGTAGGGCTATGTTTTGTCCTCCTAGACTTGCTCTAGCCTCTTCCCTATTTTTCAAGTTTTATTGTTAGCCTTTTCATATATTCATAGACTTATTATCTAACCTTCTAATAATTTCTCATCTAATTAAATAAACCAAGGAGCTATTTTTCCAACAAGAAACTCAAAATCAAAACAAAAACTGAAAATGAAAAAGATAAGTCTTACACAGGAGGAAAAGTTCTTTTCCTTTAATTGATAAAGATCGGCATTTAGAACTACAAATATTGACAAAAAACATCTTCAAAAGTAAAACTAATTAAGAAATATGTTTAAGTTTGATAAAACCATCACAAACTTACCAATTCAAACATGTATTTTTCATAGTCTTTATGAACGAACAAAATGAATAAAATATAATTTGAAAGGGTTCATAGCAGATCCAACAGGCTTTTTATTTTTTTTTTTTTTTTTTTTTTTTCCAACAGGCTTTTTTAAAATGGAAGAGGCATTTTGGCAGGAAATTTCCTCTGTTGCAGAATATGCTGGTTTAAGCAACATCTTTACCAAAATACTTCTCAGTGTTAGAAATCTCCCATGAACACTTAAATAAGTTATTATTTTCCAATTTATATCCTCCTTGTAAAAATGATAAAACCCATTATAGACACTTGAAAAGAGACCATAGTTCTGGGATCAAACTAAAGTCACACTGAAAAATAATATGAGCATAGGCAGTCACAAGGCAGAAAATTGACTTCCATCCATATCAATGAGTTAAAGAGGAAATTCAATTTTATGCTAATTTGTATCTTGGTTACCTTTATTGAATAGTGAAGCAAAATAAAAGGCCTGTTAATTATAATTTGGAAGATGTTTTATAAAACGGCTAATTTTTTTTCTGTTTAAGTAATACTAATGAATATATAGTTTCAATTCTGATTATAAATACTCTTTGACATAATATTTAGTAAGTCTATCAGTAATTAATTTATTATCATTTAGAATCTCATTAATGTCAGAAAATCACATGGCAGAAATCTTTTGACATTTAACCTTAAAAATCTGTCAACTCTTTGAGTCTTAGTCCTACATCTGTATTGATGAAATAATTTGGTTAGAGTATATTATCTTATAAAATGCTTTCCAGAAGAAAAAGAAAAAAAAATCACTTATGGATGACTTCTCCTTTGATCTCTTTTGATCAAAATATTTTTAGGAGAATGTCCAATTCAAATTATTGTTATGATACTTGTAGTACATTTTTTTATGTCTTGAATATTCTGCAATTTAGAATTACACAATATACATTTGATATTTTATATTACATAACAACTAAACACAATAGATGAGCAGTCAAAATTAAAAAAAAATAAGACTGTGCAAATAAATATTTTTTTTTTTTTTTGTTTAAAATATTCAGCTACTCAAAGCACTGGGACCTACATCAGTGACTTTCAGTTTTTTTCCCATTTTACCTGAACCAAACCAATTTTCTTATCAGGGCAGCAGAATGGCTAGAGCTTCTATTCTGCTGCATGGTTTAAAAAAATAGCAATATATATTTTTTCACTTAGAATAAAATATTAAAAGCAAGTTTTGACTTTGGATCGCATGTCCTGAAAAAATTAAATGAACAGTACTCCTCACTCAAGAGAAAATATAACAGGGTTCAACAGAAAACTAGATAAAGTAGAATAAATCAGGGGGCTAGAAAATAAAGAAATGGAACTAATGCGGACAAAACAGCAAAAAGAAAAAAAAGAAGTTTTAAAAATGAAGATAACTGAAAGAGTCTCTGAGGCAATATCAAGCAAAATAACATTCTCATTAAAGGGTCTTAGAAGGAGAAGAATGAGAAAGGGACAGAAGATTTATTTGAAGAAATAATGGCTGAAAAATCTAACCTAAGAAAGGAAATAGATATACAGATACAGGAAGCCCAGGAAGTACCAAATAAGATCAACCCTAAAGAGCCACACCAAGACACATTTCAGATTTCTCAAAAGAAACTTTGAAAGCCTGAGGAAGTGGCCTCACATATTCAAAGTACTGAAAAGAAAAAATTTCCAACCAAAAATAGTCTACCAACAAGATTTACCATTCATATTTGATTTTTTTTTTAATTTTTATTTACGATAGTCACAGAAAGAGAGAGAGAGGCAGAGACATAGGCAGAAGCAGGCTCCATGCACCGGGAGCCCGATGTGGGATTCGATCCCGGATCTCCAGGATCGCGCCCTGGGCCAAAGGCAGGCGCCAAACCACTGCGCCACCCAGGGATCCCTACCATTCATATTTGAAAGAGATATGAGATAATTTTCCAGACAAGCAAGAGCTCATTGCTTTTCACTGCCACTAAACCAACAGGGTAAGAAATACTAAAAGGACTTTTTAAAGCTGAAAACAACTAGCACTGATTAATAACTAGGTAACGGTAATGGATTGACCACACATAAGGCTACTAAGAATGTTACAAGAGAAAAATAGTCAACGTAATTAAAACTGCAATAATTAGTGAAGGGATATATAAAACAAAAATATGTAATAAATGATATCAAAACTATAAAACATGGTGATGCCTGGAGAGATCAGGGGATTAAAAATGTAGAATTTGGGAATGTTACTGAACAACATAGAAGAAATTAAAGGCTTAAATATTGGAAAGGAAGAATTGCAGATGACATGACATGATAGAAAGCTTTAAAAACCCCACCCCAAACTGTTATAATTAGTAAAGGTTTCCAGATATGACTCCAAAGATAAGGAAAAGCCATAATAAACAAATGGAATTGTATCAAACTAAAAAGCTTCTGTATGGGAAAGAGACGATCAACAAAATGAAAAGGCAACCTACTAACTGGGAGAAGATCTTTGCAAATCATATATCCAATAAGGAGTTGATATCCAAAATATATAAAGAAATTATACATTTCAATAACAAGAACAAAACAAAATCTGATTAAAAATGGGCAGAGCAGCCAGCCCGAGTGGCTCAGCAGTTTAGTGCCACCTTCAGCCCAGGACGTGATGCTGGAGATCAGGAATCGAGTCCCACATCAGGTTCCCTACATGGAGCCTGCTTCTCCCTCTGCCTGTGTCTCTGCCTCTCTATCTGTGTCTCTTATGAATAAATAAATAAAATCTTTAAAAACAACGGGCAGAGTACCTGAATAAACATTTTTCCAAAGAAAACATGCAGATGGCCATCAGACACATGAAAAGATACTCAACATCACTAATCATGAGAAAAATGTGAATGAGAGCCACCATGAGATATTTACCTTATACTAGTCAGAATGGCTAGTATCAAAAAGATAATAAATAACAAGTGTTGGCAAGGAAGTGTGAAAAAGGGAAACCTTGTGAACTGTTGGTTGGTGGGTATACTGGTACAGCCACTAAGGAAAATAATATGGGGTTTATTAAAAAAATTTAAAATAGAGCTACCATGTGATCCAGTAATTCCACTACTGGGTATCTATTCAAAAAAATAAAAACACTAAATCAAAAAATTTATGAACCACTTTGTTTCACTGCCGCTTTATTTACAGTAACCAAAATATGGAAACAACCTAAATGTCCATCAGTGAATGAAAAGATAAGATGTGGTATGTATATATAATAGAATACTACTCAGCTATAAAAAAGAATTAAATCCTGCCATTTATGACAACACAGATGAACCTAGAGGGTATTATGCTAAGTAAAATAAGTACGATAGAGAAATACAAGCAGTGCATGATTTCCCTTATGTGCAGAATCTAAAAGCGAAACAAACAAAACAAAACAAAAGTCAGACTCATAGATATAGAAAAGATACTGATTATTGCCAGAGGGGAAGGTGTGAAAGGGGTATGAAATGGGTGAAGGGAATTAAGAATTACAAACTTCCAGTTATAAAATAAGTAAGTCATGAGGATGTAATGTACAGCCTGGAGAATGTGGTCAATAATATTGTGGTAACTTCACAAGTTGACAGATGGTCACTAGACTTAGTGTGGTGACCATTTTGCAATGTATACAAATGTCAAATCACTGTGTTGTGCATTTGAAAATAACGTAGTATTATATGTCAATTGTACCTGAACTATAAAAAAAAAGATAAGGTACAACTTATTATTGTTTAAAAAGATTGGTCAATAGATATAGTTATTCTTAATGTGTATACAATTCACTACATCTCATCAAAAGCTGATTTACTCATATTCATGCACCTACTCAAAAAAAAAGGCAAAATCAATAAATAAGCATTCTATATATGGCATTATTCCCAGAGAAGTAAAGAACGGATGGAATGTAAATAAATATAATTGAGGAAAATGAAGTATAATCTTAATGACCTACATATTTGCCACAGCTATCGTTGCTGAATTTATAATTTTTATAGTCACTGAGGAATAAAAGGATTTGAAATAAAAATGGGGTCCGTGACTTCGTGTAACTAATGCTTGATTATTTAAGTATAAATCCCATCTCCACAATCATCTTTACTTTGAATATTTGCCTTTACTGAATTTCACATAAAATCAAGGGACTTGGCAAGCATTAAAAAAGCATTTAACAGTTTTTTATTTTAATTCTTTCAACATGATTACTTTTCATAGCTGCATATTTTTATATCCATACTTCCCAGTGTTCATTAATGAAAATGAGGGGAATAGACTATACTTAACAATAAAGGAAAGCTACTGAGGGTTTTCTTAACATAGAACAGTGCTGGAAGATACTGAAAACAAAACACATTGCTGTAGGCTGCACCATGCCACACCTCACCTCTTTGATTTCAAGTCAGAAAGGGGGACCCTCTGAGAAGGATGGGGATCATGGCTGGATGTGGAAAGCATTCACTGGATTTCAGTCAAGAATCATTGTGTATTTCTCCCATGAATAACTTGTGTAAATTACAAAATAGATCTAAGAAGAATAATAGCTCAGCAATCCTCATAGAATAGATTTAAAGGCCAGTTGTGCTATTTCCTTGCTTTGTGACATAGCCTCTGAAACTGTAAAGAACTGCAAATTTTCACAATTGCAATAAAACTCAGAGAGTGAAGATATGTCAGAATTATAAAAATTCTAAATAAATTACTGAATAAAATTATTATTACTATTCATTAAATTTGATTATTATAGTAACAGATAATATAAAACATGAGCTAAGAAACAAACAAAAATATTAAAACAATAAAACAAGCTGATGAGCAGAACCAAAACTTAAAAAAAAATAACTAAAATCTTGTAGGAATAAAGTTTCAAAAAGGTAATTTTTAAAAGTTCTATAGGAGCACTATAAGCAGATTGATTTGGTTTTGTATCTCTCAGTGATATGACTAAAAGCATAGAACTGTCAAATTATCCTTCACACTTTACTTGCCTACCCAGACATTAGCTTTTGTCCTTACTAATTTAGTCATTAAACTTGAAAATCACTGCAAAGTGTAAATAATTGCTAGGATCTAAACTTTTACTTAAAAAAAATAAGAAAAATAGATATAAAAACACAGCATATGGCTAGAAAACTTTCACAACAAAGCATGATTATTTCTATATTTAAATGTTTTCAACATATTAATATTCCAATAAAATGAGTTAACATTAACTTAACATGTAAAATAGTTTGCATTTTGACACTACAAGTGGCAAGTTTTTCAAGCTCTCAAGAATATCTTGGGGGTAAAGTGTATGTGTGTGTGTGTGTGTGTGTGTGTGTGAATGCACGACATAAACAAATAAAATATGAAGACTAAGCCGGGAGAATAGATCGGGAGTATTTCCCCTAGGGGCAAGTGCAAATATCAATCAATTTTAAAGTAGGAATAAACAAAGGGGATCACAGTCCTGGATTAAGTAGAGAAAAATAAAGAGTCCAAGATGGTCCTAGATCTTGAATTTTCCCCTTGCTTTGGTAAGAGGAAGCACAAATCTTCTCTTTAAGAAACATCATTGATTGGTGCTTTGAGATTTTTCACAGACTGAGATAAATAAAACATGAGATAGAAACAAACAGAAAACAAAGCAAAAGAAAACAAAACAAAAAGCCAATGAACAGCAGAACCAAGATTGAAAGCCAGGTAGTCTACCTCCGGAATTTACTCTTAACCAGTAATCTTTCAATTGTCTCACCTCAGGCTGCTATAACAACATACTATGCACTGTGTGGCTTAAACCGGAATTTCTCATAGATCTTGAGGCTAGGAGGTCCAAGATCAGGATACAGGTTAACAACAAATGATAAGCTTCTGGTGAGAGGTATCTTGGTTTTCAGATTATTTGCCTTCTTGCTGAATACCCACACAGCAGTTTGAAAAAGAAAGAGGGAATCTCTCCCATGCCTCTTATGAGGACACTAATCTCTTTCATTAGGATTCCCCCTTCATGATCTAATTTTCTCCAAAAGGTCTCACTTCTAGATACCATTATATTAAGAATTAGGGCTTCAATATATGAACCACATTTACTTCGTGCAACACATTTTCTGTACATGGTCAAGTAGTAACTATATTTGGCTTTGCAGCCCACCAACTTTATACAACTGCATAACACTGCCTGTAGCATAAAAGCAGCCATAGGTAATATTTAAACAAATGGGTGGCTATGTTCCAATAAAATTTTATTTAGAAACCCAGGCAATAGGCCAATTTGCCCTATGTGCAGTAGAATACTGCACTGTGCTTTTACTTCTTTTATTGGTATATTAAATAAAGACACAGCAAAGAGAACCATCTAATCCAAGTGTTACTTATTTGAAAATAAAATAGATAAACTTCAGGTGAGGTTAACATGGAAAAAATGAAGACACAGGTAAATAATATAATGAAAAATGAAAGCAAAGAGGTGAAATAAAGTAGTTACATCCCATTTTCTCCTAGACCCCTTGCCAATAAGTGCAAGTTAAGAACAGAACTATTGCCCTCACTTGATAGTACTGTGGCAACAAGCTTGAACAACAGAAGAAAATCATAGACCTTTTAAAAGGAATTAAGGGAGTCACAGAAACCTAAGTATGAATACAAAATATCTATGTCCACATCAGAATTACAGAAGAAGAGGAAAATGAGTACAACACTGAAACGTATTTAGAGAAATAATGGCAGTAAATGCCCTGAATTTGGCAAAATAAATAAATTTACCCATTTGAGAAGATCTGTGCCTCAAACAGGGTAAATCTAAAAAGCACATGCCAAAGCACAGCATCTAATCAAATTTCAGAAAATTAAAGACAATGAAAAAATCTTAAAAGCAACTACAAAGAAAGAAAGCATTATCTTTAAGTGAAGAATAATCATAAATCCCATGATTTTGTATCAGAAACCTTGAAGACTAGGAGGAAATAAAACATTTTTCAAGTCCTAAAAGAACCAGTCACAAAAAAATTCTCAACTAAGAAATCTATATTCATTGAAAATATCATTCAGGAATGTGGGTAAACTGACGACATTCTAAAAAGTAGGAAAATTAAGCCATTTGTTCCTGGCAGATTTGCCCTAAAGAATGGCTAACTGAGGGCAGCCCTGGTGGCGCAGCTGTTAGCGCCGCCTGCAGCCCAGGGCGTGATCCTAGAGACCTGGGATCGAATCCCACGTCGGGCTCCCTGCATGGAGTCTGCTTCTCCCTCTGCCTGTGTCTCTGCCTCTCTCTCTCTCTCTGAATAAATAAATAAATCTTAAAAAAAAAAAAAAAAGAAAAGAAGGGCTAACTGAAGTTCTCTAACTATGAAATAAATGACAAAAGAAGGAAATTTGGAATGTCAGGAAAGAAGAAAGAGCAAAAGAAAGAATACAGTTGGATAAATATGGTAGACAATTCTTCTCTTTAATTTTAATTATGTAAGATGGTTAAATTAAAAATTGCAACTTGTGTGTTATGATTCTAAATGTACTTAAATGAAATGTGTAAAACAATACATTGTAAAGGAAGGTGGAAAAAAGACTCAAGAGGAAATAATATTCCTATACTCAAACTAGTAAAGTATTGACACTGGTATTATACATGTACGTTATATATTTATTATGTATTTAAATGTGATATTTAAAGAAACCACTAAAAGACATTCCTTAATCCAATAGATAAATCAAAATAGCTGCATCTCTATGGAACTATGCTGAGTTAATAAAACAACAACACCTCAATCTCAAAAGTTTGCATACTCTAAATCTATTTATATAACATTATTGAAACAGTAGAATTGTTGAGATGGAGAATAGAATAGTGGTTGATAGGTTCTAGGGACACCATATTTTATTGGATTGCCAGAGTTTATAAGTCAATGAAGAGAGCATTGGCTGTTTTAAAATATTCACTTGTGGAAAGAATAATTATTTTTATTCAAATTGTCTTTAATATTTCTCAGTGGAGTTTCAAACTGTCATCAAGTAGATCACTTTTGTAGGTTTATTCATATATACTTTTTGTTATTTTGTTTGATATTTTAAATGATATGAACTCCATTATATTATTAGCTTCTTACACGTGTATATGGGACTGACATTGAATTTTTATTTTCATTGCATATCTAATCTTACTGAATACACATGCTGGTGATATTAGTTTTCAGTTATTTCTATTGGGAATTTGAGATATCAGGCACTTCATATATAATCATTTTTCTTTGTACTTCAAATTTGCATAGCTATATTTCTTTATTTTTGTCCTGTAGATTGGTTAGCAATTAAAAAGCAATGTGAAGTAATCAGGGGAAGATATCATCTTTGTTTTATTCCAATGATGGAAGAATAACTTGCCTCTTATTCATTGCCATTATACTTCTAACTTCATTTCTTCTGCTTCACTTCTGGACTTTTCTTGGATAAATTTTGTTCATTTATATTTTCCTAGAAACAGATTACGTGAAACATTCAGATGTGCATTTTTTTAAAAAGTAGCAAATTTCATTAACATATTTAATTTTATAAATTAGTTTTGGGGTCTATAGTTATCTCCCTTTTTTATTGTAATTTTGTCCATTTCTTTAAAAGATTTTATTTATTTATTCATGAGAGACACACACACACACAAAGGCAGAGACATAGGCAGAGGGAGAAGCAGGCTCCATGCAGGAGCCCAATGTGGGACTTGATCCCAGGACCCCAGGATCACTCTCTGGGCTGAAGAGAGGCATTATTGAGTGGCTGAGCCACCCAGGCACCCCTAATTTTGTGTATTTTTATTTTTCAATTAAACAAGTTGCCTTGAAATATATTTTTATTATTTTATTTTTATATTTACAGAATTTTTTCTGTAAATTATATTTACAGCATTTTTATTATTTTATTTTTATATTTACAGAATTACATAAATTGATATTTTTATATTTTACTCTCAAATTATGAATAGTTTTCTTTTAATATATTCCCTTAATTCTCCTCTAAAAAACAAATTTATTTTTTAAAAATCATGAGGTTCAATAATTTAGTTTATTTGCATTCTTTCTGTCTTTGCTCCTCTCTAATATTTTTTAAAGTATAGACTATTTCTTCAAAATGTTCTTTTAATGACTTTTGAGTAGATTCTGACATTGACTGTGTTAACAATGAATATTCTTGTTTACATACTACAGGTTTGATATAAATGTCTTTGTGAATAATCGAGTACCTAAAATGTTATAGATGGTTAATCACTCTTTAAATTTTTGATGTATCTAAGATCATCTAGCTAGAATATAGTAGAATTAGCATTTTAATCCAGAGTCAAACCTCAGAGACCATATGCTTAACTATTATGCCACATTGCTTGTGGATATCATTTAATTGTGCTTACCTGAACTTCCCTGGGTTTCCTTATATCTAAAATGTGATTATCTAAGGAAAAAGTTTCACTCTCCTTGTCTGTTATGAAATATCAAACTAAACATATGTATATGTTTTATATGTATATGTATATGTTTTATATATCTCTGTATTTTAAATATTCTTTCTTTCTTTTCTTTCTTTCTTCTTCTTTCTTTCTTTCTTTCTTTCTTTCTTTCTTTCTTTCTTTCTTTCTTTCTTTTCTTCTTTCTCTTTCTTTCAATTTTTGTACTTATTTGAGAGACAGTGAGAGAGTGAACAGGAGAGGCAGCAGAGCCAGGTAAGAGGCAGGAGAAGCAGACTTCCCACTGAGCAGGAAGCCCAGACTGTAGATCATGACCTGAGCCAAAGGCAGACACTTAATTGACTGAGCCATCCAGGCACCCCTAAATATCCTTTTCATATAAATACCGATAGTTTCATCTTTTCTATAATTCTACATTTTCATTGTATAAAACATTTAAAAATTTGGTACAATTTAGCAACAGTCAGAAATATTTTTGAAATTCTCTGAGGATTAGCTTGCCACAAAGAAAAATGAGACTTTATTGCTTCTTTAATGAGTAGAACTAATTTATAATTGGCTTAGCCCTATAGGAATTCTAAACAAAAACAAGAAAATGGGGCTCTCGGTAGGAGCTCATTTAAGTTCTGCGTACACAAAAAGAGTTCTCAATTGTTTTCCAGACAATTTCTGAAAATTAACCTGGTACTTTGCTAACAAAGCCCAGACTCACCCAGCTTGACAGTTCAGCAAACAATATGAAATTCTTATTCCTGCAAGTTAAAACTCAAGAAAGTGAAGGCTGCCTGGGTGGCACAGTCAGTTAAGAGTGGGAGTCTTGATTTCCCCTCCAGTCCTCCCCTCTCAGTCATGAGATTGAACCCCATATAGGGCTCAGCTCAACGGGGATTCAGCTTCTCTCTCTCTCTCTCTCCTTCCCCCTCTGCCCATTCCCCTTCTCATGCTCTCTCTCTTAAATAATTTTTTAAGTGTATTTAAAAAAAAAAGACTTAAGTAAGTTAAAGTGACAGTTGCTCCTCATCTTGACAGCCTCACCCTTCTCAGGTCTTTATGGAGAAAAGGTGGATCTAGAGTGGGGAGGGAGGGTAGGCTGAGGTGTCAAATACCTCTTAGAATAATTTAAAGAAATATCAGCAGAGACAAAGAGGATTTGGTGACCCTGGGGGAAGAAACACTTTGGTGGATTTAGATATTTTCCCCAATTTTGTTCAAAACCCATACTGAAACAAATATGTGAAGACAGTTTTTGTGTCCTGTTCTAGATGACATCTGGCTAAGAAGGTTCATGTATCTAGTACAAAATGTTCTGTCCAAGACCCAGTGATTTCATAGATCAGGACTGAGATTGTTTAAGATCCTCTTCTTATCCTCTGGTTTGCCCCCTGTCTCGAATTTAATAGATGTGATGCTTTTTCTGATTTTTCCTTCTGTAGTATATTTTAAAGAAAGAAGAGCAGCTTGTTTAATTGACATGAAAACCAAAAATCTCATCTTTGTTTTAATGTCTAAATCTTTAGCTGCATGAAAATAAGAAATGATTTTTAAAAATAACAGCATCATATCATATTGCAAGATGTGCATTCAATTCAAGGAAAACAGTAAAGTTGCAGCTGCTGTTTTTAAAGGAAAACATTTTTAGCCATTGTTGTTCCTATTTAGAAAAGTGGATATTAGCTGAGGAATCATGTAATTTTCTCCACTCTTCTTACCTCTTCTGTTGAACTCTGAAAAACCACTTGGGTAAGATAGGATTTTATTATTATTATTATCACTTGTTCCCCTGCTTACTAATGAAAAGAATTCAACAGGGGTGTATGCAGAAAATATATTTTTAACTGTAATTGTTACCTTAAAAATTAGTATTGATGAGCATTGCACAGGCTTAAAAACCAGTAAATAGAGGTAACCATGATTGACATTTTCAATCATGACATAGAATTTGTTAAAGCAGACATAATTTTAACATTTAAGCAGAGAGACCAATCAAAAAATAGTGCAACATTTTACAATTATAGTATAGAAAATAATAGGAATGATATATTTCTTAATAAGGGCTGTTCTCTTTCTTATAGTAACAAGGAAAGTATATGGAATAAAAAAGAACATGGAATTTGAAGCAACTTAGGGTTTGGCTGAAATTAAGACTATGTAAAATCTCTATGATACAAAAAGCACAAATGGTAGATAGTTTGTAAAAAAGTTTAAACATTAAATAGTGTAAGAAGGAAATGCCAAAACATTTTAATAGTTATGTGATTCTTGGGACTCATTTAACTTCTGTGAGCTGACTTCCTTGCATAAAAATGGGTATAAGTGAAATACTCATACCCACTAAATTATTATTTATGAAGCACATATAACATCTCCTGGCACATAGTAGGCACCATGTATATGTTAACTTTACTATTATTTTGATTTTTTAAATGAATATTAAGTAGTTAACCTAAAAAAATCAGTTATTATATGAGAAAAAGTTTGTGTTTATATGCAAAAAAGTGCGGGTGGTTTCTGATCATAAAGAGATTAAATAACAAGTGCCTTGGGTCAGAAAGCATTTCCCACTTCATTTTCCTTGTAAATTATCGAATTCTGACACAGTATCAAATTTTTTTGCAGCAAAGACCAAAGTGGAGGGAACATAGTATGTAGTCACTCTATCATCCCCCAAAGCTAGAATGATAGCCTGTTCTCCAGGAATTTCGATGAGCCCAGCAGAGAACAAAAGGAAATAATGGAGAAATACTGGCAGACTCGGGCCAGGTTCACAACACTGTGCCCACAGCTCTGAGATGCAAATAGGCCTCAAAATAATTTGATGGCAGTGAAATTATTGCAAATCATTACTGATCTGACTTCATACAAAGTGTCATAGATTTTATGGCAAAATTATGAATGTGTTTTATTGTGGCCCACTGCCTGAGAGCCTAATGGACATTTTAGAAAATATATGGACTACTTTACACCCTAAAAGCTGACAAAAATCTCATTCATACTCACATTTGGCCTCAAAGTATAAGATGAGGGATATAAGGGGCGCCGAAGTGGCTCAGTCGGTGAAATATCAGACTCTTGATTTCAGCTCAGGTCATGATTTCAGAGTTCTGAGATAGAGCCCTGTGCTGTGCATGGAGCCTGTTTAAGATTCTCTCTCTCCACCTCTTTCTGCCCCTCTCCACCCCCACCTGTCACATGATCTCATTCTCTTAAATAAATATGAGTGAAATAAACCAGTGTTTATTTCTGAGTGATTATTTTAAATGAGAAACATTTGGTTTACCAGGTAGAGAAATGATATTTTCTTCAACCTCTAGAAGAAAATGGGAGCTTGTGAGTAGTTACTAATAATGCAAAGATTCCATTTTTGTCCTGCTGTATAAATACTTAAACTTTTTTAAATTTTATTTTGGTAAGAATACGTACCATAAGATCTACCTCTTATTAAATTAAGTGTATATCCAATACACTATTGTTGACCACAGATATAATTCTGTCCAGCAGATCTCTAGAATTTATTCATCTTGTTGAATTAAAACTTCATACCTGTTGGTTAATAATTCCCCTGCTCCCCTTTCCCAAAGCTTCTAGCAACCACCATTCTTCTCTAAGAGTCTAAGAATTTGACTGTCTTAGGTACTTCATATAAGTGAGATAATGAAGTATTTATCTTTGTGTGATTGGGTTCTTTAATTTAGCAACATGTCCTCAAGGGTCATCTATGTTACATATGATTGAATTTTTTAAGATTGAATAATATTCTGATACATGTATTCACCACATTTATTTAAAATATGTTATTCATTTGAGAGAAAGAAAGAAATAGAGACAGAGCATAGCACGATGGAGGAGCAGAGGGAGAGGGAGAAGCAGACCCTGGACCCTGGTTCATGACCTGAGACTAAGGTAAATGCCCAACTGACTGAGCCACCCAGGCACCATGATACCACATTTTTTTTAATCCATTCATGTATCAGTGGACAGTTAGATGGCTTCTACATGTTGGTTTTTGTGAGTAATGCTGAACATGGAAGTTCTAATATCTCTCTGAGATCCTGATTTCAATTATTTTGAGTCAATACCCAAAAGAAGGACTGCTAGATCACATGGTGGTTCTATTAATGTTTTGAGAAACCTCTATACTGTTTTCCATAAAAGCTGCACAATTTACCTTCCCTCCAATTGTATACAAGTGTATACTTGCCAACATCTGCCTTCTTTCTGTTTTTGTTTTTGTTTTTTTTTTTTTGTTTTTTGTTTTTTGTTTTGTCTTTTTTTTTGGTAATAGCCATCCTGATGGATGAGAAGTGATATCACATTGTGGTTTTTGTTTGCATTTCCCTGATGATTAGTGATACAGAGATCTCATGAATATGATACTAAAAGTACAGGCAACAAATAAAAAATAGACAAGGTGGGACAACTTCAAACCAAAAAGATTCTACTTAGTAAAGGAAACAATCAACAGAGTGAAAGGAAAACCTACAGCATAGGAGGAAGTATTTGCAAAACATACACCTGATGAGAGGTTTATCTTCAGAATATATAAGCTACTTCTACAAGTCAATAGCAAAACAACCCAATAACCTGATTTTCTTAATGAGCTAAATATTTAAGTAGATAAATCTCCAAATACTTAAATAGACATGCCAACAGACATATTTTTTTGAAAAATGAATAAATGCTTTGGAAACTCCTCTATTTTGTAACAAAAATATTCTTCATGCTCTTCCATTAAGTCAGTATTTATATTTTTTAAAATATAAATTTCAAAATTCTCTTATAAAATTTATTCTTAGGGCTTTGTTTACATGTAAATATATATGTCCCTCTTCAATGTTTCCCACTGACTTTAAAGCTAATGTGAAAATAAAATGTGAACAAATAAGCCATCTTATTCATAAAGGAAATTGCATTTTCGAAAAAGTGAAGCAACCAAATAGAATGAGTCAGATCTCTCACTATCATGGCAACATCTTATCAGCCCCAGATGTTTTATGCTTAGAATATTATATGAGAAAAGAATAAGTTTCCATTTTATTTCAGGCACATAGATTTTGCACTGTCACAGCAGCCAAATCAGTTTCTCAAGTAATATAAATGTCTACGAAATATGTCCTTTATCAATTCCAAAACGCCAATTGTAAGACATTATTCATTTAAAATAACTTTTTAGAGGGGTGCCTGGGTGGCTCAGTTAGTTAAACATTTGACCCTTGATCTCAGCTCAGGTTTGTTTTTTTTTTTAATTCTTTTTTAAATTTACTTATGATAGTCATACAGAGAGAGAGAGGCAGACATACGCCGAGGGAGAAGCAGGCTTCATGCACCGGGAGCCCGACGTGGGATTCAATCCCGGGTCTCTTAGGATCGCGCCCTGGATCAAAGGCAGGTGCCAAACCGCTGCGCCACCCAGGGATCCCTCAGCTCAGGTTTTGATCTCAGGTTCATGAGTTCAAGCTCCATGTAAAAACAAACAAACAAACAGAAAACTTCCAAAAACAGCTTTTAGACAAAGATGGTAAGTGTTAAAAACTATGCAATGATGCCTATTTAAGATTGTTTTAAAAAGGTAACATTTATAACCAGGATGGTACTCGTTAGTATTTTCTGTACCCTGATTTTATTTTGAATTCTTGATTCATCAGAGTGAGAAATATAACTTTTTTTCCTCTAAATAAGTTTTGTGTTTACATACTATGTATACTTAATTCATGGTTGCAAGTTGATAACTGTAGCTTTATTTGCTTTTGAACTATTTATTGATATAAATTTACCTTCCTGTGGGATGTCTGGGCGGCTCAGCAGTTGAGCTTCTACCTTCAGCTCAGGGCGTGATCCTGGAGTCCCGGGACCAGGTCCCACATCGGGCTCCCCACGGAGAGCTTGCTTCTCCCTCTGCCTATGTCTCTGCCTCTCTCTCTGTGTCTCTCATGAATAAATAAATAAATAAATCTTTAAAAAGATAAACAAATTTACCTTCTTGCTGTGGCTCACCCTATATGCCTTAAATTTGGCTTATTTTGTTGTGATTAATGCCATCTGTGCCTCATTTTTTCTTCTGTTTAACTTTTCATAATTCTTTACATATTTTGTCACATTGGTGAGTTGCCTTATATAAAGAATCATGAATTTATGTGTTCAAAGTACCTTTGTTTTAAACTTCTGATATGTGTGGGTTGGGCCTCCTTGGCAGATTTATGATATTTAACTTACTTCTTTCATCTTTTTATGATTTCTACAGTTTTCTAGCCTGAAATGAATTTATTATAAGATGTTTCTTTCTTTTTTTAAAAGATTTTATTTATTTATCCATGAAAGACACAGAGAGAAGAGGGAGAGAGAGGCAGAGACACAGGCAGAGGGAGAAGCAGACTCCATGCAGGGAGCCGGATGTGGGACTCCATCACAGGACTCCAGGATCATGACCTGAGCTGAAGGCAGGCACTAAACTGCTGAGCCACTCAGGCAACCCCAACATGTTTCTTTTTTTAATAGTGTTTTACACGTCTGTTGCTCTGGTCAGAACTCTGCCACTGTTTAAAAAGACAAATGTTAAATTACTGGGTTATTTTGAAATGTCAAGCTACACCCCTGACACACTCTAAGCCTGTGGATTTTTTTTTTTCCTTTTCTTTTATCAAACGTTTTCCAGGAATGCATAAAAGTAATATGGTAGTTTTAATCCAGATAATAAATTGAAAATTATTTTTACATTATATATTTTGTCCTTTAAGTATATATTTCCGTCTATAAGTTTATATTTTAATTTTTATGGCTTGTTTTGAATTAGCTCTGTATTTTAATTTTTTCAGAATTTATTAGTAGACTCCCAGTAGGCTGGCAAGCCTAGGTGATTAAATGGGAGAGCTTTCAGTATTCCTACAACAAATTCAGCTCTAAGATTTTACCAACAGGTTAGGGCATATAGGGCATTTTGGTTATCTGGTGCTCAGACCCTTCAGGGATAATATTTCAGTTTACCCCACTAGGAAAGCCACCAACCACTGCAGTTCTACAGTGATTTCTGCAGAAGTGATAGGTGCATGGAAAGGGAATTCTCAATTCTAGGAGAATAAGGAGGTTGACATATGCCAGTTGCTTGTCCTCAGAACCAACTGGAGCAGCAGAGATTCTGGCTGGTCACCATAGTTCTTTTTATTGTTTTTCACAGAAATTGTCAACAGTTGTGGTATTGATAAACAAGTTAATCTTTGTGCTGTAAAAGAGGGACTATGAAGATGCTCCTGGCCCCTCTGGCTTCCTGGCCTCTTCATTAGAGTGTTGCACTTATTTCGTGTCTGCTTTGATTGCTGACCACTAATGGCTGTGAGTTGTCTCCACCAGTGTATGGTCCTTGGGTAGGGGAGGTGTCCCATCCAGGAAGCTATGCTGCCACTCATCCCAGGACACCTATCCATCCAATGTCATTCTCACTGATCCAGGTGTGTAAAAAAAAAAAAAAAAGTGCTGTGCATTCAAAGTGGGTCCAGCTTTACAGTGGGATTCATGTTCCAGATGACTCCATGAAGTCAGGCTAAAACTGGTTTGTTGCTGAAATCTCATTCTTGCTTCATCATCTGACCTGCCCTGTCCAGAATCACTACTCCTTTTCTGAGGGCATTACCTCAAGAACTACATTTATTTACAGGAATTCCTATGTTATGCTTTCCTTACAGGAGGCCTAACTGAAGTCAAAATTATTTAGATTCGATGAGATGTTGCACATCTGAGATTATCTGAGGTGATATGAAAGACAACTTCATCTCAGAATTACAGAATTGGGGAAAACCTTTTTACTGTAAAATATAGAAATGTTGCCTTAGCATGATCTGCAGTTTATTCCCACAACAAAAATCTTAGGTTAATCTGACTTGTATTATCCTGGTTATGTCTCTTGCCTTTCCTAAATTTAAATTTGCTTGTGTTGCCGAATTATAGAAATTGAGTTTGGTTTTTGGTTTTATATCAATTCGTTTTGGTTTTGTTTCTTTTTTAAAGAAATATGCAGGGGGGATCCCTGGGTCCCCAGTTTGGCGCCTGCCTCTGACCCAGGGCGCGATCCTGGAGTCCCGGGATCAAGTCCCACGTCGGGCTCCCGGCATGGAGCCTGCTTCTCCCTCCTCCTTTGTCTCTGTCTCTCTCTCTCTCTCTCTCTCTCTCTCTGTGTCTATCATAAATAAATAAATAAATCTAGAAAAAAAAATGCAGGTATCTTTCTACATACATTTACAAAGTCTTCCTCCTTCCATAATTTTTTTGTTTTAGGTAATGTAAAAGTGATAAATATTCTCTAAATAATCTTATCAATCATGGTTATTTATTAATATTATAGTAGGTTATCACTATCTTTTTACTATGCCATCACTTATTTCATTTTTTAATAATAAATTTATTTTTTATTGGTGTTCAATTTGCCAACATACAGAATAACACCCAGTGCTCATCCTGTCAAGTGCCCCCCTTAGTGCCCATCACCCATTCACCCCCACCCCCCGCCCTCCTCCCCTTCCACCACCCCTAGTTTGTTTCCCAGAGTTAGGAGTCTTTATGTTCTGTCTCCGTTTCTGATATTTCCCACAAATTTCTTCTCCCTTCCCTTATATTCCCTTTCACTATTATTTATATTCCCCAAATGAATGAGGACATACACTGTTTGTCCTTCTCCGATTGACTTACTTCACTCAGCATAATACCCTCCAGTTCCATCCACGTTGAAGCAAATGGTGGGTATTTGTCGTTTCTAATTGCTGAGTAATATTCCATTGTATACATAAACCACATCTTCTTTATCCATTCATCTTTCGGTGGACACCGAGGCTCCTTCCACAGTTTGGCTATTGTCACTTATTTAATTTTTGTTTTCATATTCTGTATGTGAAAATGTGATTTCAAGCTGCTTTTTTCTTTACAAATTTAATTTCATATAACCCCTATATTATTCTAAATCATTTATTGCATTCTAATTTTCATAACAATACTTCTGCTCCACTAATCTTACTTTAGGCCTCAGGCCTGATATTTTCATATCAAGCAACTATCTCTGTGTGATTTTTTTGATCTTGCCTTATAAATACAGTTATATTCGATGTGCCTTTCTTCACCTCCCAAGTCTGGGACAACCTAAGAAGAAAGTATGGATTCCATTTCATATGGTTTAAAATATTAGCTTTGGTGCAGAGAAACCAATTTGGTCAAGTGTATTTCGATCTGTGGTAAAGTGTTTGCAAACTATTCTTAATCATCTCCGCCCCCAGTACCATTGTAGACAACAGGATATCTCACCTAGGAGAAGTGGCTATCTTCAGAGTTGGTGCATTTAGACAGCTTTACTGATAAGGAGAGAAGAGCAATCAAGCAAGAACATGAGTGACACTCTAATGCTTGTTGCTTTTAATAAATTTGCTCCAACAAATCAAAAAATCTGAATCAATAGATGTGATTACCTCCACGGCTGAGAGGCACAATAAGAAGGTAAAATATTCCTCTACACGAAGTTCCCCCACATAAAAAGAAGAGTCCATATACATGGAGGTTCCCATTACAAGAATCTTTGCTGAGAAATTTTTCAGAATGTCAGTAGAGTCTTCTATAAATCATTTCTGGCAATAATTTTAACCACACACTCTCTTATTTTTTTCCTATGCTTTTTCCTCATCGAAAGTCCACATTTCAATTTTTTCATACATTTGTCTCTGAAGGAAGTTAATTTTTCACAACATATCATTTATAAATACATATTCTCATATTCTAATTTCTTATTACTTCTCTGGTATATCAACTTGAGAACACAAGTGAAAAAACAGTTAAATCACCAATAGACATCATCTCTGAGATTATTGCTTTCTTTCAAGTGCTCCCTCCTCTTCCAACTCTGTTTTATTGATCAAGACTACATGTTTCTGATTTCATTCATTTCATTCTTCAAAATGCAATGTCTCCTTGCACTACTTTCAGGGATATGTGGTATATGAACTAATGTGTAAATAGAAAGAACATATGCTAATAAAATTAGAAATGCCTCAAAAGGTGTAACTATTTCCTACCCATTTTTCTGAAAACTCTTGTTCTCTGGATTAGGTAGTTGGTATTGTTTTAATGGACACTGGAGCTATTACAGGTAGTTTACTGAAACTTTTAAGTCCTGCTCTAAAGTAAATATTCTTAAAGATACTTATATACTTGGCTAGGTTGATTTTCTTATTTTTGTTTTTAATTATTATGACTTTTTATTTAGAGAAGAAAATGATACTTAGAAAATATTTAATGACTTTCTTGTAACTAACTACAGAGCCAGTAAGTGGCAAAGCGAGGGCACTAAATGGGGCAATCTGAATCCAGAGATCTGAGTTTCGAAAGCTATGCCTCAATATGTCATGTTGTCATCTCTCTTCCTCTCTGATGCTCTCTTTCAGTTTGCTTCTCTCTCACTCACATTTCTATCATCAGTCTGCCCAGTGATTAATCTACTTATTTATTTTCTATTGATCTGATCAAATGATATAAATATCTTCCTTCATGTTCAAGTAATAAATTTAATGGAGCGGGCACCTGGGTGACTCGGTGATTAAGCATCTGCCTTTGGCTAAGGTCATGATCCCTGGGTCCTGGGATCAAGTCCCATATTGGGCTCCCTATGGGGAGCCTGTTTCTCCCTCTGCCTATGTATCTGCCTCCTTCTCTGTGTCTCTCATGAATAAATAAATAAATAAAGTCTTAAAAAAATAAATTTGTTGGAGCAATTGGACAATGTAAGTCAAACTTGATGTTTCATACATTTATTGAATAGATATTATGTCAAGAGAACTGCTAGGAAATGAAAAAGGCAATACACATGAGGATGAGTTGTCTATATTTAAAAAATATATTTCCATGCAAAAGTGATTATAAGAAACATTTCATACACACATCCTCTCCCACACACACTTATGAGCACACTTTCACCCCCCCACACACACAAAAATGTTTGATGTTACAAGCACGTGAAAGTAACCTCTGCAACAAATGGTTCTACCCAAGGGAAAGCTCTATTAGGGCACCTGAAATATCATTTACTATGTGCAGTAACTATTATGTAGGGGAATTATCTCTCATAGGAAAGAAATGTACTTTGAATTACAGTAAATGAAATAAATGTCACCCAACAAAAGACACATCCAGGAATTGGTCTGAATTATTTAAATATGTTTGATTAAAATAGGCTTGTTTGAAAAAAACAAAAACAAAAAATAAAATAAAATAATAAAATAAAATAAAATAAATAAATAAAATAAAATAAAATAAAATAAAATAAATAAAATAAAATAAAATAAAATAAAATAAAATAAAATAGTCTTGTTTGGGTGCCTGAGTGGCTCAATCAGAGAAGCATCTGCCTTCAGCTCCGGTCATGATTTTGGGGTCCGGGGAGAGAGTCCCCCATAGGCTCTCTGTTCAGTGATGAGTCTGCTTCTCCTTCTCCCTTCTCTACATCCTCCCACCTGCTCATAATCTGTTTCTCTCTTAAATAATAAATAAAATCTTTAAAAATTGTTAAAAATAAAATATTATTTGTTTGTTTTTGTTTCTACAATAGAATCCCCAAATAAATCTACCAGTTGCCTGTTGCCTACTGACTGTGGATATGTAAAGTTTCTTATCTTCAGGACATTAAAATACTCTTTTGTAGGACCTTATTTTTATTGTGAAGCTGTGCTAACTTCTAAGAACTTGACATTACCAAATAAAGATCAGAATTTGATAATGGGAAGTTTAAGTTATAAATAAATAATAAGATATCTAATTATAGATATTATGTAATATATAGATAGATATTTAGATATTAGATATGTAATATATAGATAGATATAGATATCTAATATCTAATTATAGATATTTATGTAATATATATGTCATGTATGTGTATAAATAGATGATGCTGACTATAGCAATATGAACACTTTTCAACTAAATTTGATAAAGTTTAACTTATTTTAGCTATTGCATTTCAGAAAAAACACAATCATATGGAAATAAATCTCTAAAAGAGTTATATAAAATATCAAGAAAGTCTCAATTATTAAAGTAGGTCACAGCAATTAAATTACCTTCTTAATAGGTCTACTTGTAATTCTATTATTCCAATAAGTTGCATTTTTACAAAGTTCCTTGAAAATATTGCTCTTTTGTTTTTATAAGCTTTAGAGACACATTCCTGCAGACTTCTTATTGCCTGTCAACCATTTTCTTTCATTATAAAAGTCATTTTGTTAGGGTCTTGATTTAATTAATAGACTGTATTCATTAGGGCAACTGACCAACTGAAGAATCCCTGCTGCTTTATTCAATAGAAGTAGCTCCCAGAGTTTTGTATTTAATTTGCTCCATTTTCCCTGGTTCATAAACCATGAAAACTTTGATTTTCAGTATTTTTCTTGGCTCTCTGATTGAATCAGTTTCTAAGAATTGAGACATATGGGTGACTTATATCTCGTCTATTGATATTCTTTCTTGCCAAAACTTATTTTTTAAATTGCCAATACAAGGATTTTCTAGGCTAAGTATTTATGTATGTCTATTGTGCAAATGTATTATACTGAATGACCTTAAATCTTCATGCTTCTTATCAAAACTGATGAGAAAAAGAATATTAGTTAAGCCTTTTAAAAATTTTAAATATGTGTATTTGTAAGATTAATTTGACTTAATTATTGTGAAAATAATAATTCTAGTTTTTAGGGGTGCCTGGGTGGCTCTGTTGGTTAAACGTCCAACTCATGATTTCAGCTCAGGTCATGATCTTAGGGTCCTGAGATTGGGGCCTGTGTTAGCAAGATGCCTGCTTGAGATTCTTTCTCTCTCGCCCTCTGCCCCTCCCCTCTTCCAGCTGATGCTTCGTCTCTCTCTCTCTCTCTCTCAAAATAATAATGACAATAATAATAATAATAACAATAACAATTCTTGCTTTTTAAAAATTTATTCATGAGAGACACAGAGAGAGAGGCAGAGACATATGCAGAGAGAGAAGCAGGCTCCATGCAGGGACCCCGATGTGGGAGTGCATCCAGGATCACACCCTGAGTCAAAGACTGACGCCAACCACTGAAGCACCCAGGTGTCCCAATAAGAAAACTTCTAAAGAATTTTGACAGAGTTGTTTCTTCTACTATGTAGCCTGTTTTCTGCACATGTTGATTCCCAGGTCCTTAGGTGTGGAACTCTCTTCTAGACTATTTTAGATAGCAGGCACTGGGAATGTGGCAGTGGGTTGGGGTGCAAGAGTTGAAGAGCCTAGCTTCCTTAACAGCAGCTATTGATCACACACTTACGCACTACAGAAGCAATTCTTTACCTGTAGCCCATAATGGGACTTAATCCATGAACTTCTATGGGAAGCAAATAAACAAACAAATGCATCCTTTATGTTACTAATATCTAATTGAAATTTTGCACATCTTAAGTATATGTACACACCAAAAAGTGGTATGAAGGTACCTATAATTTGTCATCAATTAAAATGGTATATAGATTCATATTGCATAACAAGTGCTTCAGATATCTTGAAATATGTTTTCAATCATCATGATCTCTCTATATTTTTATTACAGTATTTATATAACATTCATATATTTTACATATTATTTTATATTTATTATTTTATAAGTCATTACATTATATATTTTATATTGTTATATTTATTATATATATTTTTTCCTCCTACCACAAGAATTCATCATTTTATCTATCAATATGAACACATATATAACTGTATTTTTTGTAATTTTGATATTTTGATTAACATAATTCAATATAATTTGACTCTTTTTAAACCTAGGTATTTTATGAATTCACAAAAATTGTAGTGAGTGCATAGGCAACAAAAGCAAAAATAGACAAATGGCATAGTAATAAACCTACAAACTTTTGTTCATCAAAGGGTATAAACTGAATTGAAAGGCAACCTTCAGAATGGGAGAAAATATTTGTAAAGCATATATCTGATAAGAGGATAATATCCAGAATATATATATATATATATATACACACACATATATATATATAATTCTTACAGTTCAACAATGAAATATCAAGTAATCAGATTAAAAAATGGACAAAGGGCTTGAATTGACATTTCCTCAAAGGTGATATACAAATGGACAAGTATATGAAAATATGTTCAAAATCACTAATGATCATAAAATACAAATAAAAACTAAGGTAAGATATCACCTCATACCTATTGGCATGTCTTCTATTAAGAAAACAGACTATAATGTGTTGTCCGGGATAAAGAGAAGTTGCAACACTTGTGCACTGTTGGTAGGATTGGAAAATAGTGTAACCACTGTGAAAACAGTATGGAAGTTCTTAAAATGTTCCTACCATATAATCCAACAATCCCACTTCTGACCATATGTTTAAAAAAAAACCTGAAATTAGAATATCAAAGAGATATTTACACACTCATGTTCATTAGCAGCAATTCACAATAGTCAAGAAGTGGAAACAATACAAACATCCATCAATGGAGAAATGAGTAAATACATATGGCAACTACATGCACTGATACAATGGAACCATACAAAGCATGGAGAACCTGTCATATGCCATAACATGAATGAATTTTGAATACATTATGCTAAGTGAAATAAGCTAGTCACCAAAGTACAAATACTGTATAATTCCACTATTATGAGATATCTAAAGTAATAAAATTCGTAGATATTAAAATTAGAATGATTGTTACCAGAGAATGGGGAAGGGGAGTTGTTGTATTTAATGAATATAGAATTTCATTTCTAAGTATGAAAAGGTCCTGGACATCTGTTTCACAACAAAGCAAGCATACTCATCTCCTGAAAATGCTTATGATGGTAAATATTATGATAAGCATATCTTTCCACAATAAAAAATGTACAGGAAAAAGTTGTAAGCTTCAGTCAAGTTCCTAAGGCTCTTCTTTGGGGTGAAACTATTACAAATCTCTACTTTAGAGGAATATTGGACATGTCTGATTTGACCCTTGATAATGATTCTCTCTTAGTGTAATATATTATTGATCTTCTCAGATGAGTCATCATGTAACCTATAAGTTTAAAATAATATCTCTGAACACTTTAGAATTTTGAAAGGACAGTGTAATAAATAATGACCCTTGCTAACAAGTAATCTAGATTTCATTGAGACCACCAGATATACATCTGAAAAGATTTCAAAACATTCAGAAAGAAATTCCTCTTTCTTCTCACTAATAGAGTACCTATCACTCCTATAATTTTCCTCATATTTTTTTCAGATTTTAGTAAGAATTTTTAAATTCTAGTTAATTAATGCAGTTCAAGCAGAATAAGATCTCATTTATTTTAGACAATTCCTGCCAGGTATGAGAGTAAATGACATGATTATTTGATTAGACTTGAGCTTTTGTAGCTGAGCATTTGAATGAACGAAGACTCACTATATTCCTGTACTGTATAACACCTTTTATCTCCTAATCCTTTTCTGCTTCTGAAAAAGGCACAAATTGAAAGGGAGTTTATAAGTTTCATCTCAGATACAAGAAATAACTTGCAATACAGGGCAGATTGATGGTAATTATCTGCAGCTCCCTATAGTACTATTATTAATAATAATGGTGATTCAAATTGGAAGTCCTTTGAATATGAGTAAGTGGTTGTAAAAACTGAAATTTCAACCTGATGAATTCACACGCAATCACTTATATTTATATAACATCCCAAAAGGATGGAAGTAGCAATTGCACTGAAGGTAGTCAATTGGATCTGGCCTTTCCATTTTATGTTTGGAGCTACTTTTATATAGCACTGCATTAAAAAAATAGTTAACAGAATTGAATACTAGTTTTTTTTTAAAAGTTCAAGCATAATTTTTTTTAACCCTTCCTACTAATTACTGTAGTTCATGATGAAAGTAATCCCTTTAAGGCTTTGACCATGTTCCTGCTGAAAGCAAAAACTTAGACAGGATTTCAATACAATCAGCTTTTTTGGGTGATGATTTCAGAAAGAAAAAAATGAGAGATGAGTAGACAAGAGGTGGGAAAAGCCAACCAAAATGTCTGTTATTGAGGATGGTATCTGCGCAATTAGAATTTTTTCCATTAAGACTTCCTAACTGGTATACAGTCTTCCTTCTTGAATTGTCAACTGAAAGAAAGATATTTGAAGTATTCATTACTGTCTTCTGTCCCACAGGGTGAAGTTTGTGAAAGATTAACTCCTCCACATTACCAGGTTGTATGTATACATTTATTCATGATGAGTGGGGATCTGCACTGATAAAAAAATAAATTTAAAAAGGATAACACCATGGCTAAAAGTAAAGAGTGGAACATCCTTGGAGTGGTTCTGTCAGTCTGAGGAAAGTCTGAAATGGGACAGAGGTGATCGTAGAAATGAGAGGTGTACAAAGTGGAGGTGCTGTAGGGCACCAGAAAGTACTGTTACACTCCACCTCTTCTACCACTCAAATCAACTCAGGTCCTAAATAATGTCTGTTCTAGCAGTGAGTCTGCAGGAAAGTGACAAGCTGCAAATTTTCCAGTAGAGTCAATATAAGATGATTGTTGAAAAAACACCCTTGATGCTATAACTGATCCTGAGGCCATAAGTAATACTCATCAGTGCTATCCCTCATGAAATTGTAGATTTCTCACATTGGTTATATTCTAGGTAGTATGAACCAGACTTTGTATTGCCTTTGGCAGACCAGAGTGGCTAAAATTTTTTATTAATAGTTTTTACAGAGCCTTGAGATACTGAGAGGAAATGTTCTGGACATCCTTTTCCCCTCCCAAACTTTATAGCTATAATTGTAGCTTTCCTCTCTGGAAGCTAGAAGCTCTAAATTAGCAGAACTCATGACTTCAAGAGCAGGAAGACTAAATTCAACTATTGAGACACTGGAGTGTGGTAAGAAGAACGAATCCTGTTTTCACTCATTTATTCTGCTACTTGTTGCATGCACCATGGCCAATGATTAAATGAATATACTACATCTTGAATTACAGAGTCTTAAAGTATTGTCCCTAAGCCCTGAGAGAAATTAGCTCTACCTATAAAAGGATATTTCATTATTTTACTAATTAGGCTACCTCCTAATGACGTGGCCTGTGTTTGTATCATTGGACACAACAGTCATGTGTCAAAAGTTATTCCTTCAAACAAATGGATGGTAGCCTGGGCCTGAGCCAGTATTGTATAGGATCTCATACTGTTAAATTAGGTATTCCATAAAGACATATATATTTTCCAAGGCTTCAATTCCAGTAAGGATAAACTGCTGCCATGACATGTTATAAAATAGAATGGATTGAATAATGCCCCTCCCCCCAACTCATATGTACCTGGAAATACCTATATTGTGATCTTATTTAGAAATAGATCTTTGAAGATGTAAGTAGTTTAGGATCAGAGTAATATTGTACTGGATTATAAAAGACCCTAAATCCAATAACTGGTGTCTTTATGAGAAGAGGAAAGGACACAGAGAGACCTTCCCAGAAGGTCATGGGAAGACAGGCAGATATGGAATTATGTAGCCGAAACTTCAGACAGAGTGAGGCCACACTGACATCCTGATTTTAAACTTCTGGCCTTCAGAACTGTGAGAAAATGATTTCTGTTTGCTTATTTTAAGCTATCCAGTTTGTGGTGATTTGTAACTGCAGCCTTAGGAAACTCATACTTAAACATGCTGCTGTGACTCACTTGTTATTGTCTGGACAGTATCCTCAAGGGATTATATCATACAAATACACAGTGTAATATTTTCTGCTGGGGATCAGACAAGGCACTCAAAAACAGTAGAAGCTGGATGTTTGCTCATTTCTTTCTCTTTTGCTTAATGTACAACACATCCTTTTCCATTCTTTTACTTTCAATGGACTATTTAAGAATGGAATTGCTGGATCATGTGATATCCTTATGCTTAACACTTTGAGAAACCACTTAATTATTTTCCAAAGTGGCTGTGCCATTTTTACATTCCTGGCAAAAATATATTGGGGCACAAATTCCACTTTATCATTGCTAACACTTGCTCCTCCTTGTCACTTTATGACAGTCAGTGGAGGGAAAATGGTATCTTGTTTTCAGAAGCTTTCATAATATATGATGAGATGGCATTCTTTCATGTGCTTACTGATCCTTTATATCTGATGATGGAGATGGCTTAAGAGAGGTCATCCCTGTATTTACTTAGTTTACTGATCAGTCAATGATTGCTCAGAATGGAATCAAACACTTTGAGCTGGTAAGACTTTCACCTTTTGTTAATGATCTATGTTTGGGTTGCAGAGCCGTTCCAAATTTCAGCTTGTTTTCAACTTTATCTTGTTTTTTCCACTTTACTGAACTGTTTCATGGTCTCCCTATGTGTGCACACAGTCACATGGACACTCAGCAATGAGTCCAAGGTGTTAATGATTGTGTCCTCTGAAGGCTCTCCAGTGCCTACAGGAAGCTGTTTCCTGTAAGATGCCTGGAAATTTAACAAATCCTCCAGTGTCATAATTTCTAGATCCCCTTAATACATAAGGCTATTTGGCTACTGGTTGCACCAGCAAGGATCAAATTTCAGGCTCCCAGGTCAATTATTGTTCCCATTATTCACCAATGAGGTTACTGCTATTACTAATAATTTCTCTGAATATGGCATACTGTGCTCTGTTCAAAAGAAATGACATCCTTCCTTTCAGGAAAATGTTGATTTTTATGGCCAGTCTGTTCTGGCTAAAACATAGAGCTAGGTAGGAAATAGAAGCAACCTCAGGCAGTAATATAACAGATTCGCATTGTTCTTACTCAAAGCTCAGTCGTTTTTCATAAATAACTGCTTTCTAACTTGTTGAATGCCTTTGGTTGATTTCCATAGCTGTAAAGTTACTGTTTTTAGACGTTAATTTGTTTAATGTTATTTTTTTATTTACAAGGATTGCCAAATTATTCATTTGGACACATTACAGTGTGTCTTTAAAATCAGGAACATTTTGGAATAAAAATTTGCATTTACTATGCTTAACTTGTTTGTAAAATTCCTAACAATGTTGTTTTTCAATACCCCTTATTCTTCCTTTTGTGTTAATTCCTGGTAACATTTGAAAAGAATGGTTTATTGGACTCAAGTGATGAATAGGGATGACTATTTATCCTGGAATCTGAGGGTTAAAGTTTCCAAATAAGATGCACTAATGCTATAACCACATGTGTGTGTGTGGATGGTGCTGTTGTCAATAGTGTCACCATTTCCAATATTGTTTTAACATTTGGTGAAGTCAGATCTGCTGTTTGTCCTAGTGACAGTGATTATGTTCTCTCATGGGTGTTTGAAGAAAGAAGGCATTAATTCCTAGTTTTTCTCCAAAGTATCACTTCTCCAGAATGAAGACTTTTACCCACTTAATACAGACATGGATGGCTAAGGTCAAGAGCTGAGAAAACAGAGGTGAAAGCATGTTCTCCAAACCAAGCTCAAGGTTATTTTCTACTGACATGTGTTGGGAAAATAGATGAGCCCAGTGGGGGAAAAATGCCGATCTGTTTTCAAAAACATAGAGTATGAGTTATTTTAGTGATACTTATTGTGCAAAAATGCTTAGTAATGTGAATACTTAGTAGTACATTCTTTCAAATGTATTGTGCTATTAAATATAACAGATTAGAATCATAATTTCTACATATGATTAAAAAGCAGCTGTTGTATTTATTCTCCTACACCAAATTCCTCTCATAAATACACAACATTTATTTTAAAATCTGCCATACTCATTCAGGATATATTCATTGCATCATTAATTTTCACACTATGACCTACCTGTTATCAGAATGGCCACTTCTCACCATTACCATAATTAATGCTAAGTTCAGAAAAGTCATATGTCAAAAATACTTTGCAAATCTAATGTTCAGACAGTGCCTCAAGATTACAAGTAAACTAGTACAAAATGTAAACATGTATAAAACCTCTGTTATTACTTCCCAATGACATTAAGTAACAAAAAATAAATTAGAGGATATGTGACTGAGTTATAGCACAATATTTATTTTTAAGATAAGAAATAAAGGCACAGATGAAAGAATAGCTTTCATCGATAGTAGCCACAAAAGAAAAGTGTAACTCATTAAAATAATGACAAGGGACTGTATATGTCTATGCAGTGAAGGGAATACTATATTTTTGAAACAACAGAATTTTTACAGAGGGCCTAGAGTTTATGTCCAAAATGAATGTGATCAAAATGTGTTAGCTGTTGTAAACTATGCTTGGTACATGGTAAAAAAAAGAGCGTGAGATGGAGAGTCTGTCAAAAGTAGGCAAAATAGCCTTACAATACACAGATATATAAACCAGGATAAGTTTGAAACCTATTTGGAAAGCAGACTAGTCTGACCTGATTTCCATTTTTTTTGAGGCTGAGTCTGTCTACTCTGTGGACATTGCTGGGAAAGGGGGTTAAGGCAGGGTAGATAGAGGTCCATTGCAATAGAGGATAATTTTGCTTAGACCTACACTAGATTGATAACATCAGAGATGTGAAAAAATTTTGGATAGGAGGTATGACTGTGAAGTTGGAGCAGAAAGATTTTCTGATGGATTGAATCCTAGAATATATAAAAAAGAACCAGGGAAAGAGACCTGTCAAGCCTGATGCTTAGGTTTTTGGTTTGAGCGATTGGATTAAATGCTAATATCAATTGTGGAAATGGAAAATACAGGAGCAGAAGGTTTGGAGAGGTGTAAATCCAAACAAACTGTTGTGGGCATGTTGATTTGAGATGTTCTCAATAGCCAAACTGAGATGTTGAATACTCTTTTAGGTATTTGAGTCTCCAGTTCAGAGAGGACATAGGGACTAAATAAAATATTGTGGTCATCATTGGCCTTAAATATTGTTTAAAGACAAAGAAAGAGAAGAACTAAGAGTGAAGAACTAAGGCTTGAGGCTCTGCAGCACTCACAGATTGGTTAAAGGATGAGACATCAGCAAAACAGACACTTGAGTAAACATTTAAAGACATGTCACTGACTTTTACCGAAGGAAAGCCTGTTTACAAGGACAGATATATCTTTTTATTACTATAACAGGGGGGAAACCTTCATAAATGTGTTAGCTGTTGTAGATATTGAATCCTATAGCATTCCAGAGGAGAAAGAGAATGCTTCTGGCAGAAGATCATTTCAGTTTTCTTGAAGTTGTTGCTCTGCTTTTTCTTTCAAATAATGTTTTTTATCAAAAGTCTCAATTGAATGGACAATGGGTCAGCACACCTATCTCCCCTCAACATTCTCCTTACTCCATTTAATGCTATAGATACTAGAGTAAATAACATGGCCTCCTGCTATGGTTTCCAGGAGTATGCTGATTCTAACCCTTCATCTATTGTCTTATTTCTAAAACATCTGTCTGGCTCCTTATTGCTTCCTTTTCTGTCAGGTAATGTGACATTCTATACTTCTTATATAAAAGTTAACCCAATCATGAACAGAGATTAATGAAGATCTCATTAAAAAGGAACAATTTGAGCTGAGATAGAAAGGTTGAATAGAATTTTAACATGCAAATATGTTATTATATAAATGATTTCATCCTATCTCATGACAACTTGAATTTGCATATTATTTTTTAACTCTGGCAGAAGAAGATTAGAAAATCATTTAAGTCAGATGGCCATATCCTAGTTTAGATACCCAGGTGATAATTAACCCTCTCTTCTGGATCCAGTAAATCAGACTTAAAAATGTCAGAATACATTTTGCTTCTAATTAAGTGTTTCAATCATCCTTGCTCATCACATCTACCACAATGCAAATGAAATTCTCATCTCTTTGCTTGCAAAAACTTCTTGCACGCAAGTCTCCTTCGTTTTTTTTCTTTTAAACAATTACTCTCACCCCTTTTCTTCTACCTATAATTGTATCGTAATCCATGGTGATACTGCTCTTATTTTAGCAAAGTCTGTATACATGTACTTCTCTTTCAAACATTATACCCTGATGCTTCTATTGAAGGGAGTGGCCTTCTTCTCAATTTTCTCAGATTTTAATGATAGTAATTGTGGTATTGACTGTGTCTTTATCTGCTAGGGCCGCTCCCAGATCACTGGTCCATAATTCTCTTCACTTACAAACATTTTGAACTCCAGACCTTGTATCTCTCAACATTTTCAATTATCCTAAATACCTACTGTCTTCGACAACCCTCTCTCTCTCTCTCTCTCTCTCTCTATATATATATATATATATGTATATATATATATGCATGTGCATATATATGTGCATATATATATACATATATATGAAGTTGTAGAATATTTTTCTTTGCACAGGCCCCAGCAATCATCTACAGATGTTAATAACTCTGCTGAGACCTCTTCAGAGACTTTATAAGATTCCTCAAACTCCTTAAGTCAGTAACATTTATAACTTCCTTTGATACTGGTATGACCTTAATTATTGTTGGGCACAGAATTTAATTTGCATTCTTCTTTTCCTTTCATAACATTGCTACTTTTCCTCTCTCTTATTCCAACTCCCACCCATATGCTAAACTTACATTTGTCTTTAAAAGGGTTTACTTTTAAAGTAAACTTACCCAATGTGTTCATTTCCTAAATTGCATTGTCATTAAAACATAAATGTCAAGTATAAGTCTATAAAAATGAAACAATGCTCTATAAGAGAGAGGAGTTCTCACAATGCAGTGAACCTTTAATTGTTCATTGCAGGGACCCCAGCCCCAAAGAAGCAGCAGAGGCTTGTTTTAGATTCATTTTTTTCTATAGTAAGAATACTTCAGAGAAGTTAATAAAAGAGATCCTCTAGAAATGAATCCATGGAAAAAATGCTATACAGTTGGAAGATGTTCTATTGTCTTTACATAATACACCAAAAGTACAGGAATATTCTGGGGATGAGCTGGGTTTCTCTAACACAATACATGCATATCTAACATGTGCAGAGTAGAATGCCAAAGAGACACTCAGTTTTGTGCTTGTGTTAGATGATTTTCATGTAAACTATGATTTATTCCAAACTACATATGTTCACTCACTCATATCTATGTTGAGACTACTGCTAAACAATGCAACTTACTATGACGATAAATTTGTTCTATGTCTGCACTGCTCTCTGATAGCCACCAGGCTCATATGACTACTGAGTGCATAAAATATGTCTAGTCCAATTGAATTTTTAATTTTATTTAATTTAAATTAATGTAAATATAAATTTACACAGCCACATCATTAGATAGCAAGGCTCTAGCAATATGGCCTTGCAATAGTGGAGCATAACCTAACTTAGAGTTTGAAGAGCTCACTCAGTATTACCAAAATAGCATTTTCCCTGCCAAGCATTGTATAGTTTCACCTATATATATATATATATATATATATATATATGGCCTTTTCTCTTTTCTAACAAGTTCAGATCTCCTCTATTAAAAACAAGCAAAAATCAGCAACAATAGCAAAACTGAAATTTTACATTGACTTAGCTCTTAGTAGTATGCTTATTTTCTGACCTTGCTTTATTCAAGTTTCACTGCTGGCCAAGTCCTTACCCTGTTGCAAGGTGGATTCTATCTACAGTTATACATTTCTTGTTTCAAAAATATTTTTTAAGAGTCTATTTGTATAATTTTTGGCATTCTAGATGAATAAGATATTACTTCTGCCTTGAGAAAGGAAGGAGTGAACTAAAGAGAAATGAATTGCCTTGGGATTACATCTATTATATTGTAAGCACCTAATTTTATCACTATTCTGTGAACTATTGAAAATCTTATTGTTGAATGCTGTGTCAGCTTCTGAATATTTATTTATTTTTTTATTTTTATTTTTTTTTTAGCTTCTGAATATTTAATGTTTTTGTTTGCTACAGATATTTGAGTTGCTTTTCAAGATGTTAGGGATCAAATATTTACAGTTATTATCACTAATAATGGAAAATTTTTAATATTAATTATAGGTAACAAAAAAGAGTGGTGTAGTACTTAGTATTTTAGTATAAATTCATAATCTCATGAAGTCTTAATTATATGAGATGAATTAAGGAGTTGTTTAATTCTTAACATGTTACTATTTTTATATTAGGCATCTCAAAATTTGAAATTAATTTTGCGTAATAACACTATATTAGTTAAAGTAGGGCATTCCAGGCTAAGTAAACTGCATGGCAATGGGGAAAGTATATAGGTATACTTGTTCGATTAGTGTAAGGAAGAATGCACATGAAAAGGAAGATGGAGAATTTAGGCTGGAAATATATTTTAGCAAATCCAGGAACAAATGGTAATTTTAGACTTCCATAAATTTTCTAATTTTAAAATTAATAATGCAGTTATTCTGTGTAGTATGGTGTAAGAAGCAGACTTTAGATCAGAAGGCCTAGGTCTGAGTCCTATATATGCTTTGATCAGTTATGTTACATCCATTTCCTCTTTAGCAAAAAACAGATTATAATAATGCTTGGCATACCCATATTCCAATTTTGTGTTTCCTGTGTCTCATTGCTATGGTCCGAGGAAGCACTTACTTCTCTTATTTTTGTTCTCATTGAATATATTGATCTAAGCATCTCTAACTGATAAGACAGTAAAGCTCCCTCTAGAGGGTATTGCTTCTTATAACTCCAAAAATATTTCCAATATACGTCTTGGAGAGATGAAGTGGGCCTGAGACTGAAGAACCTGCTTTATCCATTGCAAATCTGATTACCTTAACAACTGAATGAATGAAATCTATACAGCCTGCCTGTAGAAAGCAAAATTGCCCCTCTGGGCTTGTTGCATGGTCAGGAAGTGGAAAAAGGAAGAGGAAGAGAAGAGGCAGGTTTGGTTATTGCCTTTAATTCAAGATTTTTCTCTCATTCCACAGTAAGTGTGCCCTGAGTGTTATATACTCTTTGTTAAGATACCCCTTATGTCATTGGAGAAGCTGGAAAAAGGAACAGTCCAAGGAAAAAAGTATCTCCCTGCATATGGAAAGAGGGTGAGTGCCCCATCAACTATTAAGCAGATATATGATTAATAACATTCCTACCATAGATGAAATTATACAGATTTATAAAAAATTGAAATTACCATAAAATATTAATACTTCATATTCTTATTTCTTGACAATAATATAATGTATAGAAAGAAGAAATTGTACTTAAAACTTAAAGAAAATATTAGAAAATATCCTGAAAAGCAGGCAAAATTATGTTGCAGAGACATAAATGTAAAAATCCGAATTGAGAACACTGTCTAGAGACAGAACAGTTTAAGTACTCACTTTTCCCCTAAATACCTGGATGATAGTTGATAATACCATCAGTGCCCTGGGTCTTCTTTTTTTATTTGTAAAATCAAATTATTCCAATTGATGATATCTGAGTATCAATGGATTGCTCTTTTTTTCCATTTAAAAATGTTAAGCTTGCAACTGTTTCAATAGCTGAAGATGTCTCCAAATACTCTATGATCATGATCAGTATTTGGTTAAGTGATAGACATCACACTGCATTTTCCTGTTTCCATTTCCACAATAAAGACATTTTTGTTAAGCACTATGGACAGCTTTGAAGAGCAAAGAAGTTATTAGAAGGAAAATTGCAGATGCGAGAAAGTGAAAAATGTAGAAGCAACTCATGCCACTTATCTTAGTGGCAGTGAAAATAGGAGCATGATCATAATTTTTGTTTTCATACTATCTTTTGACAACATTACCTTTTGCTACCCACTAACACTTTAGGAATGACTAAATTAATATCTAGCTAAACAGTAAATTTTAGAAACCTACAGTGCATTAATTATCTTATCTGTCAAAATATCTCCTATATTTCAACACAGCCTGAGTACAAATGTTGAAGGTGAGGAATTGAGAATTATGCAAAACTGGTAATAAAAGGTTTATAATTTCAGGATAGATTAAAAAAAACAGAAAAAAAAATGTATCCTATGTAATTTTGCAAGTCATTTGCTAATTTGTAATATAATTTATTTGTTACAAATGATACAAAACCATCATAGCTGTGCTTGCCAGATTTGAGTTCCTGGTCATTTCCTTGTGAGAATTCTGAAACAGTATTTCTATTTATTAAATATCATGTGATCCATTCAGCTTACTCAAACAGCTGGTATTGAGCATGTACAATGTTGGTACTAAGGCATTTGGTAGGTACTAAGGATAATCAAAAGTTTAAGACACAGAAAAACAGACTTCATTAGTGGAAGAGAATGAAAGAGAAAAAATTAAGAAAAACTTAAATTATAGTAAATACAGATTATAATTTTCATCACTATTCATCCAAAAACTCTAAATCTGGTTGAAGTTTTCATTGTATAAAATTTTTGCTTACTTAAATATGAAGAAACAGTTCACTATAGCAAACAGAGCATTATTTTCAGAAAGAATGGGTCATGTTGTTAAACCTATTCTTGTCATCTGCTTGATTCTTACTATAGGTCCCAACATTGTTACTCATTGAACTGAAAAATTCTTACATACTCTCAAATTATTATGGTTTCACATTTTCATGGAAACATTTCCTCTTCTTTTTAAGACGTTGCTGATCTTTATTTTCCCCATTAACTCTTGAATGTTCTATCAATATTAGCCCCTCTTTTTAATTAATCAAAATTCAAAACCCAGCCCCTGTTTAGATCTATTTTATTAACAAAACACCAGTTATTTTAATTTAGTGAATTAATTCTGAGATTTTTTTTCTCATCTTTTAACTGACTGATTGCTTAAGTCAAACGACAGCCATACCATTCTGTAGTGTTGTAAAAGCATATCCTAAACCCCCTAATAAATATATTAAATATGTAGTGATTGTGATATATTATTCATTTCCCATTTGTGACCTCACATTTTGTGTTGCAGATCAGATGGCAGAAATAAATTATGAGATCAGAATCCTCAGTAAGCTAAAGGGATAATTAAGCTTACTTCTGTTTCCCATCATACCAATTTGCCAATGTCATCTGGAAATCAAAACAACCAAAATTGTAATTCCTTTTTTTTTTTGCATACAGCATTTCTATTCATAAGTGAAAGGTGCTCTTGAAGGGCACAGTTATATGGAATTGACAGGTGTTTCATCATTTCTTGATGCAAAAATTGTAAGGAATTGAACAAAGCCAAGGTTGGGTGGTAGGGTGAGAACTTATGTGTCTGTTGTACCTAAGAAATTCTATACTATTTTATGATGTGAATGCAATGTCTGACATTCTTTTGGCCAAGAACCCTTGGTCATTAAAGGGTTCTGCTACTAGACGGGTTATCTGGTAGATCTACAATCAAACCAAGATGAGACACAACTACTTTTTGCAGCTTTCAAGATTTTCTTTAAGGGCAAATCATTTTCCCATTGCCTATACGCACTCCTAGTGCAACTATCATATTTAGATGTTTATATTTCATGAAACACTATAACAAATTCCTAAACTATTTTCTTTAATCCAAAGAATCCATTATCCTAATAATTTCAATAAATTGTAACACCACCAATTAAGCTTTCTACTTGTTTATGGTTTTCTCATATTAATTGATAAAAAAAGGCTTCAGTGATCCTCAATGGCGTTAGGATAAAGTTGAATATTCTAATTTAGTGCATATGGTGAATAAACAATCTGATATCTTCCAAATTCTCTAATTCTCCTCTCCCCTCTCCATGTAACAAGAAAATCAATCAATATGAGTTTACCTGAATGAGAATGGTAATAAGAATAGCTTCTCTGCTGTCATAACTTTTTCTTGTGCCATCCATTTTAGCCTGGCATATATTCCTCATTCTTCAATCGTGCTTCATTTTGATTTAGAGTGTCTGATTTACAGAGAATTTCTCCCTTCTTCCATAGGATTAATAATGCACACATATCTGTACTGAGTGTTATCACAACACTCTTGCTGTTGTTGCAGTAAGTATTGTGAGTCACTCAACGGTAGTTACTCAGAATGTATCCGAAGCACAACCCACCTCAAATGAAAAATGTTTTCCAATTCAGACCATTTATTAAATCATATAGGTGGATACATAGATGTATCTATTGTAAATACATTTGTATATATGGATTGATACACATCTAAAGATATACAAATTAAATAAGGTTAATGCATTAGTGTTTTTGTTTTGTTTTGTTTTGCTTCTGAGAAACATTATCACAAAGGTAGTGATTTTAAAAATCACAATTTATTATCATATAGCCCTGGATGTCATAAGTCCCAAAATCAAGTAGAATTGCCTTCCTCTAGAGGCTCTGGGAGAATCTGCTTCCTTGCCTTTTTTAGCTTCTAATGGCTTCCTATATTCCTTGGCTTATGGTTCAATCTTCTATTTTCAAAGCTATCAGATTAGTATCTTCAAGTCTGTGACTCCAACCCCCTGCTTCCCTCTCATGGTGACACCTGTGATAACACTGAGCCCACTTGGATAACCCAAGAAGTCTCTTCATCTCAATTTCCTTAACTTAATTACATCTGCAATATCCCTTTACCATTTCAAGTAATATATTTTCTGGTTATGAGAATTAAGATATGGACATCTTTGGGGGGCCATTATTTAGCCTGACAAAATCAAATAACTTGAAATAAGTGAATAGGATACTAGATAATGAATAAATGTAAATATAGCAATATGGATTCTCTAAGACCTTTGATTTTCGCAGAGGAGGTAAAATTTACATATGATATCTATAACAAAACAGCAATACTATCACATGAGAATGACAAAATGATATAGGAGTCCTGAGAATGGATAGTGTGTTTATAATGAGGCAAAAATTATGACTTCATAATCTTGGGCTACAACGGAAAAACTGGTGGGCTTTGGACTTGCAAAAACAGATCAATTGTTAAGTTAGGTAAAAGAATAGATAAATGCATTTATCTATTTCCACTATTGCTAAGATCATAAAAGCATTGTACTCCTCACCATTTGGGAGGTGTATTCATTTTAATCTAGAGAATTCATTCTAAGTAAATCAGAATGGTTAGTTTGTAAATAACGCTTTATATGATTTGTGGCACATTTAATCTTTGATAGTAAGCATGTTTAAGTTAAGCAGTTCAGCTATTGCATCAATTAAATGAAATAATAGTTCCTGTGGTTTACATTTATAAGTGTTAATATCATCTACAACTTAACTTTTAATTGTATGATCCTCAAATGAAGTACTATTTCTTCTGTTTAGCTAAAATGTCGATTATGGAAATGCTGAATGGGCTATTTTGTACTAGTTAATGGTAGAGCTCTAAGATCAATGTTTATATCTTCTGCTAATTGATTCAGCCATTTTCATAGGGCAAATTTATCAACAAAAACATCATATGTGTAAAATATACAATACAAAATACAGTAAGCACAAAAATAAAACCCCAACCCAAAACACTATATAAGCAATAAGTAGGCTACAGCAGATTTCTTTTGCTGTATTAGAAGCCATCTCAGTTTATGTCTATTAATAAACAGTTTATTAATAAAGGGAAATCATAAAATATAGCAGAATTTAAGTTGTATGAATTCAATACATGCTTATCAATATTTAATAATTCTACAGACATTGCTATGTTAAAATATAGACAAGTTTTTAACATTTAAGAAACAATTATATTATTAAGTCAATTGAATATTTGATCATGTAAGCTGTTGACAAATAGAATTTGTGCTACATCAGAAATTAAACAATTTTTTGAAAGAAAAAAATGACAAATTTTCCCCTGAAAATATTAAAATAATAATAGAGACCCAATGAGATCAGAATCCAACCTTATTTTTATCTAGAACTATGATATATGTGGTATTATTGTTTTAAGTTTCCTATTTATAGAACTATGGGATTTGGATTAATTTAATTTTATAATAATTTATTTCCAGTGTCTCTTAAATTTCAATGATTGATTTATGATTATTTATATAATAATTTAAAATGGAAGCAATTTGCAATTATATATAAATATCATTTAATATATGATGTATGTCATCTGATATAAACCTACTTTTTACAATATGTAATTTTATCTTGTTCTATTTTTTCAAGATTTACTTATTTATATGACAGAGAGCGCACATGAGCAGGGAGAAGGTTAGAGGGAGAGAATCCTCATGCTGACTTGCAGCTGAGCTTGGAGTCCTATGTGGGGCTTAATGCCTGATCCATGAGATCATAACCAGAGCTAAAACCAAGAGTCAGCCACTGAACTGATTGAACCATATAGGCACCCATACAGTGTACCATTTTAAAAATAAAATTATTTTTTCCACTACCACATAATATCAGAAGGATTGGAAGATAGTTCATTAAATTGAAAGCAATGTTTTGAAAAATAATTGGCGGGGGTGCCTGGGTGGCTCAGTGGTTGAGCCTCTGCCTTCAGCTCAGGTTGTGATCTCAGAGTCTTGGGATGCAGTTCCATATCTAGGTCCCCATGGAGAGCCTGCTTCTCCTCTACCTATGTCTTTGCCTCTCTCTATGTGTCTCTCATGAATAAATAAATAAACAAATAAAAGCTTAAAAAATAAAGCAAAAGGATTGTTATTTAATTCCAAGCTCTTTCATGGAGAACCTAGATTAATTAGTGGATTAATGTTAATTAACGACTTAATCTAGGTAGAGGAGGTATGTAATTAATACATATTAAGTGTATTAATTAATGAATTAATCTAGGTACTCCATGAAACCTTCATTAATTCAACTTTCATGGAGTTGACCTAGAGTGAGCAATGATTCTCTAAACATATGGTCAATGAAGTTTCTTCCAGAGTGAACACAGTATAAGTGAATGTTTACAATTTAACACTAATTAGTGATTTATTTCCTAAAGCAGGAGTTGACTAAATATGGCTAGTGTGGGCCAAATCATGTCTTCCATCTCTTTTTTTTTTTTATTTTTATTTTTTTATTTATTTATGATAGTCACAGAGAGAGAGAGAGGCAGAGACATAGGCAGAGGGAGAAGCAGGCTCCATGCACCGGGAGCCTGATGTGGGATTCGATCCCGGGTCTCCAGGATCGCGCCCTGGGCCAAAGGCAAGCGCCAAACCACTGCGCCACCCAGGGATCCCTCTTCCATCTCTTTTTGTAAATAAAGTTTTGTTTGAACACAAGAATGTCAATTTGTTTACCTATCATCTAAGATACTTTTCACACTATAGTGAGAGTTGAGTACTGCAACAGAGACTATATTGCCTGCAAAGCCCCATAGAGAGAAAATTTGCAAACACCTCCTTTAAGGTTAGTAAAATATTAAACAAGCTTGCAAAACAGAATCTTTGAACAACATAAAGCAGAATGCTAGAGTTCATGAATAACAAATAGAAGTTGGAAATTGAACAGAATACACAAGGTAATTTTTGCACAAGGTATTTTCTGAATTGAGTACACTGAGTATGCTTCAATTGTATAGTTACACAAATAAATGTTATTTATAAGTGTATATGTGCAACATTAATTTTATAAATAGTCTAGTTCCATGAGCTCTTTCTTATTGTCTCTGAGCTGGAGTAAGAATAAAGAATTGCAGCATTATCCAGAGGGGCTTGATGTTTAAACACTATGGTTAATCTAAGAGTGCTTGGTTATTGGCAATGGACATATCAAAATTAAACAAAGGAGCTCTATATCTGAGAGTCTGGCATAGCATCTCTGAAATCAGTTAGATGTTTAGTACAGCAAAATACCTAAGGACCTTATATGTGTAAATATCAAGAGAGGTCCATAGCAAGACTCACGGTTTTTGAAGGACTTCTCATCACTTTATAGTAGCACACTTTAGAGTAGCTCAAGCTCAACAAGTAAGGCCTTTCCTTACTGAGCAATGTCTCTTGTTTTAATGAATTTCATTGGTTTTTGACACAGGTTCCTTGAGAGTAGTGTAATCTAAGAGTTACACAGGGCCCTATCCCTGAGGATCCAGCATTCACAACACTAATGTCATTTCAAAGGGGAAGAAATTTGAAGCTAATGCAACGCAGTGAAACTTACTGTGAATCCATTCTTTGGTCCATTTGTACTATTTTAGTGCTTTTTTGTTTATATATGAGAACCCTAATAATGAATGATATCTTAGTTACTGCAAGTCCACATCTGTTTGGGTTTCCAAGTTTTTAAATTGTGACTAGTATATTAATTCTATTTGAAAATTCTGAGCTATAATCAAGGGAGCATAGACCCAATTAGGGAAAGGGGAAAGGGGCTCATTTCCTTGCATAATCCAATAGATATTATGGCCCAGCAAATGTGGTTATTACTCATTAAAAATTTAGTGGGTCTATTATATGAGACAACATGGTTATGTCATGACTTTAGAAATACTGTAATGCCTTGACCACCTGTAATATATAAGGGAAAAGAAAATCATAAGGAAAAGAAGAGGTTAAAAGGTAGAGTTGAAAAATTATTTGCTTTTCAGTGAAATTGACATATCATTTTTATGCAAATGTGTCTTCATCTTCCTATTCTGTGAGCTCTTTTCTCACAAAAAGATTTTTAGACTAATTGTTGTATCTGCCACTTGCTAAATCTGTTTTCTAAATTACAAATTCAGCCTTCACTGCGGGTGTACTGCCAGCCACTTCTTTCACAAAAGATCTTTGTAGTAATTGTTTTATCTGCTGCTTGCTAAATCTGTTTGCTAAATTATACCTTTCATTGAAACAACACCAAAACCTACTCAGGAAGCAATTAGTAGGTATTGACATTTTTTTAAAAGCAGAGCTTATATGTTTTAGATTGTGTGGGAGGGTCTGAAAGATAGATGTACAAATAATGTATCAGTCAAGGGACTACAAGGCTTTTAGGAGGCTATAATGTTATTTCACCAGTGTCTTTTCTAAGAGATTTGTTAAAAGTGGGTCTCTGCAATCCAAGAGAGAGACAAACCATAAGAGGCTTTAACTATAGGGAAAAAAAATCAAGTTGCTGGAGCAGAGGTGGGTAAAGGGATGGGGTAACTGGGTGATGGGCATTAAGGAGGGCACATGATGTAATGAGCACTGGATATTAAAGCAACTGATGAATAAATGAACTAACTCTACATCTGAAACTAAGGATACACTATATGTTAACTAATTGAAATTAAATACAATAAGGTAAAAAAGAAGAAAAAAGCAGGTCCCTCTATGTTCAAGCCACATAAGGATATATGAGACGTTGTTATGTACAATCAGTTTAAAAAGTCTTATAGGTAATCTGTTCTTAATTTAAAATAGTGAAGCTCCTTCCCAGATTTTAAGTTTTCATGTATTTTTTTCTCCAGATTGTAATTAAGATTCGTTGAGTATATTATAGTTTTGCCTCAGGAAGAGAAATACTAAGCATTATTCTTATAGCTAAAAAGGCATAACAGAATGAATAACATAAAAACTAACTTTTTGTATCATCAAACTATATTGCCATGTTGAATTTCAGCCTTCATGAACTAATATCCATTTGTCACTCTTTAAAAATAATATTTAAGAAATCATTCATTCTTGAGATGTTTAAAATTCTCAGGTAGAGAATTTGTACCAGCAAATCTAAAAAAGTTGAGGTTGGTGAATGGATGCCAAGTAGATTCTTACATGGTATGAATATGAGGGACTCATTGCTGTCATTGAGAAAAGTGGAGGTTATTTATGAAGTACATGATTTATTTCATTTTGTTGATACTTCTCTAGTATTTCACGTAATGAAATATATAAATATATTAATGTGGACTTTTTCAGTCTAGCTGCATTTTACTCGTAGTCAAAGAATTTTTAAATTTCATAGTAAAACAAACTTCTATGTTTGAAATTTATTCTTCCAATGGAGATTATTTAAATTAATGTTTCATATTTCAAACTCATATGGGTAATTATCTTAAATCTGAACTTTTAAACAACACAATTTTGTCATGTATTCCCAATAGATGATAAAACCGCTCTGGTGAAAAAAATCATATATTTAAATGAAAATGGATAAGAAAGGGATAAAAAGTTTCCTATTAGAGTGTATTTGTTTAGAACATGTGTGTCTACATAAATGATAGATTTATCAATTAATTGGTGTCAGTTAATTAAAAAGTATTTATAATTTATCATTTCCTGAGGGTTTCATAAGGAATAATAATTATTTCCATTGTTTTAGAAAAAATATATGGTAAATTGGCGGGCAGATTAAAATAAATCTGGATTTGAATGGTACTGGGAATACGAATATTAGTGTTCAAAACAAAACAAAAAATAGAGTCAATTAACAGTATTTTAGTTTTACTTCTGATGAAATATCTGGAAATAGTAATAATTGAAAGAAATCAGATATTGCTTTTATTTTTATCACAATTTAGAAGCAAAATGACCAAATCTTTAAAAAAGAAACAAATTAAATTATAAAGAGTATATAATCATAAAAATCTCAATATTTCTTTTAGATTATTTATAGTCTATTAAATTACTCAAAATATAGTCTTTAACTGTTGGCTTAAAATGTATTTTAATTTTGACCTGTCCAACCAACACTTTACTAAAACTACTATCTAGAAGGGCAAAGAGACTGAATGGTTAGCACATCAATATCATTGCACCTTATGATCTTGTTTTTAATTTCATCTTCCATTCACCTCTTCTGCCTAGTCTTGCCTCCTTTGTAATATGTTAACTGGACTTCTCTATTTTTTTGATATACTTATATCTTAAATAGAAGTACTTTCTGAAGTTTCTTTTTTTTTTAAGATTTTATTTATTTATTCATGAGAGACCGAGAGAGAGAGAGAGAGAGAGACAGACAGACAGACAGAGAGAGAGAGAGAGGCAGGCAGAGGGAGAAGCAGACTCCATGAAGGGAGCCTGATGTGGGACTCAATCCTGGGTCTCCAGGACCATGTCCTGGGCTGAAGGTGGTGCTAAACTGCTGAGTCACTCGGGCTGCCCCTTTCTGAAGTTTTTTGTTTTTGTTTTTGTTTTTTAATTTCACATACTCTCAGAGTTCTCTACACAGATGACTCTGAATTCTAAGAATTTTATATATTTAATCATGTTTCTGAAATCCAGCCCCATATTGGTATTTGCTTGTACATACATTCACATGCTAATTTAAACTTAATATTCTTAAATAGCAACAGCATCATTCTTTTAAGCACAGCTCAAGTAGGCATATTCATGTTACCAAAACCATTGCACATAAAGGCTATGTTTCTGTCTGATTGGTTTAGCAGCTGGATGACCACTAGGTCTGAATCTATTGACTACTTTATATCTTGACCATGGTATTTCTCACTTTATTGTATAATACATCTTTTTAGATTTTATGATGAAAATTGTGCTAGGGAAACCTGGGTGGCTCAACAGTTAAGTATCTACCTTCAGCTCAGGGCGTGATCCTGGAGTCCCAGGATTGAGTACCACATTGGGCTCCCTGCATGAAGCCTACTTCTCCCTCTGCCTTTGTCTCTGCCTCTTTCTCTCTGTATCTCTCATGAATAAATAAATGAAAATCTTAAAAAAAGGAAAGAAAATTGTGCATAAATGAACAATAGATAATGAGATAAATATGATTTAACTTTCGAAATGGGAATGCCTTTTCTTTCACCAACTATTATGCTTGTGAGACATTTAGTCAATTCTGTTAGGAGTCCAATTGAGTTTGATTTTTGTTGTTGCTATATCTATCACCTCTGTATTGAGACTTCAAATTCTTTCAGCCTTGGGCAGCTAGTACTATGTGCTGAGTGTGGGGTTTGGAGTTTCCAAGAGATATTGGCCTTCATACTACTTTCTCGCCTTTCATTGATCCATGAACATGTGTATGCCACAGAGGATCTCTCTATATATGTCCTTTGCCCTCCTCTAATGAATGGTAGAGCACCATTGCTGTTTCCTGGTGCAAGCATCAAAGTGAATGTAGGGGTGATTCTCTCTTCAACTTCTTTAGCCTCAGTGCCTTGTCCTTTGGAAGCAGGGTTTTGTCAGTGTTCCTTGGACAACCAAAGCATGCCTTATGTCTAGAAGATTTTAGGTAGGAACAAGTTTTCCCTCCTTACCATGCTAATTCAGATCTCTCTTGAATTAGTGCAGAATTTTCAGTACAAGTAGTTTCTTAGTTTTCCATCAAACACTAATTTTTACTTCTACCCTTCTCTGAGAACCAGAAGGGTACAGAGATGGTTAGGGCTTTGTGACTTTGTTTAGCTGAGGGTACTCTTCCAACTTTCTACCCTTCCCACAATCTATCTCACAATGGAAGTGGAAAAGATCTTACAAACAAATCTGAATTACACTTGCAATTGGGATTCAAGGAATTGTAAGCTATCACAGTATATACAATACATCATTTGGCACTTAAGAATGTGCTAAGTTCCAGTTGTTTTCTTTTACACTTTCAGGAGAGTCATCTCTTTCTGCCATGCTCTCTTCTCTTTCCTTGGAAAGGCTTGTCATCTGGTTCACTTGGTAATCTTGCAACCTCAACTCTGATGAACTTGAGGAAATATAGGATATTGCAATTCTTCTGTTTTCTTATTTTAGGGTATGAACGATGTCCTCTTGTTGCTTCTTACTTTCTAAGCAGAAACAGAATTTGGGTGAATTTATTCAGGAAGTAATTCCTGGATGCAATGTTGGGGCAATGGAAAGTAAAAAATAAATGGAAAAAAATGCTGTACAGATGGTATCAATGAGCAGATATAACTGTATAACTGAAGACCCCCAAAGGACTATGGAGCACCTCCCACCTGAGGGATAGGGAGCTGTTAATACTTCCCCACCAAGCATTATTATCCATCATTGTTTGAGGCCTGCTTCCATGACATTACATTTGGAAGTATTCTCTACTTTAGAAAAAAATTTCTGTCTGATTTTCCTGAAGAGAGATAAAAATATAGATAGATAGATAGATAGATAGATAGATAGATAGATGATAATAGGTAGATAGACAGATAAGATAGAGATATACATATATATAAGCATGAAAGAGCTACACAGATCAGTGGTTATACTTGGTTGCATTCCAAATGATCCAGAAGTATAAAATCTCATTACAAAGCAATTCTATCATTTTTATTCTTGTGTCAATGTAAAAAAAGTATTCTTGTTACCACATTTAAAAATATACATTATTTACTTATTTATTTATTCATGAGAGGCACAGCGATAGAGGCAGAGACACAGGCAGAGGGAGAAGCAGGCTTCCTATGGGGATCCCAATGTGGGATTCCATCCCTGGACCCTGGGATCACAATCTGAGCTAAAGACAGACTTTCAAGACGTCTGAGCCACCCAGGCGTCCCTCCTTGTTATCACATTCTAACAATTTTCAAAGATTTCTGGTTTTTTCTACCTAAAAGAAGTTTGTCTCTAAGGTTTTTCTGATGATTAAAGTATTTATTGAAAAGTACAGATTTACCTATCATTTATCATTCTGGGCTGATGATTTAAATACTTTGTTCCAAAATTGTTATGATTTTTCATAATTATAATTAATCTACATAATATTTTATATATTTTTGCTGGGACAGAAATTTTTGAGAAAAGTATTTAATAGGGATATATCACATTTATTCTGGGTTGCATATTATGTATTATGAGGTTAAAGTGTATTTTAATCCATTTATTTTCATGTGTGTTTTGTGGAGCTCCAGGAATATGAATGGAACCTAATAGTAATTTGCATATTTCTGTTAGTACATTGCCTGTGTTATCAGCCATCAGAATAAAATACAAACCTCTCTGAGCTCACTAGAGTTTACAGTTTAATCAACTGATCACCTGCTGAGATGAGTAACTATGACTGGAAATATGGCCACTGGCAAATCTGTAGTAGGAAAAGAGGGATTTGCATGCTGCTTATATCTTAATTCCACCTGATGAGAATCGAAGACCATGTGTTATTCAAAGCTCCAGGGATGCTTCTTGTTATATCAGTAGAGCATATTATGGGAGTCCCAGGAGATTAGAGAATTTAAATGATTAAATGAATGATTTCAATCAGAAGTTATCATAGAGGAACTTATGTCTCTGCCTCTTTCTCTGTTTCTCATGAATAAATAAATAAAATATTAAAAAAGAAGAAGTTATCATAGAGGTCAATAGTAGATAAAGTTTTAAAATAAGAGATCAAATGCCAGTAAGAGGTTATGTAAAATGATCCCAGAAAAGGAACCACTGCATTTATCAATATAGAACTAAAACAAAAGCAATTCCTATGCATTTGGGGTGGGGGTGAGGGTAGTAATTAAAAGTACTTCAAGAGAGCATCTGAGGCAAATGATGTAGCAGAGACAGCATTTTCCCCCCCCGCTGTGAATGGTGAAAACAGAAATGGTGATGTAGCTAGTGTGGGGTGCTTTTGTATGTTTGTTTATTCTTTTGTTTTGGAACTCCAAAAACATGTTCACATGTTATGAAATTTTCCACTGAAAATAAGCCATTAGTGATGCAGATTAGTGAGGGATATAAATACTGAAATAAAGATCTTACAAAGAATATAAGGTATGAGGACCAGAAAACAATTTGATGAATGGGTTGTCCTTACACAGGAGCAAGAAGACCATGATAGCTGAGAAACTTGATTGTTTGCAAAAATAGAAAAGTGAGATGCTATCATTACAAATGCATAGATTCTTGATTTGATGTGCAATGATGAACAAAAGATTCAGTTTGACAGCTTCTACTTTTTCTTTTTTTTCTTTCTTTCTTCTTTCTTTCTTTCTTTCTTTCTTTTTTTTTTTTTTTTGCAAACACATGAGGGTTTATTTACAAGCTGGAGCTTGGGTCTAAGTATACCCGACACAGTGGAGCAGGGATTTGGACCCTGAGGTGGGTTCCAGCTTAGTTTTAAGGGCTGGTCTAGGGGAGCTCCAGAAGGGATGGAGAAATTCCTCAAGTTCTGTTTACATTTTGATATGGGGCTTTCAAGGGCATTGAGCTCTGTTCTCATTCTAATATGGGGTTTCCTGCCACTGGCTTGGGCTCTGTTCTCATTCTAGTAGGGGCTTCCTGCCCTTGGCTTGAGCTCTGTTTTTATTCTAATATGGGGATTTCTAGGACGTTAAGCTGTAAGCTGTTTTCTTCCTGTAACTGAAGTAATGTAAAGTTCAGCTCTTATTCACAGGGGCCTGAGATGACTGTACTTGTGCTAACCCTGAACTTAAAGTGGAATGGCCTTAATTTTCTTGGCCTCCACATTTCCCCCTCTCAGAGGAACCTAAGGAAGGACCGAATCATGGGTCCAGGTTGCTCTCAGAGTGAGCTAGGGGGAATGATTAAACCAGGATTCAACCAACCTTGTTGCTGTTCTCGCTCCCATTTACATTTCAACGAAGAAGCAACATCCTAGGTTTAAGGCAGCACATAACCCCCTCCCCCTTTGTTGAAGAAGACTAAGTCTAATCCCCTTCTATTTTGAAGGATAACCTCAGACTAGGGAGTCTTGCAGGTAGGAAATAAGGGAGAACGGCACAGTCTTAGCTTTAGGGATTGTCCTTGTCCGGTTGGCTTTTCCATTCTGGAACAAAGTCCTTGAGAATGGCTTGTGGGTGTAGTGGACCCAGGGAGTAATCCCGTCGACCTTGAGAGTGGTGGGAGTGGTCAGGGTCACGATGTAAGGTCCCTTCCAGTGCGGTTGAAGTGTCTGATGTTGGTATCTCCGCACGTATACACAGTCACCTGGCAGATATTCATGGGGGTCCGGGGGTGGCCCGGTCTCATAGAGGGCCCTCAGCTTAGGCCACACCTGCTCATGGGTTCATTGTAACATTTGGAGGGAGAAAAGGAGTTGGTGATCATCAAATTCAGCAAGGACCTCAGGTTTTAAATTGGGGATAATAGGTGGAGGAAGACCGACTATGATCTTGTAGGGAGTCAGTCTCATCTTATATGGGGAGTTCCTCACCCTATATAGGGCGAAGGGGAGAGAGTCACCCAGTCCCTGCCAGTCTCCAGGGCTAATTTAGTTAAGGTCTCCTTTAATGTTCTGTTCATCCTCTCTACCTGTCCTGAGGCTTTGGGGCCTATATGCACATGTAATTTCCAGTCTGCCCCAAGTACCAGTGCCACTCCCCGTGTTACCGTAGAGACGAATCCTGGGCCATTGTTGGATCCAATCCTAACAGGTAAACCATACCTCGGTAAGATGTCTTCCAGCAGTTTCTTGGTCATGGTCTAGTGCTGTTTCATGTTTGGTGGGAAATGCCTCTGTCCATCCTGAAAAAGTATCTACAAACACTAGTAAATACCTGTATCCGTATTTTCCAGGTTTTACCTCAGTGAAGTCCTCTTCCCAGTAGGCTCCTGGGCGGTCCCCTCAGAGCCAGGTTAGATCCATGGGCGGTGGCATTAGTTAACTGGCATGTGTGGCAGCTCACCACAATCTGCTTGATTGTTGCTCGAGAGTCTTTAATAGTGATCTTTGCATGTCGTATGAGGTCTTCCATCTTCCTTGTTCCCATATGAGTACTCCAATGCATTCTGGATAGGCCTAGCCGTCCTAGTTCCTCTGGCAGGATGATGCTAGAGTCTGCGGCCCTCACCCAGCCATGCAAGCTCTGCGTCCTGGGCAAGTGTTTCATCCAGTGTAAATCAGCATCAGTATAGTTGGGGGTGTCGGGTAGTGTAGGTGCCCCTGATCGGGTCTCCATTCCATGGTTACTGCTGCCCCCGCATATCCGATTCCTTCTCAGACGAAACTGCTGCCCTCAGTGTTCCAGGTGGCATCCGCATTCTGCAGTGGCTGGTCCTGGAGATCAGCTCTGATTCCATGCACCTGCGCCAAAATTTCTTGACAGTCATGCAGAGGGGGGTCCCAGTCTGGGTTAAGGAGACGAGAGGCATGGGGTATTGGCAGACCCTGACATGGTCAGCCCCCAGCTTTAGTTATGGCCGGTCAACGCTGGGCCAGCCCAATTCCCCCAGGTTCTGCCCACGCTTGGGGAAATTCCCGCAGCCAACAGTCAATGTCAGTCATTGGGGCTGAGGGCCTTTGGTGGAGACAATATTTGTCTTTTGAACTCAGGACAAGCACCTGAATCGGGTGCCCCTCTTTGTTTAGGATTTTTGCCCCTTCGCGGTGGAAGCGAATTTGTGCCCCCATCTTGTGAGCAAATCCTGACCTAACAACAGCTATTCTAATAGGGACACTCAGGGATGACCATGAAGGAGTGGGATACCCAGCCCATGCGGATATCCACAGTTCTTCGGGTAGTCCATGAGTACTGTTTGGTGCCCGTGGCCCCTTGCATAGTCTTGCTTGCCAATTTCCCTTGGGGTTGTAATAAAACTGAATGTTGTGCCCCAGTGTCCACTAGGAATTCAACAGGTTGCCCCTCCACTTAAAGAGTTACCCTGGGCTCGGGGAAGGGTGCCGAACCCCAGACTCCCCTAATCGTCCAGGTGCTCCATTTCCAAGATCTTGGCAGGGGCCTTAGATCTTTTGTTAGGGCAGCTTTTTACCCAGTAGCCCTCTTTGCAATAAGCACATTGGCTTTTGTTCAGCTTGGGGCGCTCCCGAGGGGGACCTGGGCCATCCTCCTTACCTGTCCCTGAAGCCAGCTTCTTGAGGTGCCTCCGTCTTTCCCGTGGGTCATCCATGGTTGTGGCCAGAAGGATCCTGGCCAGGTTTCGGGTCTGCCAGTCACTTAGTTTGGTTTGTTATTCTTCCGGACTTTCTTTATTATTATAGACTCATTCTGCCACTATCACTAAGTCCTGCAAGCTCTTCTCTCCCAGTCTCTCTACTCTTTGCAATTTCTTTTTAATGTCCGGAGCGGCCTGGTTAACAAAAGCCATGATAATTGCGGCCTTTGTTTCCGGGGCTTCTGGGTTCATAGGGGTATACTGCCTAAAAGCCTCTATGACTCTCACTAAGAAGGCTGCTGGACTCTCATCCTTACCCTGCCTCACATCATATACTTTGGCCAGATTGGTAGGCTTGCACATAGCAGCCTGGAGACCTGCCCCTAGAGTCTGGCAGTGGACCCTGGATCTCTCCTTACCTTCAACTGAGTTGTGCACTTTGGGGGGTAAAAAGGGTTTTAGCTAAGGAGGGGAATTCTCGATCATGTCCTGCCAGGCCAGGATGTTGGGCACCTGGTCAGGGTGGCCATCCAGTTTTCCCCTAAAGATCCCAGCCTTAACCACGCGCGAAACCCTCAAGATGGGGTCCTGGAGGTCTCTCGGATCGTGGACGAGCACCCAAATGTTGTCCCCAAGATCTCAAATCCAAGAAACCACCAAGGAGCCGACACTGATGCAAACACATGATGGTTTATTTACAAGCTCGAGCTTGGGTCCAAGTATACCCGACACAGCAAAGAAGGGACTTGGACCGCTTTTACTTTTTCAGTGAAGTAAAAACTTTGGGAATTATAGCTGTATACATGTATTAGCAAATTTAAAACATTTTAAATATGAAATATATGTTTTTTTATATAGTATTTTTTAAAAGATTGTATTTATTTATTTATTCATGAGAGACACAGAGAGAGAGAGAGGCAGAGACATAGGCAGAGGGAGAAGCAGGCTCCTCATAGGGAGCCTGATGCGGAACTCCATCCCAGACTGGGATCTCAGCCTGAGCCAAAGGCAGATGCTCAACCGCTGAGGCACCCAGGCATCCCTAACTAACGAATATTAATTTCACCCTCTGAAATAACATCCTCAAAGCTTTGAAACAGATATTGTTATATCCCACAAAAAGAGTACTTTGCTCAAATAAATGTAGATAAGATTTCCAGGGATTTTGTATGTCCTTTAGTTTCCCTTAAAAAAACAAATATGTGGCAATTTTTCCTAAATCTTTTCTACTAATGAATAGCAGCATTCCCTTGTTTACAAAATTAGGTAATGAGGACTTATCGCAGATACTTAAACATGGGTTCATTGGTTGCAGGCAAGAATAATCTAGATTATTTTCATAAACTCTAAAGCTGCAGGCATAGTGGTACATTTACAAGAAGTGAAGCAGGTAAGAAAGCATAGGCAACAATATTTTCAATCAAAATACCATGTAATATGATGATTTTTGTGTAATTATCAGAGACTGACACTGGGAAGTATTCTCCTAATCAGAGAATTTTGATTAATCTAATCACTCCTTTGCTATACCTATGCAAATAATGTCTCCACTGGTGTTCTAATTTGAAACAACAGGTTTCTTTTATTAATGAATAAAAGGAAGTTACCAGTGATAATGGCAGCACTATGGCTAATATTAAAATCTGGAAAGCAACGTGACAGGAATAATAAAGTTGATTGCTAAAAGAAAAATGAAAGCTCACTGAAAATATTTACTCAGGGAAAACTGTAGTCATCACTAGGCAGGACCATGTCTATAATGGAGAAAGACATTCTCAAATTAAATATGCTTTCCTGGTTCTGAGTCTTTTGAATACTAATTATTTTCATCCTTTTATAAACAAATCACACATTAGGACATAAATAAGTTATTTTGAAGTAATTTTAGATTACCATTAAATGTACATTACTATTTAATACATTGTCAACTTTGTCTCCCTTACTACCTACAACTAGAATTTATCTTGTTTCCATGTTATGTTGTTAAATATAAAGCTGATCAAAATAAGTTAATTCAAAAAGAGAATTACAGCTATATGATTCTCTTTTTTTATCTAGAAACTATAAATATAGGAACTCTAGGAAGCAAAAGATTATACACAATAAGAAGTTCAAGTAGGATCTTGAAAGTATGGGTGAATCCAAGGTACACCAATCCAAGGCTGAGATGCTGTATGCCTTTTAAGAGTTCTCGGTGCATATGACTTCACTAATATGTGGCATTTAAGAAACAAAACCAGATGAATATAGGAGAAGGGAAGGGAAAATAAAAGAGGAAAACAGAGAGGGAGGCAAACTATAAATAAGTCTTACCTGTAAGGAACAAACTGAGGGTTGCTGGAGGGGAAAGAGTGGAGGGATGGGGTAACTGGGTGATGAGCATTAAGAAGGGCACTTGAAATAAAGAGCTCTGGGTATTGTATGCAACTGAAGAATCACAGAAGGCTACTTCTGAAACTAATAACACAGTGTATGCTAATTAAATTGAATTTAAATTTAAAAACTTAAAAAAGAAAGAGTTCTTGATGCTCCATCCTTGGTCACTAGCTGAATATTGATGGGGAAGAGATAAACTAAAGTTAAGTGGAGCCAAATCAAGCATCACTTTGGATTAGAGATGATGCACAGGAACTAGGAGGCAAGAAAGGAAAATTTACCTTCCAAGATATCTAGACTGACACCTGCTCCTACACCTCCATGATTTGTTGCAATCCATTTAGCACAACAAATGATTGTGTCTCTACTACCTGAGACAGTGATGCAGCACCAGGAAGTGCCTTTCCCCACCTTATCCACAAGTGCTTGGGTTCCTGGAGATGGCTTCCAATTCAAATACCCCCACAGGTCCATTCCATACAGTCTGTTTTGTCAAGACTGTAGCATCAGAATATTGCTTACTGCTTTCAGGACCTCTGTCTCTCCCTCTAGCCAGAAATTATGCCAGAGAACACAGAGTTTGATGTTTTTGGCATTCTCATCAAACCTGTAAGCAGTTATGAAGTCTACAAAGAAAATTCATATAATTTTATCATTTCTAGACTTTTTGTCCCTCTTCATATAAACATGGAAATATAAACTTCTGTGTTGTTAGGCATCCAAAGGAAAATAAGCCCATTCTATCCACAGGAGTCATTTTATTAACCTTACCATCACATTAACAACCAACTGCTTCCTGTCTACAGATTTCACTGTACTCAAGATGGGTGGGGAGGATTTCTCTGGACACTTCAAAGCCTATATAAAGAAAATTAAAAAAAAATAAAGAAATTCAGTTCCTTGTTTATCAAGAAATCACCTGTCTTCTACAGCATGTTCAATCCTACCATGAAGCTGTGGCTGTTATGAGAAGTACTGTGAACATTTTGACATAGGAATCACCTCTGTTTGAAAAGTGATGCCAGGAAAGCTTCTATTTTGGCTGGTTTCACTTTATCCTCATCTCTCGTAGTGTTTTTGCTCTTCTATTATTATTATTCTACATGACAACAGAAGTTTTTCAGCAGTATGACAGAAAAGCAGCTAAGTCAACAGTCTTTCTCCATTTCTGGGCCTGCTTAACCCTTTAGGAACAGAACATACTTCCTTAGCAAAGTTTTGAGAGCTATAGCATCTGGTTCTAGGGAGTACTCTTTGGGCATCATAAGCCAGATCCAGAAAGTTAATAAGAACAACTCACTTGGTTTATTGACTAAGAATGCTGTAAAAAGAAGCCTTTATCTGTGAGTTTTATTATCTTAGTTCTTCTTAAGATAATGAATGTTTGCTATTATCATGACCTGATATCCACTCCAAACTTGTTTGCAAGATACGGGGATGCATCTTGCTGATGTTTATATATATTATATTATGACATTATATATAATTTATATGATATATATAATGTAATGATAAATTAATATATGTTATGTTTTAATATATAGTATACATAATACATAAATATATCATTTATTAATTTGTATATAAATAATACATAATATAATACATAATATATATTCATTTATTTCTATATAATCCAAAAAAAGCTTTTGTATGCCTATAAAATTTTGTGACTATTTTCTTTTTAATTCAAGTGACATATTCATTTGAGATATTATTTAAATACTATATGGTTACTGAGGAAAAGAGATTGTTACAAATTGAGTGTTATAGCAATCATATTTTTAAAAAAAATCATATTTAGAGATGAATCAGTTAAAGGGAGAGTAACCATATATTTCAGGCATCCAGGAAGTACTTATTTATGCTCATTTTCCTGGCAAATAATTATTATTACCAATTTTTATTCTCAGAAATGTGCCAGTTTAAATGATAAATATTATGGGCTATCCCAGTTTATGTCATGCAGTTTTCCAAAATGTGTCATGGGGCACAGGTGGATGAATTGAGTTGACCAGAATTCTAGGATTTTATTTTTCAGAGCGTTAGATTGGTCATCCTTAAAGAGAAAATTCTCTAGAACAATGATTGAGCCTAAAGTGAAGAAGCACAAAAGCCATGTCTCTAAGTCTTTAATAAGTGATAGGTAATATCATTGAGATTTTGATAGGTCAAGTGGATTACATAGATTTAAAAGTTCTTTTTTAACTTCCTAAAGGAATGATGGTCATGATATGGCAATAGTGAACCAGTAGGAAAGCAAAACCATGTAGCTATCCTCAAGTTTATGAGATAGGGAATATGAGAATACTATTTGGTAGACATTCAGGGAAATTGAATTCTTTCGGAAAATAAAAGCTAAGTTTCTGCTTTACCACCAGGTGTAGTGGTAAAGCATCATTTTAAAATAACAACTTATGATATTACTATATTTCCTGAATATGGCATAGTGGTTCCAAAAGCCACAATGAAAGAACTAGGTTTTGGGGAAAAGATGAGAAAAAACTAGAAATGGGTAAAGATTATAATAATATAGAATATTCAGGCAGTGCTAATATATTAAATATATCTCTTTGTGCTTCTTTTTTAAATTGTACCTCAATAAGTTACAAATAGTCTTCACATAATAAGATTTAAAAATTTTAGCAAAAACCATTTTGCAATTTAAAATATAGTATCAGATTTATAGACACTAAAGAAACACATGGGATTACTTAAATCATTTGGTGTGTATTAGATATTATAGGAATCAAATTTATGATTGTTTCTGTAGTTTTGATCACTATCAAAGTTTATGCACAAGTAGGAGGAAAACAATTGGTAATACATCCAAGAAAGAACTAAGTATATAGTAAACAAGATTGTCCAAGGTAATGAACCTTATCCATATTAAAATGAAATGATAACAAAGAGGTAGAGACGGCCCTAAAAAGTCCCCCTGAAGGTAGAGCTAGTGCACATCTAGTGAAATCTGGAGTAAAATGAAAAAAGTAATGATGGTGATGATTAATATTACTGCTATTATTATTATTTGAATGAGTTAAAGTCTTCTGATCACATCTGTGTACTTCATCAGCCATACAGTAGTATAAGTTCCTATTTTGACCTGTTTCTAACAGTTGATAGCATTCCCATTGAGAATATTGTATAATGAAATAAAAAATCACCCTTATGGTGATTTCTGTTGGTTGAACTGAATCAAATGTTCAAGGCACTCAACCTTTAGATTGTTTTCTCTTTCCATTTACCTTTCAGTTATTTTTTCTGATACCTAATTGTAGATCCACACATATTACTCAGCATTAACTAATTTCCATCTCAATGTATTAGTATCACTTTGGGGACTGAAAGACTGGAGAGTTCTTTTTAGTGATATGTATGTGTCACATTGAGATTACTCTAGCCATCGCAGCCCATAGCTATGAACTCTGTCCATATTTTTTTACTATTATTAAGAATTAATGACATTATTCAGAGTAGAAATTGAAAGGATCAAAGTCATGATGATACATTTGGTCCCAATAGTCTCTTGGAGGATGTGGGATAGAGGTCAGAATACCTCTTTCAATTGATCAAAATCTACATATATAGAATGTTCTACTAACCTAGATGTACTATCAATAATTGCTTTAGGAAAAGTGTAGAAATATAAGACAGTCAAGAAAAAGGATATTGGTATTAGAAGTGTCTTGAAACATACGCTTGAAGCACTATTATCTTTAGTTTAGAAGAGCAGCTCAAGTAAAGTATATACCAGATTAAACCCTTTGTATGGTGACAGCAAATTCTTCCTTTCCAAATAGATGTTTCCTTTGTTAAGTCTACTCAGTGTACCTTATTGAATAAGGCAAAATCTGATAGTTGAGGTTGAATATTGGCAAAAGATGGAGCATGAAGAAAAGTCCACTTTATATAGACAAAGCTTAACTATAATATTTTCCTTTAGAGGGGATCCCTGGGTGGCTCAGTGGTTTAGGGCCTGCCTTCAGCCCTGGGCATGATCCTGGAGTTCTGGGATCAAGCCCCATATTGGGCTTCCTGCATGAAGCCTGCTTCTTCCTCAGCCTGTGTCTCTGCCCCTCTCTCTCAGTCTGTATCTCTCATGAATAAAAAATAAAATCTTAAAAAAAACTTCCTTTAGAGTAGAAATAAGATTATAAAAATGTCATTTACCATTTATCTTTTAAATGAGTGGCATGTAAAATATTTAGCTTTGACAAATGATTCATGGCTTGTATGAAGTGCTAGTAGAAAAGCAATATAGGAGTATACTGTTCCCTAACTCATCATTACAAACAAGCACAATGTGAAAGTGAATGAGCAATATCATTATACTGTAAATTAAGGGAAAATACCAAATGGGAACTTGAAGGTAGAAAATGTTACCAGTAAATCTCAGTATTCTAAGTAGAAATAAAAAGTTAATCTATCACATTTTAGCAAACCAATTAAAGTAAGTCTTAAAACTGAAAATAAGCACAAGTTTAAATTTTTAAAGATAAGCTGACAAAGCTCTCTGGATAAAAGGAAGTCCTATCTTGTTCTCTCTCTCTAGATGTATATTTTTTCAACTTGTAAAACAACATTAGTAAGCAAAACTCATGACTTCTAATATGTTAACATGTCCATGATTCATTTTTAAAATGATATACCAAAGAACTAATTTATGAGAATAGGTATTCTATTGTTTAGTTCAATTCCAACATATTGGAATGCTACCATTCTGTATTTGGAAGTTGGCACTGGGAACATTGTATTTACTTTTTGAAGATTTAATTCAAATAACTCATTTTTAATTTTTATCAAAGTAATGTATATCAATATTACATAACATTGAAATTTCACTGTTCAACCATGCTTATAAATCCAGCTTACATTTAATTTAGAAGAAATAATTGCCAAATTTGTTATTAGGAATTCCAGAGTTTGGGATCCCTGGGTGGCGCAGTGGTTTGGCGCCTGCCTTTGGCCCAGGGCGCGATCCTGGAGACCCGGGATCGAATCCCACATCAGGCTCCCGGTGCATGGAGCCTGCTTCTCCCTCCGCCTGTGTCTCTGCCTCTCTCTCTCTCTGTGACTATCATAAATAAATAAAAAATTAAAAAAAATTAAAAAAAAAAAAAGGAATTCCAGAGTTCAATATATCAGAGACTATACAAAAATATTTTTCCTTCACAGTCATAATTTGACTAAATAAAATTTATTCAAAAAAATAAAAAAATAAAATTTATCCAGAAAATTTCTTTAGTTCTTATATTTTCTTTTAGTGAATTTCCTATATTTGTTCCACTGATTACTACTGCTTCCACCAAAGGATAAGATTTTTTGAAATGCAAACAACTTAGCATTAGCTTTAGTAATAAGAAATCGAAACCTGACCTCCTTCACTACAATTATATATATATTTTCTATAATTGTGGTTAGTGGCAAAAATTATAATACTTATCATAATTTCTTTAAATTTTCTGTAACAGCTTAAAGCTACCTTACCTAGTTAAAATCATACATCATTTTCATACACTTTTAGAATCGTCATGACAATATTTTTTATTTATAAATAAATCATTTTCTAAGCAACAGAGCACATTTGAGTAATTGTTGCTAAAACTTCAGCTGCTGACAGTTTCATTCCCTGATTAGAAAGGAGTGATCTGATTTCCAATCTGTGGTAAATGAGGAAAACTTCAAAATTAATTAATGAGTAATAGATAAACATAATAATAAAAACTTTATTACCAAACACCAATGAAAATGTGTGGATACATAGAACAAATGTGTGTCTGTGAAATTTTGGCTTGAAAGAGTGAAACAATGATAAAAGATGGCCACATATCTAAAAGCTGGAAGTGTTTCTACATATTGATTGAATTGACAGGAGATACCACTGACTTTCCTGAAAACATTAGTTTTAAAATAAAGAGGATATATTTAAAATTTAGGATGGTGAACTCATCTAATAGTTTCATTTCCCTGCTGCTTCAGAATATGATTAATATGATGATTGCATACAAAATGAAAACATCATAAAGGATAAAATAAGGGGAGGGTAACTTCAGTTGCCCAGGGACTGGTGAATTTTTGCAAAACAGGAGAACTATGAAACCCCATGATCAATAATAAACTAAGGCTGAGGGTAACTTCAGTTGCCCAGGGACTGGTGAATTTTTGCAAAACAGGAAAACTATGAAACCCCATGATCAATAATAAACTAAGGCTGATTGTTAATAAACAATCCCTTCCTTTACATTTCAGAACATGTAAAGGAAGCCGATATGCATTGTGACTTGGGGAAAGTAAAAGTCATAGAAATTGTGATAATTGACTCAAGGACTGTTAACGAAATTGTATTAGCTCTATATTTAGATTGAAAAATAACTTTATAAGAACTAAATATTAAGAAATCTAACTTGGATTGGCATATTTCTGTTGGAAAGTCAATTCCAAACTGTATTCTCCTTATTTTGACACATTTATTTGCTTGTGACCTAATTTACACCCTTAAATGAATCATCATGAAAATGCCCTAGGCACAACACAAGCTGAAAGTGAGCTGTTTAAGGGGAGAGAAGCAAAAGAAGAATGAAAGTGACAGCCAGTACTTCTATTAATAAATCTATCCTTTTACATATAAATAAAAATAGACCTAAATTTTACAAAATATTTTAAGGAAGCAAACAGCAAAACTAAGGATAGAAATGAGTAAAAAGAAAAAAAAAAACAGTGGTCTTAAAATATTGAGATATAATTCAAAATCAAGAAAGTAATCTAACAGTAAATATGTAAGCTGCCAACAGCAACAATAAAAACAAAATGCGGTTAACAGTAGACCTCTTTTCAGCAAAGTGGATTCTAGAAGTTACCAGAAAACACAAGGTTTTGAGGGAATTTTTTTTTATAATTTAAAGACTAAAATAAGTAAAGAAAATGTATATATTATACACATTTCCTGGGAAACCTAATTACGTATGTACATACTCTAGCAAACCACACAGCAATCTAAGACAGAACATGGCATGAGATGAATTGAAAAAGAATAGATCTGAAGCAGGAGAGAAAAATAAATAAATCTAACACATCAACTCTACAAAAGGTCAATACTGTTCTCATCTGTGTTAGAAGGTTTAGCAAATAATAGGATTAAGGAGCTGTATGGCAAATGTGTAAAGTCAAATGTTTCTCTTGTAATAATTACAAAGGAGAGACAAATTAAGTCAGCCCAATATGTAAGAATAGGAGAATAAAGAATATAAAAGAAACTCCTGGTATTAATATGATTTTGGACCCATAATTATGAGGTATGATAAGGAGATTTAAAACATCATCTATGTTATTACTTTCTGCTGTTAGGTTTATTATTTTTTAGTTTTTTTATTATTTTGGCTCTGTCATTTTTTCCTACTTTTTAAGTTACTCAATTTATTAATATTGAGTATTTCCAAATATTTGCATTAATTGTATAAAGTTCCTTCTAATTACTCCCCAACTTCATCTCATAAGAACTGTTCTATTTATATTGTTTTCTGATCTAAAATGATCATGATTTTCACCTTACTTTGATTGTTGTCCTTTTATTTATTTATGAGTATATTTTAATACTTTATAATGGATGAGACAATCTAGAATCACAAACAAGTTTTCATTGACATCAAAGAAGGTGGATGGAAACACAGTTCTTTGGGTTTGGTTTGTTTGTTTGTTTGAAACATAGTTCTTTGGATTACATCTAGCCTCCTTTTGTGGCTTGATGTGTGGAGAACAATTGAAGTAGACCACACATGACTATAACAAAATGCACATATTCTTGTTATGAAGGATTTAGTTTGTACTTACCATTTGTTAATATTTTTCAAGTTATTTGTATCCTCACTGCTTTGTCCTTAATCCATCACTTTCAGAGAGAACTAGGCTAATCTATCCCATCATAGATCTGAATACATCAATCTGTCTTTATAATTTGCCAATTTAAGGGCACCTGGGTGGCTTAGTTGGCTAAGCATCTGACTTGATTTCTGTTCAGGTCATGATCTCAAGTTGTGGGATAGAGCCCACCACATCAGGCTATATGCTCAGTGGGGAGTCTGCTTGAAATTCTCTATGTCTCCCTTTTCTCATCCCCCATGCATTCTCTCTTTCTGTCTCAAATAAATAAACAAGTCTTTTTTGAAATTGCAATTTTGTTCAAATATATTTTGGGATTATAGTATCTAATGAGTACAACACCAGGATTCCTACACAATCCTAATGAAGTGTTTATTTTATTATTAATCCATGATGCATCAGGATCATTTTTTAATTTCATTAAGTTTTTTTCTGATATAAAAAAACCTATCCTAGCATTTGCCAAGTGTATTATTTTCTGGCTGTTATATCTTAATCTTCTTTTAAGATTATATTTCATGTATAGTCTTTTGTAGATAGTCTAAATAATATGGGTCAAAAATAAGATTAAAGAAATTAAAACACTGTGAACATTATATAAACAAAAACACAATATATCATACATTGTGAGATACAAGAAATGTATAAGCCTACAGACTTCTATTAAAACATAAAAATAATGATCTCAGCTTCTATCTTAAAAACCCAGAAAAAAGAAGAGTAAGTTAAATATAAAGTGAAAAAATAAAGATAAAAAAGCATAAAATAAAGCAGATGGTAAATATAGAAAATCAGAGAAATCAACTCTCTTTAAATATAATAATAATAATAATAATAATAATAATTAAAACAGCTAATTTGCCAATACAAAATAAGAACCAATAAATTACAAAAATTACTAACAATAAATTACAAAAATTACTAACAAAAGACAGTCCGTGACTATGTAACAAATGATAAAGTGATATCAAAATGGGATAATAATGAAACTCTTTTGTACCAATGTTTAGACAACCTTATGAAGTAAACAAACTGAAATTACCAAAACTATCTGAAAATTAGAAAGTGTATATGATCATATATCAAATGAAGATACTGAATCTATAAACAAACATTTTTTCACAGACTACTCCAGATTTAGATAACTCCACTGATAAACATTGAGGGAATAAATAGTACCTCTGAGACCAGAAATCTATCAGAAAATGAGAGGACAAAATGTGTACTGACCCACTTTTCAATATTGTTTTTGAAATAGTGTGAAATGCAAAAACTTGCAATTAAAACTTGGTAGTATGTACATTTGCTATGGACTCTTAATCCACCTCTCCTAGTGATCACATCTTACATAATCATAGTACATTGCCAAAGACAGTAAATTGACATAGGTGTACAAACCACGTTTGGATTCTTGTATTTCACCAGTTTTTAATTTTTTGAGTATTGTTTTATGAAATTTTATATGTATAATTCCACATACCAATCAGCACAAGCACTATACAAAACTCTTCGATCACCAAAAGGAATTTTCTTTGTGTTGTACCTTAATAGTCATATTCTTACTCCAAACCTAACTCCTGGCAACTACTATATTCTGCTCCATAATTATAATTCTGTTATTTTGAGAGTATTCTGTAGATAAAACTTTGTATCTAACACTTGAAATTGTCCTTTTTTCCCCTCAGCAGAATGCCCTTAAGATTCACCTAAGCATTCATGTATATTAATTTTGCTTTCAACTATAAATTACAATTAAAAAACAAATAGAAAAGCATAAACTTTTCATTTAATATATACTTATCCATGACTTACTCTTTCTTCTTTCTTGATAATCCAAGTTCATTCCATTATCATATCCTCTTTGTCAATTTTTTAAGAAGCAAGTATGCTGGTGTCAAACTCTTCATTCTCTCCCATCTAAGAATGTCTTAACTTCACATTCACTAGTAAGAATATTTTTACTGGTGATAAAAATATAGGTTGTCAGTTATTTTCTTTCAATATCTGAAAAGTATTGTGCCATTTCCTTTCCCTCTGATATCTAGAATGCACTGTCACTTAAATTGTTCCTCATAGATGTGCTTGGCTGGCTCAGTTGGTGGAATGTGTGACTCTTGAACTTGGAGTTGTGATTTGATCCCTATGCTGGGAGCAGAGATTACTTAAAAACTTTTTTTTTTTAAGATTCATTTATTTATGTGAGAGAGAGTGCACACATGAGTGAGGAGCAGGGCAGAAAGAGAGGGAGAGAGACAATCCTCAAGCAGATTCCCCATTGATCTTGGAGGTGGACATGAGGCTCAATCCCAGGACCCTGATTTCATGACCTGAATGTACTCTTCAACTTCATTCTGCTATTGAGCCACCTAGTGAGATTCATATTTCAGTTTATTGCATTACTCAGTTCTAAAATTTCAATTTGACTTTTCTTTATGTGTTTTATTTCTTGTTAAGATATTCTGTTTTTATTATTTGTTTCAAGAGGATACACAATTGCTTCTTGGATAATTTATTTACACTAATTGCTTTGCAACCCCATTCCAATAACTCTAACACCTATGTCATCTTGCTGTGATGTCTATTAATTGTCTTTCTCTTACTCAAACTGAAATTTCCTTTGGTTCTTAGTGTAGTGAGCAATTTTGACTATGTGTCAGACATTTTCTGTCTCATGTTATAAGAATATTATTTCTATTTAAGTCTTCTAGTTTAGCAAGTAGTCATTGCCTTTAAGTTTAGAATGCATTTCCTGGCATAATCTTGTTTTTGATCATGTTAGGTTAATTTGGAAGTAATCAAGTAGTATTAAATATGCAGGCTGAAATATGTAAAATTATGTAATCCTGGCACACCCATTATTATAGACTATTATTGAAAAAATACAGAAAATTTAAAAATGGAGAGATATAGTGTATTTAAAGATTGGAAGTCTCTGTATTGTTAGGATTTTCCCTAAATTTGATCATAGATTTGTTGGGATAGAACTCAAAATTCTGCAGGCTTTTTTTTTTTTTTAAATTAATAACCTAATTATAAAATTTGTAAGGAAATAGGAAAGAACTATAATTACCAAAAAAATTTTGAAAATACTATCAAAAGTGTTGAATTTAGATTATCTGATCTCAGGACTTACAGTAAAGTTAGTAGATTATAGATTAGTAGAACTGACTGGAGTCCAGAAATTGGCCAGCAGTTTTATGAAAAGTACGTCTGGGGATCCCTGGGTGGTGCAGCGGTTCGGCGCCTGCCTTTGGCCCAGGGCACGATCCTGGAGACCCGGGATCGAATCCCACATCGGGCTCCCGGTGCATGGAGCCTGCTTCTCCCTCTACCTGTGTCTCTGCCTCTCTCTCTCTCTCTCTCTGTAACTATCATAAATAAATAATAATAATAAAAAATTAAAAAAAAAAAAAAAGAAAAGTACGTCTGTTTGACAAAACTCTCCAGGAAACATAGGAAAAGTGTAGTCTTTTTAATAAATGATTAAAATGTGCATGCTCTACACATTTCCATTCCCTCACTTATAATACATCTATGTGTTTATAATTACAGTGGGTTTGGGTAGAAAGTATATACTCAAGTCTTGCATTGTATTCAGTCATATCGTCTTTTTTTTTCTTTTCAATGCTATGGTTTAGACCTTTACATTTAATACAATAATTGATATATTTAGATTAAAATGTACCATAATGGTAATTGTTTTCTATTTATGACATCTCTGTTCTTTTTTTCCACTTTGTCTTCCCACTTTGGATTTATTCACAATTTTTATAATTCTCTATGACCTCAATTATTGGCTTATAATTCATACTTCTCTAAAAAATAGTGATTGTCCTAGGGCTTACAATATTATCTCTAGTTAATATGGTTAGTCCTCTCACATTTGGCAAGCACAGCTTTCTCTGTGTAATAACTCACCACATTTTTTGTATTATATAGATACAAAAAATGAGCTCTTGTGTATATACTTAAATCTACTCATAGCTTTGTGTTTTTATGACTTTAAGTTGATTTTGTGATGTTTATAACTCCATACAAAGAGTTCTGAGTATTGTAATCCTTGAAATCATTTCAATTTCAGACTAGTTAAGCACTTGTTTATAATTCCTCTTGAACTATTCCCAAGGAGATTATTACATTGAATGTTTACAAGTGGATTTTAACCTTGTCAAATAATTGAATAATACTGTTTCATATTTAGATATTACATATAAACAAATATTCTGAGATACAAATTACAAATTGAACAAATACGATATTTTGGACATTTGTTCAAGATGGGATGGAAAGCCTCAGAACCTAAATCCTTCTAAAAAGATGACTTTACTTGATGTGCAAAATAATGAATAAAGAAATTAGGAATGAATAATTTCATATTTATACATAACAATGATATCAAATATGTGTTTATAGTGTTAGTGATTCATTAATTTACTCAGCAATGATTTATTGAAAATTCTTCGCTCAATGTTAGGAGCTAATTAAATATTGGCATAAAAAGAAAAACATGCAGCTCATGGCCATACAAAGTCCCAAGTCGATTGAAACAAATACGTGCAAAAGAAAATATATAAATAATCATAAGTTTATAAATCATAGAGGATTGACTTTAAGATGGTATTTCCCAAACTTCGCTAGAGATGGAGTCAGAATTCCTAACTCATAGTTCAATATTCTATTAATTGAAACATTAAAGCATAGTGACCTTGTTTAATTTTGAGATTTTACATATCAAAGATAAAAAGGAAACACTAGCACCTTTGCAGGTGGATATCATTATCATCATCATTGTCATCATCATAGCTGTCATCTTGGTATGTTTGAAATCCTTTGTGGTAAAGTGCGCTGCAGTTCAGTGTCAAGTAATTCAAAAGTCTAACCTTATATTGGAAAAGATAGCCTTATAACTTATTCAAAATGCTTTCAAAAGAAAAATAAATAAATGTCATGAATTTTCTTTAGATATTCCCATCACTGTCTGGAAGCCATTCATCTCATCTAAAAATAAATTTCATTATTTTCCTCTTTAAAGAAACTAAGAATATACATTTTGTTTTGTTTTTCAAAATCCATGAGCCAGCAATTCTCTGGCAAAGAAAAACAAGGCAATACTTACTGCTGCATTTTTAAAGCATGAAAATATAAGACATCTCAAGACAATTTAGAAGTTTGTAGGAAATTTTCATTCTTAAGAAAAATTTCATCTTGTCTTCTTAAGAAGAGAAAATTGAAGCTCCTATGTCAATCCAAACAATAAAAAATAAAAGGCAGAAAAAGAACCCAGATGTGAGAAGGAATGCAAATCACCCTACTAAGAAGCTGAGAAAATTACTCAGCAGGATCCAAAAATAATTAGGAACTGAGTGAGCATATTGGTAAAATATTAAAAGTACTTTGAAAACTCTTAAGTGACAATATATTTAGAAGATTTTTTCTTCCTGGACAGTATGATGAAGCTTTTTCTGAAAATAGATTACCAGTGGGGGATGACAGCTGTTGCAATATTTATTTTTCTTTTTAAATAAAATAGAACCAGAAAGTGAGGTTTATGTGAAGGTAAGTCCTAATACAGAGAAATGTTTCCATGTACTTGGGTACTATCTACACTAGAATTCAGGGACAGGTAAAACCAGAAATTTCAGGCCAAATATGCTTGGTTTATCTAGATTTGTAGACCTTAAAAAAAAAAAGAGAGAGAGAGACAAGAAAAACAAACAAACAAAAAAAAAACCCCAAAAACATCAAAATATGAATTTCTTTGGGCAGAGTTCTAGAAACTTGTTGCTGCTTCCATTTTAATAGAATTTTGACATTTTTAAGGCTCCATTATATGAAGCATTATAAAAAAATAATTTTTCTTGTGTGGATATTAACCTCAAAGACATGAACTATAATAAGTCCTTCTATTATAGTGGAAGAGTAAATTTTCAAAGTTATCAGAGAGTTAAAATTTTGAGTGACGTTGGAACCTAAAAGAGTGACGTTGGAACTTGAATTAATTTTAAAAGCATGTATGCTGCAGTAATGAAGATATCAAGCTTCATGGTAATTATTTTCCTAAGTTTTGAGGAAAGATGGAAAACTATCAGGGAAAAATCAAGGAATAAAGGATCAATTGGAGGGGTGCCTGGGTGGCTCTGTAGGTTGAGCATCCAACAAGAGTTTTAGCTCAGGTCATGATTTGGTGGTTATGGGATCCAGCCCTGCATTGTTGCACTCTACACTCAGTGAGGAGTCTGCTTCAGTTTCTTTTTCCTTTTGCTTCTTCATCTCTCCACTCTCTCTCTCTCTCTCTCTCATGAATAGAATAAAATCCTTAAAAAATTAACCAAAAAATCAATTGGATGGCCATTATTATGTGTCTTAGAGAAAAGTGAAAGTAATGATAACTAACAAATCATATGCATGTAAAATAGCTTACAGATAGATAATGAAGAACCTGAGACAGCCCATCAATGGGCTCAACAGACAAAAATGAAATAGCAAGTGCAACAATTGGTTTTAGAAACCATAATGTGCATTTGAATGCTGAAGTTAAAGGACTGAAATATTGCAGAGCCCAAGTTTTTTCTGCCCTTCTTTCCAAATTCTACCCAAATTCCTCTAATTCTAAATTACTGACTTTTAAAGTTACCTAAAATATATACTGCATCATTTTTTCCTCTGTTTCTCTTCAGGATAACCTTTTTGATATTTCCAGGAAAGCCACATAGAAGAGGATTCAGTTCTGCTCCCCTAAAGAGTACTACTTCTTGTATCCTAATGAGACTTCCCCAAATAACATTTTGCCAGGGACACTTTCTAACAGAACTACACAGCTAGTGTGGGAGAATCTTCTTCCATCACTCAAAGGGAATATGTGTGTTTGGTTTTACTTTGTCTAGTTAAATAAGCTAAGTAATGGTTTGAGATTTTAAATATCTATGAGTGACAACTTTTGAAAATTTGTATTGTAAGTGCTTACTATCTAAGCCTTGGATGGGAATTCATTTTGGGTGGTTACTAGACCAACCTATCAAATTCTGTTCTGGCCACACAATTCCTCTGACCTGGCATGTGGACATTTTCACAGGTGCTTGGGCCCCTTCCTGCCAAGGAATCCCTGTCATCTCCCACGTATCAGTTCACCCCCCACATTCAGTAATTAGCTTACTGAAACAAGAGTAGTGTTTTGTTTTGAACTCTCATTACAGTAGGTTAATTGTCCTTTATGCTACTAATAACCATTTATTTTTAAAACCTAAGCTAAATGGAATAAAAATATCTCTTCCTTTTTGGTTGTCACACCTGAAAAATGGATTATAATGCCTGAATTATAATTAATAAGCAGTATAATTCAACTTGATTCAATGACCAAAAATATCTAGGCGGAAAATATCAATTTTTGACTTGCTGTGACATCTCAAATCTATAAAAAGTAGATAGAATTGCAGCACAAATCAGTATGAATATTTTGAGGCTGTTCATATACCAACAACTAAATTAACTGTTCATTTGTATGTAAGTGTGTGTGTGTGTGTGTGTGTGCATGCTATATCATTTTTGTCCGCAAGATTCAGCATGGAAGTTATAATATCAATTTTACAATTGCAAATTCCAATAGAGCTCATCACAAGGTAGTATAAAAGTTTTTAAAACCTAAATTGTTATCAGCATTGGTTTAATCAATCCTCACCAATAAGTTTATATTCAGTGTAGAATCCAGCAAAATATGGCCAGTGAACCAAATCCAGAAAATTACTGACTATGGATTTTCCAAGGTACAAAAGACTAGAGGGAATATAATAATGGATCCCAGTTAGCCACCATCTGGCTACAGAAGTTGTAAACATCACTAATCTGGTTTTATCTATTTATTTCTATTTCAAAGCATTATTATATTACCTGTAAATTCCTTAGTGAGTAACTCTAAAAGATAGGATTATTATCAACATAAAACATATGTAACAAAATCCAGAGTAAGTCCTTAATATATAATTATTTTACACGTTCAAATTTTTCTAATTATCTAATAAATGTATTTTTATGTTTGGTTTTTGAGTCAGAATCCAAAATAACCCTTATACTATGTTAGGTTTCTGTGTTTTAAATCTCTTCTAGTTCATAGAAATTCTTATCTCTTTATTTCTTGTCACTTTCTGTGGAACAAACTAGTCATTTATACCGTTAACTACCTCACATTCTTGATTTGTAAATTTATATCATCATAGTGCTCCCCATAATTTCATAAAAAGGGCATTTAGATTTAGGGGCTAGATTATAGTCAGGTCCAATTCTTTGGGAAAAATAAATACGTAGACTATCTTATAAAATCCTTATTGCATCATTCAAGAGACTCATACTATGTGGGTCTCCTGATTTTAGAGCTGTTAGTATGAATCCGTATGCTTAGGAATTGTCAACTTTATCTACTGACAATTTTTGCACACATATTTCAGCAACTAGTTTTATAGTGATTAATGATAGTTTTCCAGATTGTTTCATTAACATTTATGAAAAGGTAACTCTCTAATTCTGCCATTCTTTCTAAATTTATTACTTAGAATCCTTCAATAAAGAGCTTTCTATCATCAACTATTTGGTTACCTTGAAAATCAAATTGTTGGGCAACCCTGGATGGTTCAGCGGTTTAGCACCACCTTCAGTCCAGGGCGTGATGCTGGAGACCCGGAATCGAATCCCACATCAGGCTCCCTGCATGGAGCCTGCTCTCCCTCTACCTGTCTCTCTCTCTCTCTCTCTCTCTCTCTGTGTCTCTCATGAATAAATAAATAAAATCTTAAAAAAAAGAAAATCAAACTGTATAAGAAAAATTGAATAAATACCTGATCATTTCTTTCTCTGTGTTTATCACTATCCCAAAGAAACTCTCTGTACCCCTAAGACTCTCCAAAGATGACAAATTAGTTTTTTAAAGTATAATTATGCTCTGTCTCTTTGGTATGAGTATTTGATGTGCGTCAATCCATTATAGATATTAATTCTTGCTGCTCAAATTCTGGCAGGCAGATTTCTTAAATGGATATGAGATCCCTATACCTTGATACACATGCCCTGTATAATCTCTTGTTTTTGAGTGTTGGTAAGACCTATAAATATGATGCAATATTGAGCACTATATAGTAAATGGAATCTTGCACGTGTGATGAAGTCCATAACAGGTTGACTGAGTTAATAAAAAAGCAGGTCATCTCCAGTGGACAACTCCTAAAATAAACAGCAGTTATCACCTGGCTGGGCTAGAAGGAATCAAATAATTATGTTGGGATTTGTTTATGAGGAGGACACATGACAAGGAGATGAAGAAAGCTGTTAAGCCCTGAAAGCAGTTCTCCAACAAGCAACCAGCAATAAAACAGAAATAGGAACATCCATATGATAATAAGAAGAAAATGAATTCTTCCAACAACCAGTGAACTTAGAAGAAATCCTCAAGCCTCAAATGAGAGTTGAGACCCAATTGGCACTAAATTTCTGTGTACTGATGACTGCATAAGGGACAGAGCTAAACCATACATGGATTGCATATTAACCAAGGTATTTTTTTAATGTCATTAAATTTGTGACAATTTGTATTTGACAAAATTTTACACTCTTTCATGATAAAAACATACAATAAATTAGGCATACAAAGAAACTACCTCACCATTATAAGAGTCATATATGCAAAACAGAGCAAGCATCATATTCAATGGGGAGATACTGAAACACTTTTTCCCACAATCAGAAACAAGGCAAGGATGCCTGCTTTCACCACTTCTATTCGACATAGTGCTGGAAGTGCTAGCCAGAGCAATTAATAAAGAAAAAGAAATAAAAGATATCAAAACTGCAAAGGAAGAAGAAAATGTGTATCCATTTGCAGGTGATATGATATTATCTGTAGAAAATCTTCAAGTTTCCAAAAGAAACTTGTTACAACCTAATAAACAAATCAGCTAAGTAGCAAGAAACACAGTGAATACACAAAACTCAAATGCATTTGTATACCTTAACAATAAACAATTTAAGAAGGAAATTACAAAAATAGTTATATTTACAATAAAATCTAAAAGAATAAAATACTTTGGAATTTACTTAAACAAGGAGGAAAAGCATTATACAATGAAAACTACAAAACATTGCTGAAGGAAATTAAAGAGGACTTGAATAGGTTTGTCATTCCATATCACACCCAATGTTCATAGATTGGAAGACTTAATATTGCTAAGATATCAATATTACCTTAAGTTATCTACACATTCAGCATAATCCCTATTAAAATCCCAATGATGTCTCTTGCAAAAATAGAAATAGTTATCCTAAAATTCATATGGAACCTCAAGGATGCCAAGTAAATAAAGACACTTTTAAAAAGAAAATATTTAGAGGACTCAACTTTCCTAATTTCAAAACTTACTACAAAGATGCAATGATCAAAACAATTTGGTAATGGCATAAAGAAGGATATATAGGGCAATGGAATAGAGAGAAAGCTCAGAGTTAAACTCTTGCATATATAACCACACAATTTTTTTTCAATAGTGCTAGGACCATTCAATGGCAGAAAGGACAAGATTTTCAATAACTGGTGCTTAGAAAACTGAATATCCACATGTGAAAGGGTAAAGCTGAATCTTCCCTAGCACTATATACAAAAATTAATTCAAAATGAATCCATGACCTAAACATAAGACCTAAAACTATAAAACCCATAAGAAAATATAGAGAAAAAGGTTTTCAACATTGACTTGGCAATAATTTCTTGTATATAATACCAAAGATACAAGCAACAAAAGAAAAAATAAATTAGATTCACTTTTTAAATATTCATAAAAAGAACTATCAACAGAGTAAAAGAAAAATCCACAGAATAGTAGGGATATTTGCAAACCTTATGTCTGATATATAAAGGAATTCTAAGGGATCCCTGGGTGGTGCAGTGGTTTAGCGCCTGACTTTAGCACAGGGCGGGATCCTGGAGACCCGATGGAATCCCACGTCGGGCTCTCGGTGCATGGAGCCTGCTTCTCCCTCTGCCTGTGTCTCTGCCTCTCTCTCTCTCTCTCTCTCCGTGTGACTATCATAAATAAATAAAAATTAAATGTATAAATTACCCTGGGTAACATTGACATTTTTACAATATTAATTCTGCCAATCCATGAGCATGGAATATTTTTCCATCTCTTTGTGTCTTCCTGAATTTCTTTCAGAAGTGTTCTATAGTTTTTAGGGTATAGATCTTTTACCTCTTTGGTTAGGTTTATTCCTAGGTATCTTATGCTTTTGGGTGCAATTGTAAATGGGATTGACTCCTTAATTTCTCTTTCTTCAGTCTCATCGTTAGTGTATAGAAATGCCATTGATTTCTGGGCATTGATTTTGTATTCTGCCACGCTACCAAATTGCTGTATGAGTTCTAGCAATCTTGGGGTGGAGGCTTTTGGGTTTTCTATGTAGAGTATCATGTCATCGGCGAAGAGGGAGAGTTTGACTTCTTCTTTGCCAATTTGAATGCCTTTAATGTCTTTTTGTTGTCTGATTGCTGAGGCGAGGACTTCCAGAACTATGTTGAATAGCAGTGGTGAGAGTGGACATCCCTGTCTTGTTCCTGATCTTAGGGGAAAGGCTCCCAGTGCTTCCCCATTGAGAATGATATTTGCTGTGGGCTTTTCGTAGATGGCTTTTAAGATGTCGAGGAAAGTTCCCTCTATCCCAACACTCTGAAGTGTTTTGATCAGGAATGGATGCTGTATTTTGTCAAATGCTTTCTCTGCATCTAATGAGAGGATCATATGATTCTTGGTTTTTCTCTTGCTGATATGATGAATCACATTGATGGTTTTACGAATGTTGAACCAGCCTTGTGTCCCAGGGATAAATCCTACTTGGTCATGGTGAATAATTTTCTTAATGTGTTGTTGGATCCTATTGGCTAGTATCTTGTTGAGAATTTTTGCATCCATGTTCATCAGGGATATTGGTCTGTAATTCTCCTTTTTGGTGAGGTCTTTGGTTTCGGAATTAAGGTGATGCTGGCCTCATAGAACGAATTTGGAAGTACTCCATCTCTTTCTATCTTTCCAAACAGCTTTAGTAGAATAGGTATGATTTCTTCTTTAAACGTTTGATAGAATTCCCCTGGGAAGCCATCCGGCCCTGGACTCTTGTGTCTTGGGAGGTTTTTGATGACTGCTTCAATTTCCTCCCTGGTTATTGGCCTGTTCAGGTTTTCTATTTCTTCCTGCTCCAGTTTTGGTAGTTTGTGGCTTTCCAGGAATGCGTCCATTTCTTCTAGATTTCCTAATTTATTGGCGTACAGCTGTTCATAATATGTTTTTAAAATCGTTTGTATTTCCTTGGTGTTGGTAGTGATGTCCCCTTTCTCATTCATGATTTTATTAATTTGAGTCTTCTCTCTCTTCTTTTTAATAAGGTTGGCTAATGGTTTATCTATCTTATTAATTCTTTCAAAGAACCAACTCCTGGTTCTGTTGATCTGTTCCACAGTTCTTTTGGTCTCAATATCATTGAGTTCTGCTCGAATTTTAATTAACTGTCTTCTTCTGCTGGGGGTGGGGTCTATTTGTTGCTTTTTCTCTAGACAACCTACAGAATGGGAGAAGATATTTGCAAATGACATATCAGATAAAGGGCTAGTTTCCAAAATCTATAAAGAACTTATTAAACTCAACACCAAAGAAACAAACAATCCAATCATGAAATGGGCAAAAGACATGAAGAGAAATCTCACAGAGGAAGACATGGACATGGCCAACAAGCACATGAGAAAATGCTCTGCATCACTTGCCATCAGGGAAATACAAATCAAAACCACAATGAGATACCACCTCACACCAGTGAGAATGGGGAAAATTAACAAGGCAGGAAACAACAAATGTTGGAGAGGATGCGGAGAAAAGGGAACCCTCTTACACTGTTGGTGGGAATGTGAACTGGTGCAGCCACTCTGGAAAACTGTGTGGAGGTTCCTCAAACAGTTAAAAATAGACCTGCCCTACGACCCAGCAATTGCACTGTTGGGGATTTACCCCAAAGATTCAGATGCAATGAAACGTCGGGACACCTGCACCCCGATGTTTCTATCAGCAATGTCCACAATAGCCAAACTGTGGAAGGAGCCTCGGTGTCCATCGAAAGATGAATGGATAAAGAAGATGTGGTTTATGTATACAATGGAATATTACTCAGCAATTAGAAATGACAAATACCCACCATTTGCTTCAACGTGGATGGAACTGGAGGGTATTATGCTGAGTGAAATAAGTCAATCGGAGAAGGACAAACAGTGTATGTTCTCATTCATTTGGGGAATATGAATAATAGTGAAAGGGAATATAAAGGAAGGGAAAAGAAATGTTGGGAAATATCAGGAAGGGAGACAGAACATAAAGACTCCTAACTCGGGGAAATGAACTAGGGGTGGTGGAAGGTGAGGAGGGCGGGTGTTGGAGGGGAATGGGTGACGGGCACTGAGGTGGACACTTGACGGGATGAGCACTGGGTGTTTTTCTGTATGTTGGTAAATTGAACACCAATAAAAGTTAATTAGAAAAAAAAATAAATAAATAAATAAAAATTAAAAAAAAAAAAGGATTCTAAAACTAAAAAACAGCAATAAATCTCAGTTCAAAAATGGATAAAGGACTAAAATAAGCATTTCTTTAAAGGAGATACACAAGTGGCAAATATGTACATGAAAGATGCTCAACATCGAGAGGAGGGGTTAGATGGCGAAAGAGTAGGGTCCCCAAATCACCTGTCCCCACCAAATTACCTAGATAACCTTCATGATCCTGAAAATCTACAAATTCGGCCTGAGATTTAAAGAGAGAACAGCTGGAAGGCTACAGTGAGAAGAGTTCGAGCTTCTATCAAGGTAGGAAGACGGGGAAAAGAAATAAAGACACAAAAGGCCTCCAAGGGAGAGGGGCCCTGCGAGGAGCCGGGCTGAGGCCGGGGCGAGTGTCCCCAGGACAGGAGAGCCCCGTCCCGGAGGAGCAGGAGCTGCACCAACCTTCCCCACGGAGAGGGCCCGCAGGGAGGTGGAGCAGGACCCAGGAGGGCAGGGATGCCCTCGGGCTCCCGGGGACACTAACAGGCACTTGCGCCCCGGAAGAGCGCCCCGAGCTCCCTAAGGGCTGCAGCGTGCATGGCGGGGCCGGAGCAGCTCGGAGGGGCTCGGGCGGCGGCTCCGCGGAGGGGGCTGCGGGGCGGGAGCGCGAATCCAACAGCGCAGGCCCCGGAGCACAGGGCGCCGGGACACAGCCCAGGATCTGGCCTCCCCCAGGGACAGGAGAGGCCGGGAGGGCCCAGGACAGCGAGGACGCTCCTGCCAGGAGCTGAGCAGATCAGCGGCCCCGCCCGGGAGCCCCCAGGCCCTGCAGACGGAGAGCCCCAGAGCTACTGCGGGAGCTGACTCCAGGGCTGCAGAGCTGGCCCCGCCACTGCCGTTGTTCCTCCTGCGGCCTCACGGGGTGAACACCCCACTGAGCCTCACAGTGGCCTCACTGGATAAACAGGATAAACATCACTCACTGAGCCCTGCACCAGGCAGGGGCAGAGCAGCTCCCCCAAGTGCTAACACCTGAAAATCAGCACAGCAGGCCCCTCCCCCAGAAGACCAGCTAGAGGGACCAGTTCCAGAGGAAGTCAAGGGACTTAAAGTATATAGGATCAGAAGATACTCCCACGTGTTTTTTGTTTTGTTTCGTGTTTTTTTTTTCTTTCTTTTTGATTTCTGATTGCTTCCCCACACCCCCTTTTTTTTCACCTTTCTTTTTCTTTCTCTTTTTCTTCTCTTTTTTCCATTTTTTCTTCTTTCTCTTTTCTTTCCTTATCTCTCTTTTTCTCCTTTTTCCAATACAACCTGTTTTTGGCCACTCTGCACTGAGCAAAATGACTAGAAGGAAAACCTCACCTCAAAAGAAAGAATCAGAAACAGTCCTCTCTCCCACAGAGTTACAAAATCTGGATTACAATTCAATGTCAGAAAGCCAATTCAGAAGCACTATTATACAGCTACTGGTGGCTCTAGAAAAAAGCATAAAGGACTCAAGAGACTTCATGACTGCAGAATTTAGATCCAATCAGGCAGAAATTAAAAATCAATTAAATGAGATGCAATCCAAGCTAGAAGTCCTAACGACGAGGCTTAATGAGGTGGAAGAACGAGTGAGTGACATAGAAGACAAGTTGATGGCAAAGAGGGAAACTGAGGAAAAAAGAGACAGACAATTAAGAGACCATGAAGACAGATTAAGGGAAATTAACAAAAACCTGAGGAAGAAAAACCTACATTTATTTGGGGTTCCCGAGGGTGACGAAAGGGACAGAGGGCCAGAATATGTATTTGAACAAATACTAGCTGAAAACTTTCCTAATCTGGGAAGGGAAACAGGCATTCAGATCCAGGAAATAGAGAGATACCCCCCTAAAATCAATAAAAACCGTTCAACACCTCGACATTTAATAGTGAAGCTTGCAAATTCCAAAGATAAGGAGAAGATCCTTAAAGCAGCAAGAGAAAAAAGTCCCTGACTTTTATGGGGAGGAATATTAGGGTAACAGCAGACCTCTCCACAGAGACCTGGCAGGCCAGAAAGGGCTGGCAGGATATATTCAGGGTCCTAAATGAGAAGAACATGCAACCAAGAATACTTCGTCCAGCAAGGCTCTCATTCAAAATGGAAGGAGAGTTAAAGAGCTTCCAAGACAGGCAGGAACTGAAAGAATATGTGACCTCCAAACCAGCTCTGTAAGAAATTTTAAGGGGGACTCTTAAAATTCCCCTTTAAGAAGAAGTTCAGTGGAACAATCCACAAAAACAAGGACTGAATAGATATCATGGTGACATTAAACTCATATCTCTCAATAGTAACTCTGAACATGAACGGGCTTAATGACCCCATCAAAAGGCGCAGGGTTTCAGACTGGATAAAAAAGCAGGACCCATCTATTTGCTGTCTACAAGAGACTCATTTTAGACAGAAGGACACCTAGAACCTGAAAATAAAAGGTTGGAGAACCAGTTACCATTCAAATGGTCCTCAAAAGAAAGCAGGGGTAGCCATCCTTATATCAGATAAACTAAAATTTACCCCGAAGACTACAGTGAGAGATGAAGAGGGACACTATATCATACTTCAAGGATCTATCCAACAAGAGGACTTAACAATCCTCAATATATATGCCGCGAATGTGGGAGCTGCCAAATATTTAAACCAATTAATAACCAAACTGAAGAAATACTGAGATAATAATACACTTATACTTGGTGACTTCAATCTAGCTCTTTCTACCTTCGATAGGTCTTCTAAGCACAACATCTCCAAAGAAACGAGAACTTTAAATGATACACTGGATCGGATGGATTTCACAGATATGTACAGAACTTTACATCCAAACTCAACTGAATACACATTCTTCTCAAGTGCACATGGAACTTTCTCCAAAATAGACCACATACTGGGTCACAAATTGGGTCTGAACCAAGACCAAAAGATCGGGATAGTCCCCTGTATATTCTCAGACCATAATGCCTTGAAATTAGAACTTAATCACAACAAGAAGTTTGGAAGGACCACAAACACGTGGAGGTTAAGGACCATCCTGCTAAAAGATGAAAAGGTCAACCAGGAAATTAAGGAAGAATTAAAAAGATTCATGGAAACTAATGAGAATGAAGATACAACCATTCAAAACCTTTGGGATGCAGCAAAAGCAGTCTTAAGGGGGAAATACATCGCAATACAAGCATCCATTCAAAAACTGGAAAGAACTCAAATACAAAAGCTCACCTTACACATAAAGGAACTAGAGAAAAAACAGCAGATGGACCCTACACCCAGCAGAAGAAGAGAGTTAATTAAAATTCGAGCAGAACTCAACCAAATCGAGACCAGAGAACTGTGGAACAGATCAACAGAACCAGGAGTTGGTTCTTTGAAAGAATTAATAAGATAGATAAACCATTAGCCAACCTTATTAAAAAAAAAAGAGAGAGAAGACTCAAATTAATAAAATCATGAATGAGAAAGGAGAGATCACTACCAACACCAAGGAAATACAAACGATTTTAAAAACATATTATGAACAGCTATATGCCAATAAATTAGGAAATCTAGAAGAAATGGATGCATTCCTGGAAAGCCACAAACTATGAAAACTGGAACAGGAAGAAATAGAAAACCTGAACAGGCCAATAACCAGGGAGCAAATTGAAGCAGTCATCAAAAACCTCCCAAGACACTAAAGTCCAGGGCCAGGTGCCTTCCCAGGGGAATTCTATCAAACTTTTCAAGAAGAAACCGTACCTATTCTACTAAAGCTGTTTGGAAAGATAGAAAGAGATGGAGTACTTCCAAATTCGTTCTATGAGGCCAGCATCACCTTAATTCCAAAACCAAACAAAGACCCCACCAAAAAGGAGAATGACAGACCAATATCCCTGATGAACATGGATGCAAAAATTCTCAACATCTAAGATACTAGCCAATAGGATCCAACAACACATTAAGAAAATTATTCACCATGACCAAGTAGGATTTATCCCAGGGACACAAGGCTGGTTCAACACTCGTAAAACAATCAATGTGATTCATCATATCAGCAAGAGAAAAACCAAGAACCATATGATCCTCTCGTTAGATGCAGAGAAAGCATTTGACAAAATACAGCATCCATTCCTGATCAAAACACTTCAGAGTGTTGGGATAGAGGGAACTTTCCTCGACATCTTAAAAGCCATTTACGAAAAGCCCACAGCAAATATCATTCTCAATGGGGAAGCACTGGGAGCCTTTCCCCTAAGATCAGGAACAAGACAGGGATGTCCACTCTCACCACTGCTATTCAACATAGTTCTGGAAGTCCTCGCCTCAGCAATCAGACAACAAAAAGACATTAAAGGCATTCAAATTGGCAAAGAAGAAGTTAAACTCTCCCTCTTCGCCGATGACATGATACTCTACATAGAAAACCCAAAAGCCTCCACCCCAAGATTGCTAGAACTCATACAGCAATTTGGTAGCGTGGCAGAATACAAAATCAATGCCCAAAAATCAACGGCATTTGTATACACTAACAATGAGACTGAAGAAAGAGAAATTAAGGAGTCAATCCCATTTACAATTGCTCCCAAAAGCATAAGATACCTCGGAATAAACCTAACCAGAGAGGTAAAGGATCTATACCCTAAAAATTATAGAACACTTCTGAAAGAAATTGAAGAAGACACAAAGAGATGGAAAAATATTCCATGCTCATGGATTGGCAGAATTAATATTGTGAAAATGCCAATGTTACCCAGGGCAATTTATACGTTTAATGCAATCCCTATCAAAATACCATGGACTTTCTTCAGAGAGTTAGAACAAATTATTTTAAGATTTGTGTGGAATCAGAAAAGACCCCGAATAGCCAGGGGAATTTAAAAAAAGAAAACTATAGCTGGGGGCATCACAATGCCATATTTCAGGTTGTACTACAAAGCTCTGGTCATCAAGACAGTGTAGTAATGGCACAAAAACAGAAACATAGATCAATGGAACAGAGTAGAGAATCCAGAAGTGGACCCTAAACTGTATGGTCAACTAATATTCGATAAAGGAGGAAAGACTATCCATTGGAAGAAAGACAGTCTCTTCAATAAATGGTGTTGGGAAAATTGGACATCCACATGCAGAAGAATGAAACTGGACCACTCTCTTTCACCATACACCAAGATAAACTCAAAATGGATGAGAGATCTAAATGTGAGACAAGAGTCCATCAAAATCCTAGAGGAGAACACAGGCAACACCCTTTTTGAACTCGGCCACAGTAACTTCTTGCAAGATACATCCACAAAGGCAAAAGAAACAAAAGCAAAAATGAAGTATTGGGACTTCATCAAGATAAGAAGCTTTTGCACAGCAAAGGATACAGTCAACAAAACTAAAAGACAACCTACAGAATGGGAGAAGATATTTGCAAATGACATATCAGATAAAGGGCTAGTTTCCAAAATCTATAAAGAACTTATTAAACTCAACACCAAAGAAACAAACAATCCAATCATGAAATGGGCAAAAGACATGAAGAGAAATCTCACAGAGGAAGACATGGACATGGCCAACAGGCCCATGAGAAAATGCTCTGCATCACTTGCCATCAGGGAAATACAAATCAAAACCACAATGAGATATCACCTCACACCAGTGAGAATGGGGAAAATTAACAAGGCAGGAAACAACAAATGTTGGAGAGGATGCAGAGAAAAGGGAACCCTCTTACACTGTTGGTGGGAATGTGAACTGGTGCAGCCACTCTGGAAAACTGTGTGGAGGTTCCTCAAAGAGTTAAAAATAGACCTGCCCTACGACCCAGCAATTGCACTGTTGGGGATTTACCCCAAAGATTCAGATGCAATGAAACGTCGGGACACCTGCACCCTGATGTTTCTATCAGCAATGTCCACAATAGCCAAACTGTGGAAGGAGCCTTGGTGTCCATCGTGTTCTTTATCCATGTATAAAGAAGATGTAGTCTATGTATACAATGGAATATTCCTCAGCCATTAGAAACGACAAATACCCACCATTTGCTTCGTGGATGGAACTAGAGGGTATTATGCTGAGTGCAGTAAGTCAATCGGAGAAGTACAAACAGTGTATGTTCTCATTCATTTGGGGAATTTAAATAATAGTGAAAGGGAATATAAAGGAAGGGAGAAGAAATGTGTGGGAAATATCAGGAAGGGAGACAGAACATAAAAACTCCTAACTCTGGGAAATGAACTAGGGGTAGTGGAAGGGGAGGAGGGTGGGGGTGGGGGTGAATGGGTGATGGGCACTGAGTGGGGCACTTGACGGGATGAGCACTGGGTGTTGTTCTGTATATTGGTAAATTGAACACCAATAAAAATTAATTTATTAAAAAAAAGAAGAAAGATGCTCAACATCATTAATCATGTAGGAAATGCAAATCAAAACTACAATGCAGGGGTGCCTGAGTGGCTCAATCAGTTAATTCTCTATCTTTGGCTCAGGTCATGACCCTGGGTTCCTGGTATCCAGTCCTGGATTGGGCTCCCTGTTCAGTGGGAATCTGCTTCTCCCTCTCCCTCTGCCTGGCACTCCTCTTGCTTGTGGTCTCTGTCTCTCTCAGTCAAATAAATAAATAAAATCTTAAAAAATACAATGAGATAATAGTTTCACACTCATCCTAATGTCTACTATTAAAACATAAATAATAAGTGTGGCAAGGATGCGGAGAAATTGCAATGGTTGTGTACTGTTGGTGGTGTTGCAAAATGGTACAGCTACTGTGAAAAGCAGAATAGTGGTTCCTCAAAAAATTAAAGAATAGAACTATCATATTATCTAACTTCTTGGTGTATACCCAAAAGAATTAAAAGCACAATCCCAGAGAGATATCTTTATACCCATTTTCATAGCAGCATTGTTTGCAATAGCTAAAATGTAGAAGCAACCCAAAAATCCATCATCAATTAAATGGAGAAGCAAAACTAATGCATACATATGATGGAATATTCTTTAGCCTTTAAAAGGGTAGAAATTCAGACATATCCTACAATATGCTAGATCTTGAGGACATTATGCTAAGTGAAATAAACTGGTCACAAAAAGACAAATACTGTATGATTCCACTTATATGAGGTCATTAGAATAATCAAAATCATGGGAACATAATGTAGAATAGTGGTTGCCAAGGGCTGGAGGGATACAGAATGGATAAGTTGCTTCATGGATAGAGGGTTTCAGTTTTGCAAAAAAAGATCTAAAGATAGATGATGGTAATAGTCGCACAACATGAATGTACTTTATACCACTGAATAGTACAACTAAAAATGCTTAAGATGGTATATAGGTTATGTGCATTTATCACAATAAAGTTTTAAAAAGTGAAAAGAAGATATTATAATATTATCTACCCATTTTTCCATTATCAAGTTATTACCAATACTAAATTTGTTTTGAAAGACATTTTTTAAAAAATGTTAAAATCGGGATCCCTGGGTGGCGCAGCGGTTTGGCGCCTGCCTTTGGCCCAGGGCGCGATCCTGGAGACCCGGGATCGAGTCCCACATCAGGCTCCCGGTGCATGGAGCCTGCTTCTCCCTCTGCCTGTGTCTCTGCCTCTCTCTCTCTGTGACTATCATAAATAAATAAAAATTAAAAAAAAAAATGTTAAAATCATAGGTGAACAATAATTTCAAAACTTTGTCAAAGACAGCCACAAAACATTCTATGCTTTGCAGAAAGGATAGGCAAATTTTATTTATAAAATTAATGACAAGTGAATTTTGAATATTTGTATAGTAAAATTTGCTAATTCTGAATTTTAAAAGTGCCCCATGTCCAAATTTGTCAGCATCTCAATTTATAACCAGAGATAATTTTTAATAACATGATATTTTATTTGCATTTTGCAAATTTATACTAATTTCTCCACTTAAGTAGTTCTTCACAATGAATGGTTGCTTAAATATTAAAAAATAAAAGAAAACTATGTAAAAAGCTCTCTTTTTTAAATTTTTTTTTAAATTTTTTATTTATTTATGATAGTCACAGAGAGAGAGAGAGAGGCAGAGACACAGGCGGAGGGAGAAGCAGGCTCTATGCACCGGGAGCCCGATGTGGGATTCGATCCCGGATCTCCAGGATCGCGCCCCGGGCCAAAAGCAGGCGCCAAACCACTGCGCCACCCAGGGATCCCAAAGCTCTCTTTTCTACAAAGTATATTATGCCATATACAGTTATTTTTCTAGCCTTACATATTAATACACTTGCATTTATAAATCATTCAACAAAATGAAAAGGATTTTTTAATGAAAAACATCTGTAGATCAATGGTTCCCTATCCTTATATAATACTCTATTCTAGCTAAAGGTATTGCCTTCATTTCACATTTCTATACTCCAATATCCAACCTTCACTTCATTATTTTCTTCACTACAGTTGCTTTTTAAATCAAGATTTTGGAAAACAATACTATAAATAAGTCAATGAGAAATATGCACCTTTCCTGTTCCTAGCATTTGGAGTCTTAAAAGAAATAAATATAGTCAACAAATGCTTCCTGTTAAAACTTGTTATTCACTTAAAATAATTTAAAATATTAATGGAAAAAAACAGTTTCATTGAAGACTGTCATTTTTGCTTTCTTGTGGTTTTAAAATTATAAATTTAATTGGCAAGAATAGTTTCTGAAAGTGCTATCATCTGAATGTGTTTTAGAGATCATGATATACATTATTTTATGGAGCATAAAATATTTATTTGTAAGCAAATACTTGCAAGAATTATGTGTGGCATTTAACTATCTCCATGTGCAATAACCCATAGCAATTATTCCATCAGGACGTTCAATAACTACAGTAAAAGAATAAAAGTCCTATATAGTTAACTGACTGCTAAATTAGCGATAACCTTTGTCAAAAATTATAAGCATTGTGGAGCTAACAAAATGTAAATAGTAAACAATTACCCCAATGTTCTCAGTAAAATTCCTGTCTGAATTTTAAAAACTAAACTTAAAGAGATTCTTGCCATATTATTACTGCAATTTTATAAACCTCATACTTGTGATTTGTTTTTATAAAGCCTTTTTCATGATTCTCAATTGCTTTTGTGTTTTATTAGCCTCATATGGTTTTCAAAATGTTTTCCCTAGTGAGCTTTGTGATCAAGAAAATTCGGATAGCAATATAAATGTGGAATGAGATATAGATGTGGCTTAACATCTTAACTTGCTATTTGTCATTAAAAAGTCAAATTAATAGGCATAGCATGATAAATGATATGAACTTCTAAAGCTATAACCTATTCTAATATCCTATATTAGGTAGTGTATTATTTTTAGGCTACCAAATTTGATGGCTGTTTCTCAATCCACATCTCACTTGACCTATTGACAACATTCGAAAAACCTGATCATTTCTTTCTTATTCTTTTTTTTTTTTTTCATTTGGCTTCCAAGAAACCACAATCTTGCTTAATCCTTAAACTTCACTCCACACTCCCTCCCTTGCCTTCATCTCTTCTCTCAACTCCTCCTAATCCCTGTGAATTGTACCATTAAAGTGCCTCACCTATAATTCCATATACAATGACTCCCTAATTAATCTCATTTTGTCTTGTAGTTTTATAAACCATATATATATACATATATGACATAAAATCCAAGGTCAGAGTAACTCAATAAGAGAAAGACAAGACCAGCCACTTCTTACTCTGGAGACAAAAATGGAGCCATGATCCAAAGGTCAGACTTAATAGTTAGAAAAGGCAAGGAAATAGATCCTTCCCTAGATTCTCCAAAAGAAATGAAATCCTGCTCACACCTTGATTTTAGCCTAGTGAAACCTGCATGAGATTTTAACCCACAGAACTGTAAGACATTTGTGTTATTTTAAGCAACTAGACATATGGTAATTTGTAGGAGAAGCAAGAGAAATCTAATACACCTTGGAAGCTAGAGATGTTGTACACTTCAGAGAGATTTAGATAATTATCTCCTCTGGCTCTATTGTATTACATTCTAGATTGGTGAAACTAGAGACATTTTCCTCCCCTTCTGGGTAAGGTTAGTTTACAGAGACAAGTGTTGAATCTCGTATTCTGTGTCTCTGGAGAGGAGGAGAGAAAGTTGTGCTAGTTGACTTAAAAAAGGTCTGAGGGTTATCATGTTGGAGCTCCTCTTTTATGCAAACTTGCTGCATATGAAGAGTGGCATCATGACTTCAGTACATCACCTTATGGAAATTGGGGAATAAAGGAACCTACTGAGATGCTCTTTGAGTAATAAATGGGCTATTCTCTGATCCAGAGACCTCATGTTTCTTGTACGAAGGGACGAATCCAGGTAGGGGAGAGGAAGAACCCATTATTTTATCTTAAAGAACTCATTGGAATTATTTATTATTATTATTATTATTATTATTATTAAATATTTTATTTATTTATTTGAGAGAGGGAGACAGAGTGTGTCTGTGTGCATGACATGCACATGAGAGAGAGAGAGCACAAGTTGGGGGGGTGGGCAAAGGGGGAAACAGAGAAGCAGGCTACCCACTGAACAGGGAGCCCAACACAAGGCTCCTTCCCAGGACCCCAGGATCATGACTTGAGCTGAGGGCAGACACTTAATAGCCTGAGCCACCGAGGCTCCCTGAATTGTTATTTTTTAAATATTTATTTATTTATTTGATGGGGAATGGAGAGGCAGAGGGAGAGAATCTTTAAGCAGACTCCCTGTAGAGCACAGATCTGGCCTGGGGCTCTATCTCAGGACCTGAGATCATGACCTGAGCTGAAATCAAGAGTTGACACTCAACCCACTGAGCCACTCAGGTGCTCCTTAGTGGAATTATTTTTGTCACACAACAGAAAAAAGAATGTTAGTGACTCAAACTTGTACGGCAACTCTTCACTGATCTCAGGTTCCTATATTTTGTTTATTTTAAAAACATGATCCTATGGCTTATGGCTTTCTTCTTTGTGTTCACAAGTTGGTTGTTCTATGCCTTGCACCATTTTAACATTTCAGAGAAGACTAAGAGAAAAGTATGAAATCAATATGTTTAGATAGATGAGCTGGCCTTTTTCATGAGGAGTACAATTTTTCTGAAGTCCCCACTCAGAACACACCTTCTTACATAACGTGAGTTAAAATTATATCACATAGTTATGGTCATTTGGCAGGACTCATGAATCAGTTCTTCTTTACCTTATTTTCTTCACCTAGAATATGGATGCTTCAAATAAAATTTAGGTTATTTCGGAGAGAAAATGGACAGAAGATAGAAAACAAGGAGTGCCTGCCACATACAGTAATTTATTAGTGTACTTCTGTTTTTTCTGCATTTATGCACTCTCTTTAATGTAAATAATTTCTAATTTTTCTGAAAAATTAGAATAATTTTTCTGAATTATTTTAGATGACTCACTGGAACATCTGTTTGTAGTGTAGGTTTATAATTTTTGGTTATTTATATTAAAGTTTGAGCAGGTACTTTGAACTCAACATATTAAAAGTTGACAGCATTCCCATTCTTTTTCCATTTCTCCTGACACTTGATGTGGCAACCTCATTTTTAATTTCCCTGTGGACTTAGTCACATAATTGTCTACGCAACCCTTGAAACAAGTAACCTTGAAGGAAACTTGGACAACCTTGAAGGAAATTTGGACACCATTTCTTCTAGCCCACAATCAGAGAGCTTTAGAGATGAAACTTTTTTTTTTTTTTTATAGAAAACCTAGATTTATTTGTTAAACTATTACAAAGACAAAACAATTACCACTGAAGTACTGTGAGGACTTCATCCCAATTTCATTTGTTATGGAAACTGACCTAAGAGGTTAGAAATTAAAGGCCAAGGTGGCTTGGCCTTTTGCTGTTAAATGGGTCTTGGATCTTTTATAGAGTGAAGGCAACCAGTAGTTTTCTCATTCATTATTCTGACGCTGTATCATTTTTATTCTAGTTCTTCATCAATGTTGCTTCCAGAGTTAATTTTTCCAGATGATATCTCTATCCTCTATGCAAAGTACTAAAGAATCTCTTATTGTTGGCCTTTATAATAATGTCATATCCATTTAGCATAAAAAAAGTAAGGCTTATTGCATCTTTGCTTCATTTATGTTTTCAGTTTGATGCATTGCTGACTTCCTACCACCATGTTGCACACAATGTACTTTATGCTCCAGCTATAGAGGACTTGGTGCTTTTCTCAAGTTTTCTTAGGTTCTGGACCTCCATTTTTCTACCAATGTAATTCTCTTTATCTTGTATTTCCTTCCTAAAAGTCATATTTCCCTTAGGCTTTCTATGAAACCCAAATCAGATGTAACTGCCTTCTCTTTAGCACCCTTGCAAGCATTATGTAATCAATTCTATCGATAATTTCTATAGGCATCTGCCTCACATGCTAGTAATTCCTTAATCAAAACAAACCATATGAAAACCTTCTTTATCTTTGTTTCAAAGTTATCTGAGTGCCTGGCCTGTCAAAGAATAGATGCTCCATAAAATACAGATTCATGTAAAGTGATAATAGAATTACAGATGAAAAATTATCAAAGTTCGGACAGGATTAGATTTACTTCTTTTCTTCTCTCTTTGACATTAGACATATTTCAAAGGATAAAACTATATTTTGGTTAATTAAACAAATTATCTTAGGCAAAATATCTTGCAACAATGGCATAATTCTAGAGAGGAGAAAAAAATTCCAGCTGGGAAAAGCTAAAATGAAGTTGATCATGTTATGTAAGACTGTACTTTCACACATATACATACATACCCATTAGATTACTTAATTTAGATATAGTAGCTATTTAAAATTTTTGTACAGATACTAATATGATCATTCATGTTTTTAAGAAAGCTTGGATTTTGAAAGAAGAAAATAAATAAAAGTATATAAGATTTTGAATTAATAGGAAAGTTAGTTATTTTACAGTAAAATAATTTCTTTGGATAAAAAATATGGCAAAATGGTTAAGGAGACAGCATATATATATATTTTTTTACTGAACTGCGTATTTCTTAGTTACAATATTTACCATAGAGTACTTTTCTTATATTCCTCATTTCATCCCAAATATTTTGTATTTTAAATGTCATTTCTGAGAAAATGTACAGGTTAAGAAAAAAGTTGGATAGAACAACCAAGGTCATGAGTGTGACCTCACCCTTTCATTTCATTTTCTGTGCCATGGTGATTAATAGCTATAAAAATGAATAGTATTATTACTTTTGATAATGAAATCAAGGCAGTTTGATAAGAATATGGAAATGCATGACATTTTGTGACAGACATTTGATCTAGGAGCCTTTATTCTTCCCTCTTTCAACGAGCGTATTGCATTATTTGCATATTTAGTGTAAAGATAATAGGTTTTCTCTATGGCAAAACTCTTTTGGTAATTTATCCATAATTGAATTGGTTTCTTAGTTGGTATCTTGTGTATATGTGAGTTTATGTAGTTTAGCATCCTTGTTTTATATTGCATGGGTTACTGCTTTAAAAAATTATGCACCAAGGAGATAAATGTCAAGCTCAAGAAGTTCAGATTCATAATTAAACTACCTGCCTTTCTCCTCATACATGGCACATAACAAATAGTTCTTTCATTTTTAGCTAACAGAGTTATCTTATCCGATTTGACTAGCATTTTCTTCAATCTGATATTACTTACCTGGTTAACATTCCTTCACCTTTAAAACAACATTTAACAGAAATATATCGCAGGATAATCTTATTTTTGGAAGGTGTGATAATTTTCATGTATATGATACTCTGCAGGTTATTGGGGACTGTTGTATAGTAACAGTGACTGGATCCTTCATTTCAATCATTATCTTTCAGGAATGGGAAAATAATTATAAGTTGACACGTACTAAAAATGTAGACACTCTACACAGAAGCTACTCCATGTATTTTGTATAAATATTAGATATCTCTCCCATTTCAACATCAGTTTAAGTGGATGACCAAATAATGCTACCCTCAGATATGGCAATTACCTTAGATTCTGTGATATAGATAATATAGCATTTTAGATAATTCACAGCAGAGGCATGAAAATCACTTTGACCTTCTATCTTGAAACAGATCGCAAAACTCTCATATGAAAGGTGCCCTCCCTCTCTATATGTATAAGGAAAGAACCAAGACAAAGGAACAGCCAGAAGAATCCTAACAGGCTTGCTAAGTTCCCCCAGTATACACTTACCTCATACTCCCTGACCTACCATATTCCTCCCATAACTGTCTACTGTTCATCAAACCTAGCATAAAAATACTCGGGTTTATTTATTGTTTATTTGGATCATCCTTTTCTTAGGAAGTGTCCCATGCCCCTTAAAACATTAAATACATCTGCATACTTTTCCCCTGTTAACCTGTCTTTGTTGGTTTGATTTTCAGACCCCCTCAGGGACCAAAAAGGGCTAAGGAAAACTTTTTCCTCCCCTATGATCAGCATTGTTAAATATTGCAGAATAAGTAATCAAGTGTTTTGTTTATAAATCCAGTACACCAATGAGGTGATTACTCATCTTAGTATTTTTTGACAAGAAGAAGCCATGTTGTAGTAGAGTGAGGGGGGAAATGGGAATGGTTTTACATAGCAAATTTTCAAGTTGAAAGTGTATCAAATAAGTTGCCCCTGTGATATGCAGCTATTGTACAAGCTAAGGAGAGAAGCAAGACAGCCTCCCTGTATTCCTATGGAGTAGTGAGGAGAATGATATAAAGGTTCAGTGAACTAAAGTTCTAGATGAGAATAAAGACATAACTTGTACTTAAAGATACTCAAAGAGTATTTGGATAAACACACATGTACAATTTAAGGAAGAAACATTTTCTGTGAAAGCGTTGTGGCAGGGCAGCCTGGGTAGCTCAGCAGTTTAGCGCTGCCTTCAGCCCAGGATGTGATCCTGGAGACCCAGGATTGGGTCTCATGTCGGGCTCCCTGCATGGAACCTGTTTCTCCCTCTCCCTTTTCCGGTGTCTGTGCTTCTCTCTCTCTGTGTCTCTCATGAATAAATAAATAAAATCTAAAAAAAAAAAAAAAAAGGTTGGGCAGCCTTTGTTATGACAGTGATGATATCAACCATATCTAATATATGTCAGTTAAATATAGAAAAGCTCTTACACAAAAGGCAGGTTGGCCTATTTCCAAAAAAAAAAAAAAAATCTATTTTGGTAGAGATTATCTTATTACTGGAATTTACACTGATTTGAGAAAAATCTTCATTATTAATACAATTGATGGAAAGCTTACTTTTCCATCTTAAAAGCAGAGTCACCTGAACAGAGATCAACCAAAGTGCCAAGAAGACCTAAAGGACTAGTCAATGTCATCTGAGTCTGTAGTCGGAGCACAGGGAAGATAGATCAATGGCTTATTTTTTTTTCTGTCAAGTTCAAGTAGATAAATAAAAACTTCTGCAAAACATCTCTTGAAAGCCAAGATGAAATAAAACTTACATATGTATTTCCCAGGACAGTAAGAGGAATGAAACAATTTCTATTAAGTATCTTCTTATCACAAAGTTTTATTTGTTGTTGTTTCCTGCCTGCACAAAGCAGGAAAATATGGGATTATTTTCTCTCTGAAGTGAAAAAGTTAAGTATTGTTTACATTAGAAAGAAGTTACTATATTACTAGAGTCCCCAAAGTGTTTGTGACTCCTATAGGTGGCATCTGAAGTGTATTTCATCTTACATTCATTTTTTTCCTTCATGGGGGAATTAATTTTTGTGTATCTAATATAGATCAGATGCTTTTCTAGACATTAAAATACCCCAGTTATATGCCCTCAATAAAGACACACTTAGTAATAATGTAATAGATATAAGTAATACCATGATACACATGATAAAATTATATGATAATATTCATTATTCTTTTTTTTCCATTTTAGTAACTACTTTTTCCAGATTTTATTAACATATGATCCTGTAAACAATACAGAAGTGCCTGGAGACCACCCCTTCTGGGATTGGACGCAGCCTACCTTGGTCCCATCACATGTATTTGACATGTAGACACCCTGATACAGCCTGTGTCCCACCTGTGTCCTGCTCTGTACTAGTCCCACGAAGGCAGAGTTGCTTCTTGGCCACTCACCCACATTCCCTCTCAAGCCTCACTGCAGCCACCATAGCCGGGACAGGAAGGGTGTCAGCACTTAAGCCATGGCCTCCTCTTTCCCTGGGGCCCAGCTTCCCTTCTGGCCCATTGCTATTGTTAACAGGGAATTAGGGATGAAGTCACCAAACCAGTGCTGGGACAGAGATCTGGAAGATGTGTGGACTTTTAAAAATAAAAACAAAAATAGTGAAAAAAATGTGTTGTTATATTAAACAGTAGTTCTGTATCCTCGGTTAGAGCTGAGGGATGATAATAGTAAATATGGGAGTATTGTGAAAAATAAAACAAGTTTTGCAAATAGACTGTTGACTGACAAATATATTTTTCAAAACACTCAACTGAGTTGAAATATATTTTATTTATTCAATTTAATTTAGTGCGTTTTAAGACCAGGTGTTTGCTTGGACTCCCATTTAACTGTGTATTTGTTTTTTCCACCTGAAAGATTTTTCTTCAAATGCTTTGGCAAGCCCTGATGTATTTTCTACTTATAGTCAGCTCTTGATTATCTCCCGGGATTACTACAATATAGATTACCTGTAACAAACCTTGCTTTTCAGAGCTTACTGACTTTGCTATCTTCTCCACTTGCAATTAAGTCATTTCCTGATATTCAGGCTTTATCTCCAGCTAGTAAAGTGTGTTTTTAAAGTGATCTCTTTTCTGACTGCATTTAAACATTTTAAATAACAGCCAGTAATCATCTTTTAATAAGGTTTTCAGTGTAAAAAGTATATCAGATGATATACTCTTCAATCCAAGAAGGTAGATAACACAAATCAAAATGTTTGGTTGCCATATGCAACTCTAAGTCAATATAAACCAGAATGATGGCGATTACTGAGAGATACAAGTCCATAAAGGAGAAGATAAGCAAAGTGCTTCTTCATGTTGCTATGTGTGAAGAATGTGAGGAGATTGTAAGTGTGCAGGTAGAGGACTTTGTTTTTTTTGCTCAAAGCAACTTTTCCACTATCTAATTTTTAATAGACACAAAACATTCCATTCCATAATTATATACAACATTTCAAAACAAGTGATTGATATCATGAAATATTCATTTCCAATATCAGGAAAATTCTAATTCCCTTAACCAGTACTCTCAAAGAAGCAAATAAATGCATGATCCCTTAGTTTTTTACTAACCTACTTTCCAAGGTCTCCGTAGGCCTACAAGTACAGATAAATTCAAAAACATTCATAGCCATGGCTGCTCGCTTAAGACTAACTCTCTCTTCATCACTGTGGGTGTGACATCCTTGTAACACCACTTAGAACCTCTCTTTTTATTGCCTGGAATCTCTGGAGATGTCCATATTTGCTCATGAACAAATTCCATAATGTTATTATGCAGAATCCTATAAAATTGCATAACGATTACTCCTTTATTTCTTGTCTCTCTGCATGTGGCTTTTGACAGAAATATCTGACTTATCCCAAAATATTCACACTAGAAACTCATAAAGCAGTAAGACCAGAAGATAATAAATGGTGCTCTATGCCAATGAGTTAACTTTTATTTGGGGACAAAGGCAGGCACAGGAAAGATAGCTATCTCGCATCAACTCTGACTTCTAAGCACCAGAAAAACAATGTAAGTAGTTTAGGGCCAGGTGGGTGGGTGGATACACTGCCCCTGATAATGATAATCTATAACATTATTACTACTAAGTGTAAAAATAACATATATGGCATATATGTGCATATATATGTACAAAATCATATATATGCATATGGACATAAGTATATGCATATATTTAATACATGGATATATGTAAACATATATATGGATATCCAAACGGTCTTAATACTATGTGTTAAGAGTATAACTAGAGGTAGTAGATAGTATATATTAAATAACATTGAGAAATCATCTACGGTTGGCAGAATTTTTATTGTTGTTTATAATTTTTTAAAGATTTTATTTATTCATGAGAAACACAGAGAGAGAGAGAGACAGAGACACAGGCAGAGGGGTGAAGCAGGCTCCCTGCAGGGAGCACTATTTGGGACTCGATCCCAGGACTCTGAGACCACACCCTGAGTCAAAGGCAGACCCTCAACCACTGAGCCACCCAGGCGTCCCTGTTGTTGTTTAGATACTAATTCATTCACGAAGAGTTGAATAAAAGGAAAAAGTTTAGGCAAGTGCAAAGAAGTTTGTTAAAGAGTACAGATGGATTGCTATTGGCTCAGGTGGAGGTATTTCCCAGTGCCATAGTAAATGATTCCCTGAATTCTCATAAATCAGGCTCTGGCTTTCATCTTTTCTCCCTCTCTCTCTTTTAAATTCCCTTGCCTCCTTTACTCTCCAAAAACATATTCTTCATTCCCACTAAGACACCAAATTCCTCAACTCCTCTTTGCTCATCGGTCCATCTCATGACAGTAGGTATGTCCTATAAAGATTAGACTACGGCAAAAACTTTTACCAACATGCTCAATATTCCACATTCTGTGACACACTACTTTCCATTCCTGAGACAATTTCTTCAGGCTGCCAGAGAAACTCAATTATTAATTACTCCCAGGCTTCAGGGCCTCTGTGGCTCATCACTCTACTCTCCGGTCTCACAGTCCCATCCACACATCATCTTTCCTTTCCAACAAGGAGTGGCACATGTTTGCCGTGGCATGGGTTTTTCAGCTTATTTTTTGCCTACTGAATTTTGGAAATCTGCCTGTTTTCTTTTGCCATCTCTCTGTTCCTTTCAGTCCAAGCTGGCAATTCTGATGATGCAAAGTTTTCAAAAGCTTGTGTATACCACAGGGATTCACTCTCTTAAACAAGAAGTTCCACCACAGGTCTTTCCTACACAACCAACCTCTAATTTTGGCTTCTCTGAAGCTACCTGAGGAGATCTAGAGTCAAATCTAGTTTCTTCAAAGAGCCTTCAGTTTAGTTGAAAATCATGACCTTTTATTCCTCTCAAGGCAATAACAAAAGGTTGTCTAGCCACACCCTAACTTTCTCTACACGAGCACATTTTCCTAAAAGTAAATCTAATTTTAGTGTTTTTTTTTTGATCTGAAGAAGCTGAAAATTTCCCCAAATCTCAAGCCCTGGTTCTATTTGCTTAATGTTTCTTCCCTTAGTTTATCTTTTCCCCTTCTCATTTTAGAATTATGACAAAACTTGGTATTTTCAACACTTGCTTGGATTTCTTCTCTGCTAAATATCAATGTTCATCATTGACACATTCTGCTTTCCATGTAACTACAGGTTGCAATTCAGCCCCTACCACAAATCCCCTATTGGGAGTTTTATAGAGTACACATTTGACTTCAGAGCTAGAAAGGAGACTAGAAAAATTCCAAGTTCACAGCCATCACATAGGAATGAAGTATATGAAGCATTCTTTTGAAGTGAATCCCTTCAAATTGGAATATCTATACATTACTCAGTGCTCACCACAATAAGTGTAGTAAGCATCTGTCACCAAATATTACTATAATCTTATTGACTATATTCCCTATGCTCTACTCTTCTTCTCCGTGACTTACTTATTTTATAAATGGAAGTTTGTACCTCTTAATCCTCTTTATATATTTCACCCATCCACCCCAACCATTTCGTTTTGGCAACCAGCAATTGTTCTCTGTATTTGAGTGATCTTTTTGTTTGCCTCTTTCTTACTTTGGTTGCTCATTTGTTTTGTTTCTTAAATTCCAGATTTGAGTGAAATCATAGGATATTTCTCTTTCTCAGTCTGACTTATTTCACTTAGCATAATACTCTCTAGCTCCATAATACTCTCATGTTGTAGCAAAAGGAAAGGAGGAAAGGTCTCGTTCTTTCTTTCTTTCTTTTTTTTTTAAGATTTTATTTATTTATTCATGAGAGACACAGAGAGGGAAAGAGAGAGAGAGGCAGAGACACAGGCAGAGAGAGAAGCAGGCTCCATGTAGGATTTCAAATTGTAGTAAATGAGTTAAGATCTAGGTATACTGACAAAAAAGGATTTGTATTTAAAAAAAAAAATAACTATTGGGGGACCTGGATGACTCAGTTGTTTAGGCATCTGCCTTTGGCTGAGGTCATGATCTTGGGGTCCTGGGGTTGAGCCCTGTGTGGGGCTCACTGCTCAGCAGTGAGCCTACTTCTCCCTCTCCTTCTCCCTCCTTCCAGGCTTGTGATCTATTTCTCTCTTTCTCAGATAAAAGAATAAAATCCTAAAAAGAAAAAAAAAGGAAAGAAAGAAAGAAAGAAAGAAAGAAAGAAAGAAAGAAAGAAAGAAAGAAAGAAAGAAAGAAAGAAAGAAAGAAAACGTAACTATTTGGAGAATGTAAAAAATGAAGACTGGAATCATAAAGGCCTGTTTGAATTTGCTACAATGGAATGTACTAGATTGAGCTAGTTTATTGATAGATGATAAAATATACACAGTTTCCCCATGGGAAGTCACTTTACTTGCAAACCCCAATCTATAATTTTTAAAAAGAGAGATAGGATGCTTTCTCGAATTAATTATTTTACTTTATTTGGAAAAAAAAAGCTGAAAAACATCGAGCACAGTATTCTAAATAAAATGGATGAAGAATTCAAAAAGATAGACATTTTTTTAATCTCAAAACCAAAATATTTGCTAAGTGCATTAAATACTGGATCTAATCCTTTGGCCTTCCCCGTATCTATACTTTGTAGTGTATGACCTTACATTCACTCTGCACTGGGCAGTGTCTTCTGCACTACCTCTAGATCCCAGGTCCACTGAAGTATCTCACTTTGAAATGTTAAGAAAGAAGACACAACAGAGATATGAAATAGCACCTGAGTATTTCTGTTCCTGCTTTTGCCCTCCACTATCAACATCAGCAGGATAAGTCCAGGCTAGTTCCAAATGAAGTCTGATAAATAAATGGACAAGACTCACAAGACTCCAGGTATCTTAGCTGAAATCAGCTAAGCTCAATAGAAGCTCAATAGAAGTACTATCAACACCCAGATAACAAAGCCTCCCCACCAACATAAATCATTTAGATTCCTGAGCTAAGGAAACATTCATACTCTACTGCCTGGAGTTGTATGATGGTTTGTTATACAATATTGTGGCAACATATATAATTGATACAGATGATAAGGAAACACCAATATGAGTATATAATTTTAGGTTGAGAAGTTCTCTGAAATGATAGTAATCCATTTTGAGGCTTGGAATCTTATATTAGGAAGTCCTTTTTTTTTTTGGAAGTTTTTGTTATTAAAAAATATTTCAACCCACATAGGCTTTTGAATTCAAATAGCAAATAACATTAATTTTTTTTTCTCCCTTTAAAGTCTGGAGAAAGTCAGTTTTACAAAATGGAGAACTGTAGGAGATACAAAGGGGTCAAGAAATAGCAGGACAGAGTCTGTGTTAAACTCCCCATGCCTCCTACAGCCTAATCTTCTCTCCTTTTCATCACACTCAGTACCACTCTGTTTGGCTATATAGAGCACAGAGGCGATTCTGAAGTTCCTGTGTGTCCCAATGAGGAACATGGAAAATAACTCAGAGCATACATGGTACTGATTTCATGAGTCACCTGGACATCTATGTACACGTTCACATGAGACTGTAAACAGGGTATGATTTAAAGGAGATACTGTGCCAACTGAAGATATACTGGGCACTTCAGCAATTGATGCTGTAAGGTTACTGACTGAAGTCTAAAAACATGGCACGGTGGAAATACTCATGAACCAGGATCTGACCTGGGATAAAGGAATCACCTGGAAATTCTGGAAGACCAAGTATTTAGCCAGAAGAGAGACTGAATAAACTTGAGTTACTGAGTTAAACCAGAGGTGATTGTTATTTTAAACGGATCTGATTAGCCCTGTATGGCTGGCTGGGTCAGAAGAGCATGTGACTCTTGATCTCAGGGTTGTGACTTTGAGCCCCAAATTGGGTGCAGAGACTAAATAAATAAACAAACTTTAAGTGGACCTGACTACTAACTTTAGAGTTTATTTTGGTGAGTAATGAGTATGAAAGGGAAATCGTGAGAAGATTGAGTAGAGTGCAGGAAAAACAAAGAAACCAAGCTATATTTCTACTTATCCAACTTAATGTTGTAAAACTAAAGCCAATGCCAATAATATACAATATATTGTAAATCTTTAATGATATCTATTACCATGGTTATGATGAGTATCTTTTATAATAATTTATCTATATAGATGTGTAAATACATAGATATATCTATGTAGATCTAGGTTGTTCTTGAAAGAATTTTAAGAAAAAGGACATAAATTTAGAGAATACTAGAACATCCCCTAATAGGACATATACTGTGGTTCAGCACCTCTTTACCCACTTTTTAAAAATGGACAAACATCATTTATTTAATTCAATGAAACAGTGAACAACTGTTTCCTTCTTGTACCTGGGTATGACAGCCTGACATGCCGAAAGAGGTAATTCTTTGAGAGCAATATGATGTAAACACTTCATAAATATTTAAAATGCATAAAAATCCATAAAACTTAAGTTTTCATGTCTCAAAGTACAAAACATCATCCCTTTTAATACTTATAGTTAGAACAAGGCAGAACCACTGTCGTCTCACTTTTTAAGTAAGCACAGTCTAAAACCAGGCTGTCACTGCCCCAAGGAAACCTTACATCAATCGTGTTTCTACAATCTCAAATTTTGATTTACCTAACAAGAAACAGATATTGCCAGCAAAGGAAACATTACAGACTGCTCAACAGCAAAGGTCCCTGACCATGTATTTCTTCCACGAAGAGCAATGTGAAGACGGAGGCTGAACTGAATAAGTCAAATAGCCAGATTCATTAAAAGCAGAGAATCACAAAATAGATGAAATTGAAACAAAGATGCATCTCTGGCAACTTTGAGTAGACAAATGCATGACATTATAGAATAGTATTTTCTTTCTTTTTTCTTCCCCTTCTTAGTTTATTCAATAAATGAGTATTGAAGACCAATAATAGGGAAAGAGTATGCTAGCCAATTTTCAACACTTAAAGAAGTGAAAGTTTGCTGTTCTTACATGTTGCTAGACTCACAAAAATGTAAGTGAATTGATTTTACCTTTCCAAAAATATTATTATCTAAATATTGAATTCAGATTTGTAAAATGAGAAATGAATGTAATTACTGGATCTAGACTTATTAATTGTAAAAGCAGTGTGGAAAAGGAAAAATTATTTTGCCTCTACCCTTTTAGGTTCTTGGCTGAGACTCCCATAGGAAAAGATAGATTAATAGGAGAAAAACAAACAGAAGTTTAATAATGTATATATCTCCTGTATACATGGGAAATACCTTAAAAAACTGAGTAATTCCCCAAAATGATCTAAGCCACCACTTTAAATGTATGGGTGTAGATGACAAAGACAAAAGATGTTAGAGGTGGAGATCAGTTATGTGAGGTTACCAGAAAAGGCACACTACACAAGGCTAAGGTTGTTACACAGATGTAGGTCATTCCCTTCTCCATGGATAAGCATGTCTAGAGATTTAGAGTCGTCCTTTCTTCTTTGTACAGGGAAGGAGACACTCTTATAAATGGAGATTTCCCTTAATATAAGGGAAAAATATAAGTATCACTTACAAAAGGGTAACTGCTACGCAGTTTTCAGAACTTTTCTCCAGTCTGCCGTTTCTTAAAAAGACTCAGCCAAGGGGAACCTGGGTGGCTCAGCAGTTTGGCGCCTGCCTTTGGCCCAGGGCTCAATCCTGGAGTCCCGGAATCGGGTCCCAAGTCAGGCTCCTAGTATGGAGCCTGTTTCTCCCTCTGCCTGTGTCTCTGCCTCTCTCTCTTTCTCTCTATGTCTATCGTGAATAAATAAATAAAATCTTTAAAAATAAATAAATAAATAAATAAATAAATCTTAAAAAAAAGACTCAGCTGAAAATAATAATCCTATGCCAAGAAGACATATTTGAGGATGGTAAATTTCTTTTCCCCTTCGGTTGCATGAGCATTCTTACATTGAAAGAGTTTAAGTCTATATCCTAACAGTCCTCTAATACAGTCATCAGATTTACATCTGTCTTAAAACTAATGATCCCTATTGACTCATTTGTGGAATACAATACCATGTGGCATTCATAGCTGTAAAGGACACATTAATGATTAACATAATTTGAATTCCTGCTTTGGTGACAGTGAACTTATTATTGTTGATGATACTTCTCTGGCCCAATTATCCACTTAATTGCATTCAGCTGGAACACATGCATGCTATGGCACAGCAGAGTCCACTTTAGTAGGTGAAACCTTGACTCCGAGGCAGTTAGAGGAAGTACATCTTGGTTCCCTTTTCTATCATTCTATGCATGGATAGGTGGACGTCAACTACTTCGAGGTCTGGAAATTGTTGTGGCTATCATCAGCCCACAGGTTGCTCTTTTTCTGACACCGGTTGCTCTTTTTGTTTTCCAAACTACTTTTGGTTTTCAAGTTTGAGGAGGCTCCTCACTGGAATATAAAGTGGAGTTGCCAATGGGGACAGGTAGAAGCATGTTTTTTCATCAATCAGATTCAACTGAAAATGAAGTCTACTGTGAAATTGTGCTTTTGTCAATCAAGGTCAACATCATTGAAAGAGTTCTGGAGCTAGTCTATGATTCCCTGTTCCAGAATCTAGAAGACTGCTTGTTTCTTTAACACCCTTCCCCTAGAAGAGTAGGAATAAAATGACTTTGGAAAAAGGATAGTTTAAGAAAAGAAGGTAAATTTTCATGCCAAGTGTTCTGTTCCTACCTTGGCCTCTAGTTTTCAGTGCCTATCATCCCTTAATTTCACTGTAATCCACTCTGTTCTGTGTTCCGGGGCCCTGATTTTTATTCTAATAAATTCCAGAAAGGAGTCATAACAAATTTTCCTAAAATGTGCCACTTTGGCACATGACCAATTTTGAGCTGAAGGCAATTAAGACCCTGCAGGCTCAAGAGAATATTTGCCCCTCCCTTAAGTACCTAGATGACTGTAAATTGGGGGTCTTTCCCAGAAAAAGTTATTACCAGAGATAAATTTTATCTGAGTGAACAATGGCTGGGGAACATCTAATTACTATCTGCTCTTCTTATTGCTCTGTGAATTGCTCTCCTCCCCTTTGAAACCCCAGACCTCTATCCCAATCCTTAGCTCAGGATGACATAAGTGTACCTCATTTTACCCTTGTGTCTTTGAAACCTCTCATATATGTGTGGTTCCCAAAGGTACAAAATTAAATTTGATTTTCTCCTGTTAATTTGTCCCATGTTAATTTAACTCTTACACCAGCTAGAAGAAGCTTTGAAGGGTAGAGGAAAGCTTTTTGTCTCTGACACTATCTTTATCCTCACAATTTTAAAAGAACTAGAACTAAAACATATTTTATGGAAAATATAGTGTACCTTAAATTTCCCGTTTGATAATATAATAATCAAGAGGCTATGAATGTTTTGGCAGTCTATAATATACCAATGGATATAGCCTCTACTGACAATAGATGGCACTAACGCCTTTTTCTCTCTTCAATCTTGGGCACAACCCTGATATAAAATCTTAGCAAATGATTTCATGGTTTCATAAACACCTCTCTTCCCATCGATGTTTTTGCAAAAATATGAAAAGACATAAAATGTGTGTTATTGCTGTTGGAAGACTTTTGTGGATTTGTGAAAGAACTGGAATGGGAGCTTTCTTTTCCCAATAAATAGTTCAAAAGGGGTGCTTTTTTTTCTGTTTTGTTTTGTTTTGTTTTTAGAAAATATGGCGTTTTTTCTCTGGGAATAAAAAAATATTCTTTGGAATGTTTATGTTTACTAGAAAGTATTGACTTCTCATACATAAGTTATTCATGTTTCCATAGGTGCAGTAATTATTCCATCTCTAAGTCATCACACATACCCATTTTTCTTCATCTATTTCTCAAAATCTCTTGGGTTAAACAAAACATGGAAAGAAATGACTTATCTACGGCCATCCCCTAAGTTACAATAATATGCACAGAAGAAAGCAGTTTGCTTACCAAGCTATGAAAACTGCTTCTCAGCTAGAAATACCTATGTTCTCCTTGATTGAGTTTTAAAGAACATAGATGTACGCATCCAAAATACATAGAAAGGAGAAGAGGGGAAGGCAGGAGGTAAAATACAAGTGGATGCACTGATGAGCAACCTGCAGGTTGCCTTTGTCTGATACAAATGTTTCTCATGAGTTTGAATGTAGGTGAAGAGCTCATCTAGTTGAGCAACTTTTACCACCACTCCAATTTCCTATCTTAACTTCTTTTCAATGTAGTGTATAGCTATTCAAATAAGCCCTTCTTCTGGTTTTCTAATCTAATTACATTGGCCTTTTCTTGACAAACAACATCAACATTACGTTCCATGAAACTGCCTTGTATTTTAAAGAGTGGTATGTGCCATCCTTATTCACTTTCTGTTTCTTACTTAGCCAAAAACTGCTGCTCAATAATGTCCTTGCAGAGACTATCTACATCCCTCCTGCCCATGACTGGATAGGATTAGAGTTAAAATTTAAACATAGCAATTGTACCAGCATTTCTGTGCATTTAAATATGAGTCCTTGCTTTGAGAATGTTGCACAAGCCTGGCAACCAAATAGAAAATGGACTCTATTCTACAAAGTGCCATTTTCTTTTCACATACACACACATATGAATTTCACCACATTTAATCGTGACAGAATTATCTTTGTTTAATTCAGAATCTGTCCCAAAGTATGACCACTAAAATCATTAATAGTCATTAACATTAGTGAATAAAATAAGGCAACTTTAATACTTACAGATGATGACTTTAATTTTGAACATTTTGTGATTCCCTGCCCCCCCTTGGCAGTCGAATGTCTTCCCTACAGTTCACCAAGGCTGTAAACTGTAAGTGGAGAGGAAGGGCAGGGCAATCAAAATATGGAATACTGAAAAGGTTGAAGTAGTAAAGTACCTTTCCCAGGATATATAAGGTATTAAGATTTTGATATTTTATATTAGTGCAGAGATTACATTGGGAAAGGAGAATGGTACAACAAAAAGTCATTATTTTTTAATGACTATTTCATGAAAATTCTATAGTAGAAAATTGATCTCTTTCTTTTAGTCTCAAATCTTAACTTTTTTATTATAATTTTAAGCTACATGTATTCACGTTCACCTAAAACTATATACACATATTTTATAGTACATTTATTTAGTTTAATATATATTTAATATATAATACATATAATACATATTTTGTAAATATATGTATATATTATTTTAATGGATATTATATAAAGGTTTGGTAGTTTCTGTTAGGAATTCTGTATACTTATCAGTATTATAGATTTCAAACTGTAATATAATGCCTAACAATATGTACCATGACATACATAGAGTAGATGGCCAATAAAATGTTATTTATATTGAAATAAGCCTTTTCAGGACTTTGAGGGTTACATCCTATACAGTAAAATTCTAACTAGTTTTACTATTAGGAGTCAGAAAGTCTTTTAGCTGAGTCACCACCTTCCTTCTTGCATATTTGTGTTGAAGTCTCCTATGACTGTTCTTTCTTTCAGTTGTCTTCTCTTATTTTGAGATTCAGGTCATTACAACAGAAGGTAGTCAATTCTCTCAAGAGTTCTCAGCCTGCAGAGTTTTGATGAATGTATCAGTCTGAACACAAGGATTTGCCTAATTTATTATTTCCCAAGTTGACACAATGCATTTTTAGGACAAACTTATAGCAAGCTGCAAATCGGGTACACATTCATTCTTTCAAAAGCAATATTTAAACATCCACTCTCTCCCAGAGTATTGTTCCAGGCTGGCAATTCTCACTGTAAGCCCAGCTACAATTCAGGAGTCCTGGAGGTGGAAATAATTTTTATAAGAATACTAAGCTAGTATCTGCCTTGTCCACTTTTAATCTCTCAGGAGAGTATGATGATGTCTTCCAGGAGATACAGGATATGTGATATCACAAAAGACTGACTATAGAAACATAAATGAGAATCCAGCTTTCTTATATTGTCAGGCATTAAAGAGATGGGCAGAAATGTACAATAAAGCCACTCTTTCTTACTAATCATGTCTTGCTTTAGGAAATATATATTTTTTAAAATAAGTTATTTTTGTTAATATGTTTATTATAGTTAATTAAAATGAATTAATATTTGAGAGACTAAGGAGGTTTATGTATTTCTAAGTTTTAATTCCTAATATGGTAAGTTTGACAGATATTACATCAAAAATATGTCTGGGGTCCCTAATAATATTGAGGGTCCAGCAGGTCCCTTAAACAGGAAGATTTGCAAGGTGCTGTTCCAGATTCTAAAATCTAGAGTGTTAATGAGGCTTTCCAACCTATTTCCAAGAGTTCATATCACAGTGGTATGTAGCCTATTTTTAAGATAGGTTGTAGCTATCTTACTGTTATCACTTGTTTTAACTTTTTGAAAAAAAAAAAAAACTTGCCTCTAATCCTCAAGCAGCTTATGCTAATACCTAAGATGTTGAGAACACCTGGGAGAATTATCTGATAAATAGTGATGGTTTGTTGCTCTGGTTCTTCATTTCCTATTTTTTTCTTTAATATTTTATTTATTTATTTATTCATGAGAGAGAGAGAGAGAGAGGCAGAGACACAGGCAGAGGGAGAAGCAGGCTCCATGCAGGTAGCCCAATGTGAGACTTGATCCAATGATTCCAGGATCAGGCGCTGGGCTGAAGGCAGAAGCTTAACCGCTGAGCCACCCAGGCATCCCTGGTTCTTCATTTCCAATGTGTCTTTAGAGATGAGAAAGAAAAACTTCAGATTATAGTTTTTTAGTTTTACTTATCCTTTTCTTTTTTAGCTGCTACTTGGGCAAAAACCTAGCTCCAGTTTGAAAACTTTACATCTTGAAGGGGAGAATGTGTAACTCCAAAATATGCCAATTTAGCAAATGCAGTATTTTGAGCTGAGGACAGTCAAGACCCAACAAAATCAGGAAGAGCTGGCTACTTTCCCTTTAACTGTGTGCAAGAACTTAGAAGGCCTGATGGTGAAGAGAGATAATACCAAAGATGACTTCATCACCAAGACTGATTTGCATAGCATGGCTGGCAAACATTTGTTTACCAAACATTTGCTTTTCTCATCTTCCTGTGAATTGCCTTCTGCCCCTTTGAATCCCCAGACCCATACCCACTTCTTCTTAGCTCCAGATGGCATATCAACTCAACTGTACAGCCACCTTGAGTTTCATGTCTTCAAGGTTCCCATACATAAGTTTTTTTTTTCTCTTGCTAGTCATATTGTATGTCAGATTTTTAGACCAAAGAATTTAGAAGGGAATAAAAGTTTTCCACCTCTAGAGTATGATTGTACAGTCACTTAATTTTACAAACTTGCCTCATGTAGCTGCCCAGCTGTAAAATTAAGACCCCTAAAAATAATTATGTGTATTCTTACTTCTTTTGTAGGTTTTTTGTTTAGTATCTGTTGCCCTACAAAACAATTCATAGCCACACTGCACTAGACAAATTATATCATTCCAAGTCTCCTGTTTTATCTGTTGTGTTTACTTAATCTAAAACTAAGTTGCGTACATGTTTTGTTGAACAGAGATTTTTTTTATCTAGCATTGAGGATAACTCCATAGGCTTTGGATACAGTCTACGTTGATTGGAAACCCAGCTCTACCAGGAGTTATTTATATGACTTAGAGCAAATTAATAGCATCTCTCCGTCTCTATTCATCAGGAGACCATGAAAAAAATAGTATCTACTTTATGAGGTTATTGTTAGAACTATATGGTTTGAAACATAAAAAGATTCATAACTATGCTGGCACACAGAAAATTTTGAATTCATGTTTGTTATGATTTTCTTACTTTATTGTTAAACTCCAACTCTTGGTAGCCTTCATTTTTCCCCCCGCTTAGTCTCATTGTATTTTGACATAATCTTTCAGTGAAATGCATGCATTAGTTTTCTATCTGCAAACTTGTAGACAGTTGCTTGGGAAACAGAAGTAGGCTAAATTCAATCCTTGGTGGATTGTCTTTTTAAATTAAAACTATAAATTGGATATAGTTTTTAAAATTAGATATTAGTTGTGCCTTTTAACTGACATATAAGTGATATTTTTGGTACTGTTTTCTAGTTTTATTGAAGCATAATTGATATATAACACTGTATTAGTTTTAAGTGTACAATGTGATGATCTGACATATGTATATGTTCCAAAATTATTACCATAGATTTAGTTAAATCTCACCAGTATGGAGGGGCCTGTATGGCGTAGGTGGTTAAGTGTCTAACTTCCTTGCTCAGGTCATGATTTCAGTGCCATATTGAGCATCATATGGAGCTCAAAAATCACCTCACAAGTTTACCATTTTTTTAAAAAAGATTTTTTTTATTTATTCATAAGAGACACAGAGAAAGAGGCAGAGACATAGGCAGAGGGAGAAGTAGGCTCCGCACAGGGAGCCTGATGTGGACTCAATCCCTCACAGGGAGCCTGCCTTTGGACTCAAACCCTGAGCCAAAGGCAGATGCTCTACTGCTGAGCCACCCAGGTGTCCCACCATTTTATATATATATATATATATATATATATATATATATATATATACACACACACACACATATACACATATACATATATACATATATATATTTATTTTATTATATATATATTATTTATTTATTTATTTTTATTTTATTTTATTTTAATATATATATATTTTTTCTTTTTGGTCTTAAGAATTTCTCATCACACATGCACACACGAATTATGGACATTTTTTACCTTGAAGGTTGATACTTACAAATAAGATTCTTTAGAGGAAGAAAAAAGAAGACATGCAGTTAACAAAGTACAATAAAATATATACCATAGTTCTAAGAATAAAATAATTTTCTGGGAAAATCCTAATTCCAATTTTGTTGTAGTCCAGAATCATCTATTATTGTTAATATGAAATTCTATTAAAACACAAGTTAATTTATAACTTGAAGTAATTCAAACCCAGAAAAGTTATAGAAACTTTGAAGAGAAAAGAGATTTGGATATTTCCTTTATTGATATTAATGACAATAATCTCTCACATACTGCAAACTTTATAAAAAAAAAATAACAGCATGTTGGGTGGGGTGTCTGGTAACTCAATCAGTTAAGCGTTGGACTTGATTTTAGCTTGGGTCATAATCCCAGGGTTGGAGATGAAGGCCTGCATCAGGCTCCTCACTCAGCAGAGTGTCTGCTTGGGATTCTTTCTCTGTGTCTCTGTCTCTCCCCTTGCTTGTGCTCCCCTACCCTCTTTGGAAAAAAATTAAATTAAATGTAACAATACTAGGTATCATTAGTCATTAATCTGATTGATGTAACCAGAAGTCTATTTCAGAGATATTGTATTTAAATGTCTTCTCTCATTAAACACAATGAGAGTCCTAAAATTATAGCTCTATCATATTTTAAAATATTTGGGAGAAATCAAGAAAGTCGTCTCATTCATACTTAAAAAAATTCAGCATGAGTATGCCCCCAACTAACTAAAGATGAGTGCTAATGATTAAGGATCAGTTACTTGCTCCACCTTGACAACTGAAACAGAGATTTGAAAGAAATTCTGTCATACAAAGATTAATTTAGCCACCTTATAATGAGGAAGTCACTGATAAGCATGCAATTTTTATTTATCTAATCTCACTACAACTGTAAAATTCTAAAATACAGACACAATGACTATAAGTCTGCATGAATGAAGTCAATTTTATTTTTATTTGTTATAGTGTCAGGTAAAAAAAAATGTGAATAAGCTTCTATAATTTTGGATAGTATGTGGATACCATCCAGTGTAATTCATAAGCAAACAAAATATTTCAAATAGACTTTAAGCAAATAAAGGGATAGGGGTATTATTTATATGAACAGTCACTCTCCAAAACAACTGAAAGTGTGGCATGGTATAAAACCTAAATTGCAAATAATCAGGACAAATGCTTATATAAGAAGATACCTGGATAAGGGAAATCAAATAATAGTTGCAAATATGAGATCCATGACAAGACTGCTAGTTATTCCACTATTTGGGCTTATTATTTTTTTCTGTAATAATTGAAATTTTACTTAGGGCTAGAAAAAACATAGCTAAAGCCTACATGTCCCAGATCTCCTTGCATTTTAATGAGGCCATTTGAATAGGTGCCAGCCAATGGGACTTGGTGGAAATATTGTGTGCAACTTGAGAATCATGCCCTTCAACAGAAATACCATGAACTCCTATTTTCCTTTACTACTTCCTATTGTCTTGAAAAACTGCATGGTGGCAGTAGCTAGAATATCTATCCTAGACCACAAGTTGGAAACCAGAGATTAATGGTGCAGAACACAAGGAAAGAAGAGTCTTGGTAATCAGTTGTTTTCATCTGGATGAAAAAAGGATGCTGTTCTACTAAACTCTCCTAGCCAATCCGTGGACTAGAAGACAGAAAGATAAAATTGTCTATTTTTATGTTCACTATCGTTAATAGATTCTTTGTTATAGTATCTTGAACTATATCCTGACTACCATAAGTTTCAACTCAAAAGTTTTAAGGATAGATAATTATGAGAAGTTGTCCTCTTATCTGAGTAATTCAGTGAAGTATAAGTAGTTGTAGGATATTCTAATGTATGTCCTTCATATGTGCCCATAGAAAACATATTCTGAGACATGATATGTGTTTACAGAACATTTTTTTTAAGGACTGTTCTGGTAACCATTCAAGACCCTGGTTACAAAGTAGCTCTGGGCAGAATGAAAAGGTGAATTGGATGCAGTTGCAAAATAAATAAATAAATAAATAAATAAATAAATAAATAAATAAATAAATGCCTTATATGCTCTCACAGGGAGCTCTGGCACTGTTCTGAATTAAGGTGAGGGAGGTAGATAGTCCTGCCATGATGTCAACCACTTTATGTATATAGATAGTCCCCAGTGAGTAATTTCCACAGAGGAACCCAACTATACAATGTCACGAGTCTACCCTGCTTGAAGTTAAGGATATAAGAGCTCCCATTTATTTATTTATTTATTTATTTATTTATTTATTTATGAGAGAGAGAGAGAGAGAGAATGGCAGAGACACAGGCAGAGGGAGAAGCAGGCTCCATGCAGAAAGCCCAATGCAGGACTTGATTCCAGGTCTCCAGGATCATACCCTGGGCTGAAGGTGGCGCTAAACTGCTGAGCTACCCAGCCTGCCCTCCCCCAACTTTTTTTAAAATTTTATTTTAAGTGCTCCCATTCTGAAGGGAGTTTTGGGATGGCACAGTATCCAGAGAGTCCACTACTTGATTTACCATTTTTGATTAGTATATACATTCCATTTGAGAATAGTTCTTTCAACACTGTCATTCCTTTGTCTTGATACTACAACTGATATTTATCATCTTAGGATCCCCTTACCCTTAACAAATACTTCTCATGGTCTCAGAGATTTATTTGGTAAAGTGACTCAGGAGACTTTGTTCTGAGACTTTGTTCAGCATGCCCTTTCCCAGCTCCTGCAATTTAAAATTCACCATAAAAACTGAGTCAAGATGTACCAAAAGAGACCTTCCTGTGGCTTAACTCAGTGAAAATATATTCTTCCCATAACCAGTTTTCTAATAGTAACACTACTCCTCTACTCCTGATTGATTAATCAGGATCAATTACCTTTGCTGGGAAGATGACTCTCTTCCTTGCCTGTTAGTCTACTGGGACAAAGAGTCTGAAGAAACTGGGTGGTAGATAAAGTTTAATGTTTAATGGAACTCTTACCCTGTTCCCTGATGGAAGTGTTCCAGTTTTATGAGCTGAATCCCTGGACCTGTCAAGATGAAAATTTCAAGAATGGAGACCACAGATGCCCCAAGTGGGTAACTAAGAGTGTTGTTCAATGGAGTCACTTTTACTTCCACTTCTCAATCTCCAGTCTCCTATAGCTTACATGCTGGGTATTAAGAGCCACATCAGGAGAAGTCTAAGATGAGTGTTCAAACTCCGACTGAATCACTGGGTAGTTGGTATTTATCAAGATGGTGCTATCCCATCTCCTTCAAAGAGGAATGGCAAGATAGGGCAAGTCTATGGATTGGGAAATGATAAGTGATAGGTCTAACACTTGGCAAGACCTACATTCAGTCAAAGATTTACAACCTGACAATAAGATATACACACCCAAAGTTCAAGAGATATGTGTGTATATGTGTATGTGTACATTTATATATATTTGTGTGTATGAACCTAACCATGTACTCAAGAATGCTAAGGCTAATCGTTGGCATTTCTTTTTACCCCCAAGAGTAGTGTCATCATTTTTATATACTGTATCTATATTCTAAATACTTTTTGTATTAAATTATTTCAAGCATCTTTTCTTCATTCTGCCTTATTTTTTAATATTTCCTATGGATTCTATTTTATTTTATTTTATCATTTTTCCTGGTTGACTTATTAAATAATCATTTACCATTTAAAATGCTATATTTCTATTTGCATTCTATGAATCAGTTTGAAAATTATGAAAGATATTAATATCCAAATTTTCTCTATGTCTTTTTAGCTACTTTATTTTAAGTTCAATTTTTAAAGATTTTATTCATTTACTCATGAGAGACACAGAGACATAGACAGAGGAAGAAGCAGGCTCTCTGTGGGGAGCCTGATGTGGGACTTGATCCCAAGATTCTGGCATCACAACCTGAGCCAAAGTCAGAAACTCAACTCAGCCACCAAGGCGTCCTGTGAGTTTCAATTTTCTTTAGCTTTTTATTGCATCTGTATTCCATCTGCTGTTTCTATCACTCTATTTGCCATCCTATTACTGAGACCTATATCCAATTAAAAATAGTTTAATTGCAGATGTTATTCATTTTCTAGAAATAAGGTTATCTCCTTTCTCACATTTAATATTTAAACATTTAAGATATCTCTGTTATATTTTATAGTTTTGAAGTATTTCAATATTAAAAATAGATTTATGGTAATTTTTAAATAATATTTTAAATTTTATTCCAAACAAAAATATTTTTCTTTTAAATTGTTATTTGATTCAACTAACTCTTGTGTAGGTATAAATTCCAATTATTACATATTAGACAATATGCTTAGTACCAAAAATGCAAAACTGATTCATAGTTGTTTCATGGGCCCAGAATATTGTTAGAGAGCTATTTAAACTATTTTTCATTCAAGGTGTCTGTCCACTTAGTTTGATGGACAGAAACTATTATTTCAATTTGTTTTAATTCTCTGTGGATACCTTGGAGATACCTTCCCCATGCCTTTCTAAGGTTTGTTTACCAAGAAAAATCATTTTGTAATTTTCTCTACTCTAGTTTATGTATTCAATTAAAATAGTTATTTCATTCAGAGTCAGGAGCCAAGTTTTGTGCAAAATATGTCAGCTTCCAAAACAAATCAAATATGTAGTAAACATTTATCTCCAATGAATGGTAAAAGGATTGAGGGACAATTAAATATTCATTCACACAAGTATATTTTCACTATTTGTTATGCATCAGACACAATTCCAGTTCATGAAACTAGAGCACATAATAGGACCACAAAGTTTCTCACGTTTTAGAGGGGGAAAGAACAAAAATATATAATATTGCAGATGGCAATACATGATAAAAAAGGGAAGGAAATCAGATTGTGGGAAACCAAGAATAACAGGAGAATACAATAACTGATCAGTGATTTGAGAAAGACCTACGTATAGAGTGGAGTTTCAGCACAGAAAGCGAGAGGCAAGCCATTAACCATGTGGGGAAAAACTGTAGGAAATGGAAAAGCATATGCAAAGACTCAGAGGAAGAAGAATGCATCATGTGATTCTTAAGGAACAGCTACTAGAACAGTGTGACTGAATTAGAAAAATATTAAGAGAGCAATAACTGGGATAAGGTGAGAGATATAGAAGTCTGGGCAAAATGAACCATGAAAAAACTTGGGCTTTTGGTTTCAATGAGTCCAGATGACACTGGAAGACAGGAGCAAAGAAATAAGCTTTGACATTCACTTTTAAAATAGTATCCAGTGATCAGGTATATAATAGAATACTGAAGAGCAAGAGTCAAGCAGGGAGACCCATTAGGAGGCATTGTTACAAATGAAGTAAACCACAATGGTGCTCACACTAAGGACGTAAGGGTGAAAATTAGGGGAAGAACTCCAGTTTTGGATTTATTTTAAGGCAAACCTGATAGGATTTGCTAATGAATTCATTACCCAATAAGGGAGAAAGAGCAAGTACAAGAATGACTTCAAAGTCAGGACTCAGGAAACAAGAGTGGTAGGTAGAGTCGCTGTTAAGTGAAACAGGACAATTGTGCAGGAAATAGGCTTGGAGGGAGTATCAAAAGTCCAGTTCTGAAAATTTGAAACATGAGGAGCCTGTGACTTTCAAGTGGAAGTTTTAATTCAGCTGCTAGATTGAGAGCTCTAAGGTTGAAGCCAGTAGTTACCGTGAGAGATCAAAAAATTTTTTCTCGGTGCATAGATAGGAAATCTACATATTCAGACACAAACATATAGACCCCTGTACAATATGATAAATAACATGATATTTTTAAATCTGACTTTTCTTCATCTTCTACAAATTTAATTTATATGAACTAGAAAACTTTAGCAATGATAATATTTAGTTGGTTAAGGAAGAAATTAAGAAAAACAGATGGCAGCCGACTTTATTCATTAATTTTGTGTGTATACATGTGTGTTGGGGGTGACTCCATATATAAGAAGCCATTTGTAATTAATAATAATACTAATTTAAAAAATCTTTATAAGTGAACCTCCTCTGAAAATCTTAGTTTATACTCCAGTGGACTTTTTCTTTCTCGAGGTAGCTGTCTAAATTTCTTTCATCTCTTTTAAGAATATGTTTTATCTATAACAGGTGTTGCAAAAGATGTGGAGAAAAAGGAACTCTTGGGCACTGCTGGCGGTAATGTAAATAGGTGCAGCAACTGTGGAAAACAGTTTGGTGGTTCTTCAGGAAACTAAAAATAGAAATAGTAGTAATTCCACTACTACTTACCCAAAGAAAACAAAAACATGAATCCAAAAATATATATGTACTTCTACATTTATTGCAGCATTATTTACAATAGCCAAGATATGGAAGCCACCTGGGAGTCCATCAATAAATGAATGAATAAGGAAAATGTGGTGTGTGTGTATGTATGTATATATATATATATATACACATATATATATATACACACACATGCATATACATATATATATATATATATATATATATATATATACACACACATTGGAATACTACTTAGAATGAGATCTTTTTGGATTTGCAATAACATGGATATACCTAGAAAGCATTATACTAAGTTAGATGTTAGATAGAGAAAGACAAATACCATAAGATTCCACTTACTCATAGAATCAAAAAAATGAAGCAAACAAAAAAGTGGATTCTTAAATACAGAGAACGAACTGGTTACTAGAGGGGAGGTTGATGGGAGGATTGGTGAAATAAAGATTAGGGGTATAAACTTCCAATTATAAAATAAATGAGTCACAGAGATGAAAAGTATAGCATAGGGAATATGGTCAATGAGATTGTCATAACTTTATGATGACAAATGGTGACTACACATATCATGGTGAGCACTGAGTAATGTATACAAATGTTGACTCAATATTGTACACCTGAAACTAAAACAACAGTAATTGTATGCTAATTATACAATTAAACAAAGAATTTTTAAAAACCTATTTGTTATTGTCACTGATTTTTCTTCCAGACTTCTTTGCATTTTCTTTATTTTCTTTACAGTCTTTTAACAGATGATAAATAAACTTGAGAATATGTAGTGGAGTGAATCCACTAAAATTAATCATTGATATAAAATACCCTCAATTCAAGCATGATGCTGACTTCTAGAAAAGTCACTTCCTTTATTCATTTCTATATTTAATTTAATTTTTAAAGATGTATTTATTTATTTGAGAGAGAACGTGCATGCTGATGGGGGGAGGGACAGAAGGTCAGAGAAAGAATCCTCAAGCAGATTCCCTGCTGAGCACAGAATCTGATGTGGGGCTGGATTTCATGATCCTGAGATCATAACCTGAGTGGAAATCGAGTTGGACGCTTAACTGATTGAGCCACCCAGGTGTTCCTTTATATTTAATTTTAATTTCATATTTAAGTTACAGTTTAAGCTTAGTAATTCCTTGTTGTTTTATAAAACATCAGCAGTTGTTTTTTGGTGTTTAAACTATTTTAAAAAAATATACTAAGTAATTAGTATAATTAGTAAAAATATACTAATTTATTTATTTACTTTCTGTTTCAAGTTTTTATTTAAATTAGTTAACATATAGTGTAATATTGGTTTCAAGAGTAGAATTTGTGATTCCTCACTTACATATAACACCCAGTGCTCATCACAACAAGTGCTCTCTTTAATATGCATCACCCATTTATCCCACTTCCCACCCACCTCCCCTCCATCAACCCTTGGTTTGTTCTACACAGTTAAGAGTCTCTTATGGTTTGCTTCTCATTTTTCCTCCCTTTCCCTATGTTCATCTGTTTTGTTTCTTAAATTCCACATATGAGTGAAATCATATGGTATTTGTCTTTCTCTGATTGACTTATTTCACTAAGCAAAATACATTCTAGCTCCATCCACATCATTGCAAATAGCAAGATTTCATTCTTTTTTATGGCTGGGTAATATTTCATTGCATATGCATATGTGTGTATCTCGATAGATGATAGATAGATAGATAGATAGATAGATAGATAGATATAAAATCAAGGGTGATATTTTAACATATATCAAAACTTCCCCACTTCTCCATTTGCTACTTGATGGGCATTTGGGCCCCTTTGCATAATTTAGCTATTGTCAATAATACTGCTATAAACATTGGAGAGCATGTGTCCCATCGAATCAATATTTTTATATACTTTGAGTAAATACCTAGTGGTGCAATTGCTGGGTGATAGGGTAGTTCTATTTTTAACTTTCTGAGGAACCTCCATACTGTTCTCCAGAGTGGCTATACCAATTTGCATTCCCGCCAACAATGTAAGAGTGTTCCCCTTTCTCCACATGCATGCCAATACCTGTTGTTTCCTGTCTTGTTAATTTTAGCCATTCTGTCAGGTATGGGGTGGTATTTCATTGTGGTTTTGATTTGCATTTCCCTGATGGTGAGTGAAGGTGAGCATTTTTTCATGTGTCTGTTAGGCCTGTATCTCTTCTTTGGAAAAATGTCGTTCATGTCTTCTGCCCATTTCTTAAATGGATTATTTGTTTTTTGGGGGTGTTGAGTTTGGTAAGTTACTTACTGATTTTGGATACTAATCCTTTATCAGATATGTCATTTGCAAATATCTTCTCCCATTCCATAAGTTCCCTTTTATTTTTGTTGTTTCCTTCATTATGCAGAAGCTTTTTATCTTGATGATGAAGTCCAAATGGTTCATTTTTTGCTTTTGTTCCCCTTGTCTTTGGAGACATGTCTAGTAAGCAGTTGCTATGGCTGAGGTCAAAAAGTTTGCTGCCTGTGTTCTTCTATAGGATTTTGATGGATTTCCTGTCTCACCTTTAGGTGTTTTATCCATTTTGAATTTATTTTTGTGTATGGTGTAAGAAAACGGTACAATTTCATTCTTCTGCAGAAACACCAGGATTTTAATTAGTGAATATGTATTCCTGAATACTTATAAATTTAGGCATCTCTAAGGTATTTTTCTGATATTCTGTAAGTATACACCTGTGAAGTTATGTGTATGTGTTGCATGTACAAGCATCTGTGCTTATAAACATGTTGACAAACTTGGTTAAAGGGATAACAAAGAATTGTTATGAAGAGTATGTAATGAAGAATTACATTTCAGGAATATTCTAGATTTTAATGTAGAATTACTAGAGACAAATATTTCATAATATTCAATCTCATGGACACTGACATATTGAAATTAGAAAAATCTGTAGGGAATTGCAATTTATTATTATATATATTTAGACATCCAATGTAACATTTTCTTAAATTATATATAATCCTTTGGTATAAACTTGATCAATATAAATAGCAATTTAGCAAATAGAATGCAACACTTACTAGGGACATATTCATGTAAACTTCAGAACAAGGGAAAGCTTTCTTAGCCTCACTGGGTCAAAACTAGTTGATTTCTGTTGCTACTCTATTACTTTTATGAAATAATTCTGTTAATTGCTTTAGTATATGTTCACACTCCTGTGAACACGGGGTAATAGACTGAATTGCAAGAGTGATATTTTAATCACTTCTGTATTTCTTATTTTTACCATTTGGTGAGCATTTCTATTTGATATTTGATAAATTCTTAAAAGAATGAGACAAGTACTCAATGCATTTATTGATCTACTTTGTTTATTTTCTTAAGCACTTAAAAAATCAGCCTGCTAATATATATAGTTTTTCAGTTCCTTTATTCCTAGTAGTATTTACTTTAGAATCCAGCTTTTTCTGGGAAGCATAAATATATTCCTTATCATTATTTTAGCACAAAATGGTTGAAAAATAAATATATATTTTCTTTGGATTGAGGTGAATCTAATTTTTTCTCTCTCTTTTTCTATTTTTTCTCTTTTGCTCTTTTATATTTTATTTTTTCTAGTTTTAAAGGTAGTAGGTATTTAAAATGTACAGCATGATGATTTAGGTATATCTTAGAAATGATTATCATAATTAAACTAATTAACACATTCATCATCTTAAATAGTTGATTTTTGTTTGTTTGTTTGTTTGTGGTCAGAATACTTAAGATCTACTCTTTTAGCAAATTTCAAGTATATAATATTATTGAATATAATCACCATGCTGTACATTAGATTCTCACAATCTATTCATCTTATAACTCAAAGTTTGTACCATTTGACCAACATCTCCCTATTTCCCATTTATGACAACATGGATAAACCTAGAGCTATATTTAACTTTTCTTTCTTTTTCCTTCCTTCCTTCCTTCCTCCCTCCCTTCCTTCCTTCCTTCCTTCCTTCCTTCCTTCCTTCCTTCCTTCCTTCCTCTTTCTTTCTAACTCTCTCTCTCCCTCATTTATATTATATTTATTTTAATTCCAGTGTATTTAACACACATGTTATATTTATTTCAAGGGTATAATATAGTGATTCAGCAATTCCATACATCACCCACTGCTCATCAAGGTAAGAGTACCCTTAATCCTCAACACCTATTTCACCCATCTCCCCACTCACCTTTCTTTTGGTAACCATCTCTATGTTTTCTACAGTCAAGAGTCTGTTTCTTGCCTTGTGCCCTTTTCCCCCCTTTTGTTCATTTGTTTTGTTTCTTAAATTATACATATGAGTGAAATTATATGGTTTTTGTCTTTCTCAGAGTTATTTTGCTTAGCTTTTATACTCTCTAGATCCATCCATATTGTTGCAGATAGCAAGATTTCATTTTTAATGGCTGAATAATATTTTATATATATATAAAAGCACACACACAATCTTTATCCATTCATCTATCAATGGACACTTAGGTTGCTTCCATAGTTTGACTATTGTAAATAATGCTCCTGTAAACATAGGGGTGTATATATCCCTTTGAATTAGTGTTTTGTATTCTTTAGGTAAATAGTAGTGTGATTAAAGGATCACATGGTAGTTCTGTTTTAAAGTTTTTGAGGAACATCCATACTGTTTAGCACAATGGCTGCATCAGTTTGCATTCCTGCCAAAGGGGCACAAGATTTCTTTTTTCTCCAAATTCCTTTTTTTAAAGATTTATTTACTTATTTATGAGATGCACAGACTGAGAGAGAGAGAGAGAGAGAGAGAGAGAGAGAAGCAGAGACAAGGGCAGAGGGAGAGGCAGGCTCCTTGCAGGGAGCCCGATGTGGGACTCAATCCTGGCTTCCAGGATCACACCCTGAGCCGAAGGCAGGCGCCCAACTGCTGAGCCACCTAGGGTTCCCTTTTTTTCTCCAAACTCTTGCCAACACTTATTGTTTCTTCTGTTTTTGATTTTATCCCTTCTGGTGTGAGTGATCTAATTATGCTTTCGATTTACATTTCCCGGAGGATGAATTATGTTGTGCATCTTCTTATGTATTCATTGGTCATCTGTATGTGTTATTTGGAGAAATCTGTGTTCATGTCTTCTACCCATTTTTAATTGAATTATTATTTTTTTTGGTGTTGTATAGTATAAGTTCTTCATATATTTTGGATACTCTCCCTTTATCAGATATGTCATTTGCAAATATCTTCTCTAACTTTTAAAGAACTACCATTTCACGATCTCTTAGGCTACCCAGACCACAGTAAAAAGTAGAAGAAACTTCAATTACTTTAATGAAATGAATTAAAATGTTCACTATTAGCAATATATGAAATCAAATTTTGAGACTAAGAATCAGTCCAGAATTATATATAAAATGTCAATATTAATGATTAGAATTCAGAAATTTAAAAAAGTAAACCATCATCAAGTATGTTCAGCATATGCATGTATGTAAGTGTGTTTTAATACTGGTATATACAACAAATGTAATTTGTTTTGCCACCAATTAGGTGATGAAAAATATGATTATGTTAAAGTTTGATAAAGAGTTATTTAGTACAACTCAGGCACTTTTCCCTGACAAAACAATGCAGAGTAAAATAAAACTTTTTAATATATGAGGATCCTTTACCAAGAAAGAAAAGAAAGCTGTATTTATTATAAAGGGAAAATATTAACAATATTTCTATTAAAATCATAAAAGAAAGAGAGTTGCTTAAGACTATCATTATTGAACTTTGGGAGAGTCCTTGTATATAATTTTTTAAATAAGAAATAATACTAATAGGGATCCCTGGGTGGCGCAGCGGTTTGGCGCCTGCCTTTGGCCCAGGGCGCGATCCTGGAGACCCGGGATCGAATCCCACATCAGGCTCCCGGTGCATGGAGCCTGCTTCTCCCTCTGCCTGTGTCTCTGCCTCTCTCTCTCTCTCTCTCTCTCTCTGTGACTATCATAAGTAAATAAAAATTATTAAAAAAAAAAAGAAATAATACTAATATAGAAATTTGGGAAATTTAAAGATTAATATCTTTTATTGCTGATAATATAATTATGCTCACCCAAACCCAGGAAGCTAGTAAAATATATATATATATATTTTTTTTTTCCCTTTCATAGCTTTATTTTCTTTTAGGATAATTATACCACTTTGGTTTTATTTATTTATTTATTTTGCAGTAACATTATTTATATGATGGAGAAACATATACAATTAACACATTGACAGCTATGTACACTTTTAAAACTCATTTACATGATAAATGCAAAAGTACATAGATAGTTCTTGTGTTGAATCAGTGCGAAGGACACTAATGATTAAAAATGATAAAAACAACAGCTAACATTTCTGGAGTGCTTCCTATGGGCCAGGTACTCTGCTATGTGGCTTGTGTGCTTTATCTCACTAAATAGAAGGAGATTCTATTATCATTCCCAGAATCAGCAGAGGAAAATAAGGCACAGAAATTGTATATCACTTGCCCCAACCCACATGGCTCATAAATGTATATGTGTGTGTGTGTGTGTGTGTGTATAATATTTATTTATTTAATAAGTGAATAGTGTAAGGGAGACAGACACATGGGAAATAAAAGAAAATTAACAGTCCTTGCTATTATAACTACAAAGATATAAAAGTAAAATAGACACAAGATCAGTGAAATCTAAAATTTTTGTATGTCTTTAATTTAAATCCAATATACCTATGGCAACTCTAAAAGAATACAGTTTTCAGAATCAGATAAATTTATACTGAAATATGTAAAGAAGAATAAGTGCCATTAAAAAGAACAAGAAAATATTTGAAAATAATTACTAATGTAGCTTACCATATATCAGCAAAAACTACAAATAAGTCAACTTGATGTTGAGATAAGGATAGTGACCAGTTTAACAAAACTACAGAAAGAATTCCCAGATAAAATCTTAGATATATGGATGATATAGATATAGATCTATCTATCTACATATATATGCTATGTGTGTGTGTAGAAATACTGTGTTTCAGTGCAATAGGTAAAATAAATGCTACTGGTAAATGTTAAATAGTACTGGCCCAATTGGCCATCCATCAGGAGAAAACCAAAGTTTGAATGCAAGTCTTATATATATAAAAAAAAAACTTCAAATTAAGGCATTAAATTTGCAAACATAACTATATATTTTAAGAACATATTATAAGAATTTCTAAAATGTTCATGGAAAAGGCAAAGAAACTTCTTAGTAAGACAGAAACACTACAAAATAAATACGAGAAATGTATTTTTAATTAAATTGACAAATTTCTTAATGGGAAAACGTATCATAAGCCCAGTCAGTTAATAACTAATTTGGAGGGGGAAAAAAGCTTAGGGCCAAAAAAAAAAAAAATGAGGTTGATACATACATAAATATCTCACAATTTAACTAGAAAAGAATAAATATCCTACCAGAAAATAGATAATGTCTATAAAGAGCATAAAAAGTTACATAAAATAAGTAAAGAGGATTACAGAGTTAAAGCAGATATGACTCTCATGAATAAATGAGATAAAGCTTATTGTTATTTATTCCTAGTATTATAAAATTTACAAACAGCATCATGGTAACAAATTTAGCATTAATATTGCAAATGTCTTGGGGTGCCTGAGTGGCCCATGGGTTAAGAACCCAACTCTTGATTTCCACTCAGGTCATGGTTTCAAGGTCCTGGGATCCGCCCCACATCAGATTCCATTCTAGGCATGGAGACTGCTTAAAATCCTCTTTTCTTTCTCGCTCTGCCACTCTCCCACTTCCCACCCCTGCTACAAACACAACAACAACAACAACAACAACAACAAAAATTAAATTCCTATGAAAGGATTCCAGAATTCTTCCATGAACTAAAGACAAGTACCTGACCTTGAACACCATGTTCCACTTAAACACGAAAGAACCACTTCTTCATCGCCATACGTTAATTTATAAAATGTGATTACAGATGCACATTTTGAGGAAAAACATTCAAAATATGTTATTTATCTATTTTAAACCTGAATATGTATGATCATTTTGAAAAATAAAATATTCATGAATACAGATTATTTATGTTTCCTAAAATAATAGAATATAGCCACACAAGAAAATAAAGAATAGAAACACCTGGAAACCTTTCTCCTGTTTCTTTTGAATTATATAATGACAAAATAGTTTATTTTTGGAAGTTCGTTAGGGAAATGATCATGTATACCAGGGATTATGAGTATATGTGTAAGTGTGTGTGGTGGTGGTGCTTTGAAAAAAATGAACAGTATATCAAACTATATTTGCACTCGATCCCAAAAGATGTTGTTATTTACTTAATGAGTTTGTATGAACTGACCTGTTATCAATCTTATTAAGAAGAAAAAAGCTATTGAAAATAATTGATTTCGATATGTAGCATGTCACATAAAAGCAATGATTATTGTTGGAATAAAAAAATTCAGAAGGAAACTGTAAAGAAAATCTGAAACTTTTTTTAAAAATAATTTTTTGGACATCTAGGCTAGAACTTTTAGAATTTGTATGATCAACCACAAAGGAATAAAAATTTTGACCCATAGAAATGCAAAACTTCTGAATGTCAAATAGTGTAAAATGATAAACTGAGAAAATAGTCAAGGAGTACAACAGATATTGGATTAAGCTTTTAAAGGTGATGTTATGGTTGAGTGGAAGGCACTTGGCTGTTTCCTACTCTCTTTCTTTCTTTCTTTCTTTCTTTCTTTCTTTCTTTCTTTCTTTCTTTCTTTCTTTCTTTCTTCTTTCTTTCTTTCTTTCTTTCTTCTTTCTTTCTTTCTTTCTTTCTTTCTTTCTTCTTTCTTTCTTTTTCTCTAGTCTTCTTTGTGTACTTTCTGTTGCTGCAATAGTATCTGACTGGGAAAGCATCTTATTGAAAGTGCAGACAGCCAGGTTTGAGTGCAGTGCTGCTCATTTGATGAAGCACCAATGTTGAGAAAGCTGGTCGATGTCACAATGATACAGCTGTCTTCTCCAAGGGCACTGCTGAGGACAGAGAAAAATTAATGGCAAACATTTGCAGAAAACATACTGGACTTACTGTATATCAGTCACTGTGTTCAACACTTTGCCAGGAACTCCTAACAGCTGCCATGGGAGGCAGATTCTATCATCAATTCATCATCGATGTATAGATGAAGAAATTGGGGCTTATCCAAGATCATACTGATAACAAGTGATAGATCCAGGATTATTGGTCCAATTGATATGGGCTGAGCCTGTGCACTGTGGTGCGTGCAGAGCTGCTGTACATGCCAAATGTCTCCACCACTGAATGCGTATATATCTTGATAATTGATGAAATCACCAGTGTGTCTGCTGACACTTCCCTTCAGCTATCTCTCCTCTGAGCCATCCTCTTCCCCAGCTGTATGAGTTTCAATGCATTAAAACTTTTAACACTTTCCTTATCCAGTAGCTTTCATCATATGTCATTAATGACCCATCTCCTTTGGTATGAGTTTAATTTTTAGCCTTTGTCCTTAAAATCCAGACATAATAAAGGAGGCTAAGCTAATAACAAACATGACAGATAGCCACCATCCTATGCTCTTTGCAAAATTTTCTTCCTTCATTTTCTTCTTCAGAGGAAATCTCTAAGTTCTCTGTGAAAAGAAACTCTCTGTGACAGTCTTCCTCTCATATGTCTGAATCCTGAAGTGAACTCAAGATATATTTCAACTGTTTTTAACTCTTTGAGGAACCTCCACACAGTTTTCCAGAGTGGCTGCACCAGTTCACATTCCCACCAACAGTGTAAGAGGGTTCCCTTTTCTCCGCATCCTCTCCAACATTTGTTGTTTCCTGCCTTGTTAATTTTCCCCATTCTCACTGGTGTGAGGTGGTATCTCATTGTGGTTTTGATTTGTATTTCCCTGATGGCAAGTGATGCAGAGCATTTTCTCATGTGCATGTTGGCCATGTCCATGTCTTCCTCTGTGAGATTTCTCTTCATGTCTTTTGCCCATTTCATGATTGGATTGTTTGTTTCTTTGGTGTTGAGTTTAATAAGTTCTTTATATATTTTGGAAACTAGCCCTTTATCTGCTATGTCATTTGCAAATATCTTCTCCCATTCTGTAGGTTGTCTTTTAGTTTTGTTGACTGTATCCTTTGCTGTGCAAAAGCTTCTTATCTTGATGAAGTCCCAATAGTTCATTTTTGCTTTTGTTTCTTTTGCCTTTGTGGATGTATCTTGCAAGAAGTTACTGTGGCCGAGTTCAAAAAGGGTGTTGCCTGTGTTCTCTTCTATGATTTTGATGGACTCTTGTCTCACATTTAGATCTCTCATCCATTTTGAGTTTATCTTTGTGTATGGTGAAAGAGAGTGGTCCAGTTTCATTCTTCTGCATGTGGATGTCCAATTTTCCCAGCACCATTTATTGAAGAGACTGTCTTTCTTCCAATGGATAGTCTTTCCTCCTTTATCGAATATTAGTTGACCATACATTTCAGGGTCCACTTCTGGGTTCTCTATTCTGTTCCATTGATCTACGTGTCTGTTTTTGTGCCAGTACCACAGTGTCTTGATGACCACAGCTTTGTAGTACAACATGAAATCTGGCATTGTGATGCCCCCAGCTATGGTTTTCTTTTTTAAAATTCCCCTGGCTATTCGGGGTCTTTTCTGATTCCACACAAATCTTAAAATAATTTGTTCTAACTCTCTGAAGAAAGTCCATGGTATTTTGATAGGGATTGCATTAAACGTGTAAATTGCCCTGGGTAACATTGACATTTTTACAATATTAATTCTGCCAATCCATGAGCATGGAATATTTTTCCATCTCTTTGTGTCTTCCTCAATTTCTTTCGGAAGTGTCCTATAGTTTTTAGGGTATAGATCCTTTACCTCTTTGGTTAGGTTTATTCCTAGGTATCTTATGCTTTTGGGTGCAATTGTAAATGGGATTGACTCCTTAATTTCTCTTTCTTCAGTTTCATTGTTAGTGTATAGAAATGCCATTGATTTCTGGGCATTGATTTTGTATCCTGCCACGCTACCAAATTGCTGTATGAGTTCTAGCAATCTTGGGGTGGAGGCTTTTGGGTTTTCTATGTAGAGTATCATGTCATCGGCAAAGAGGGAGAGTTTGACTTCTTCTTTGCCAATTTGAATGCCTTTAATGTCTTTTTGTTGTCTGATTGCTGAGGCGAGGACTTCCAGAACTATGTTGAACAGCAGTGGTGAGAGTGGACATCCCTGTCTTGTTCCTGATCTTAGGGGAAAGGCTCCCAGTGCTTCCCCATTGAGAATGATATTTGCTGTGGGCTTTTCGTAGATGGCTTTTAAGATGCTGAGGAAAGTTCCCTCTATCCCAACACTCTGAAGGGTTTTGATCAGGAATGGATGCTGTATTTTGTCAAATGCTTTCTCTGCATCTAATGAGAGTATCATATGGTTCTTGGTTTTTCTCTTGCTGATATGATGACCTGCCCTACGACCCAGCAATTGCACTGTTGGGGATTTACCCCAAAGATTCAGATGCAATGAAACATCGGGACACCTGCACCCTGATGTTTCTATCAGCAATGGCCACAATAGCCAAACTGTGGAAGGAGCCTCGTTGTCCATCGAAAGATGAATGGATAAAGAAGATGTGGTTTATGTATACAATGGAATATTACTCAGCAATTAGAAATGACAAATACCCACCATTTGCTTCAACGTGGATGGAACTGGAGGGTATTATGTTGAGTGAAATAAGTCAATCGGAGAAGGACAAGCAGTGTATGTTCTCATTCATTTGGGGAATATAAATAATAGTGAAAGGGAATATAAAGGAAGGGAGAAGAAATGTTGGGAAATATCAGGAAGGGAGACAGAACATAAAGACTCCTAACTCGGGGAAACGAACTAGGGGTGGTGGAAGGGGGGAGGAGGGCAGGTGTTGGAGGGGAATGGGTGACGGGCACTGAGGTGGACACTTGACGGGATGAGCACTGGGTGTTATTCTGTATGCTGGTAAATTGAACACCAATAAAAATTAATTTAAAAATAAGATATATTTCAGCTGGTTGCATAAAATTTCTAATGCAAACCCCTAAAATATTTTGTATTATACTGTTTAAAATAGCATTTGCATGCGTTATAATTTAATATGGGACTAGTTTAATTAGCATTAATCTAGTTTAATATCGTATTTATACCAGTTTATGTATAAATTGTTACTTTTGGGGGGTTTTGCCTAATTTTCTTCATCTTTTTTTGTTCACAGCTAAATAGTCTAATTTTCACACTCATGCCCAATAGTTCAGAAGAATTTAAAGAGAATTTAAGAAAAGTTTGTTATTTTTAAAAGTTTATTGTTATTTTTCCTTTTTTAAATTTTTAAAATATTTTATTTATTTATTTATTTATTTATTTATTTATTTATTTATTTGACAGAGAGAGAGAGAGACAGAGCACAAGCAGAAGGAGCAGTAGGCAGAGGGAGGGGGAGAAACAATCTCCCTCTGAACAGAGAGTATGATGTGGGCCAATGATCCCAGGACCCTGGGATCATGACCTCAGCGGAAAGCAGACAATTAAATGATTGAACCACCCAGGTGCCTCTTTTTTTTCTAATATTTAGCTACATAATTTAGTTTTTCAGATACAATTGTGATGGATATACTGCATAATATTCTGTGGAATGTTTAAGTAAAGTAAAGTCCTGGAAATACAAATACTTTAAGAAGATTTGGTAAACAAGCTTTGGTAAACTTTAACAGAATTCTGCCTCTGTACACGATGTTCCTTTGGAAACCATTTTTATTTCTCAATGTTAATTTGAATTGCATTATTTCTGCAAATTATCATTTGATTTTTTGGTGCTTTTCTTTGTATAACTCTTAGCAGATATGGAACATGAATGGAAAATGGTTGAAATGGAGAAAACGATTTTTCTTTAACACTGGAAGAAAGATTATACAAAGAGTATAAACTTTTTTGTTTTTTTAGAATAAATAAGACTGACATGTGGAATCCCACCTGAGATGTTTTGAACACTGGCTTGCTCATATTTGGAGAATGCTTTGCTGATGAATCGTTTTTCTGGGAATTCATGAATGGGAATAGACTATATTCCTCTGAGAAAAGATAGGTTATTTTCTCCAAAGAGGATAGACTTTCCAACTGACATCATTTGTGGAACATGAAAATTTAGAACCTAAAATCTTCATTTGGGAAAGGAAACACGCATAAAAAAAAATCTCCTTCCTCTTTCTTTTGTGGAGAGTTAGTTTGGTCCACATGCTGTGTGGTGGCCAAGAAAACCCAATACACTTCCATGATTGTGGTCTGATGCTCCTCTTTGTCAGGTGGAGAGATACAAAAAGCCAGGCCGGGAGGCAGCTTGGAAAGAGATCTGTGATAGATTTTTAACTATGCAGTACTTGCAAGTATGTTCCATTGTAATTCCTTTCTGCTCTTGGCAAGTCTTTAATATTGGCTGCCTAAATGAATTAAATTTGCTCCATTGTTTTTTGAAAGAAATTAGGGATACTCTTGTGCCTGAATTTGGGGTGAGATATAAGAATATAGAAGAGTCCAGTGTTCTCTACTGCACTGTGATGATGCTTTGGGCACAGCCACACATAAATCTCACAAAGACCAGAGACAAAGGCAACTGGGGGAGTAAGAGTCAGAAATATGAACTAAAGGGCTCATGGGAATTGTTTGTAGCATGAATATATCAGGATACTGGTAAATTCTCAGAACTAGCTGGCAGGTAAAACTAAGGGGGCCGAATTTTTCAGGTGAAAAGAGTGTGAGTATAGCAGAACCATGACTTCATGATTTGGAGCATGTACATCTAAATTTCAATTTAGTAAAGAGGCCCAAATGAAAATTATACGTAATCATGTTCTACAGTAATTTCCTCTAGCTTCACTGTTCTGAAAGGAAGTTAATGTCATAAAGTGGTTGAATTGAGGCTGCATGGAGATGCTAAAGAATGGGATTGTAATAATGTACCATCCAATCATTTATAAGATAGTGTTCCCTAGGTGTAAAATAAATTGGGTAACAAAGTTACCCAGGGAAAAATAATATCAGCTAATGATTGAGGAGGGGGTACTGTCTATGGTAAAATTTAGTGTCTGGCAAGCAGAAATGTGGAGATTACATAGCATGAATTTTGAAGGGAACAGGTTCGCTATCTTTATTGACTTTATCCATAATCTATAAAGGGCCCAAGTAATGAAACAGGAAAGAGAAAGGTCACTAAAAGGGAAAGAATGAGAAATAAAGAAAAAAGACTCTATCTAAATTGAAAGAAGCTAAACACCTATTTTCATGGCTGATCAGAGACTCCAGATTTTTTAGGAAATAACCTGGAATATGCCTTTAATGAATGCAGGCTGTTCTTGTTTTTCAGCACTCTCTCTTTAAAGAAATTTCTCTTCTCCAATTCCATGTGATTTGTTTGAGAAAATCAATCAGGCCATCGCACCATTCTAACTCAAATTCTCACAAAGTAACAGGAGGGGACATGCTTGCCATGTTTTCTACACCCTTCAAGCTCACTGATGGGATTTTTCCACCTGAATTCTGAGTTAAAATAAACATGGAACTTTGAATGGCCATTTTTAACTGACCCAGTGAAAGTGTTTCAAAAAAGCCTTTGATGAGCTCTTGCATTTTCTGAGTTATTACTCATAGATCTGTAATATACACAGATACATACAAATTCTTTCCAAAAGTTATTAACCTCGTTATTTTATCCTGTGGAAAGCTATTGTATCTTTCTAATAATGACATTGTTTTCTTTTGTTAGGATTTCCCATAGACTAGTTCTATTGTTCAAAACAAATAATCTTATTTAATAGAGGACATGATACAAATGCTGCCAGAAACCCAGAAGGGCAAACCTAGAGTGTTAAATCTTTCATGCATTACTTGTGAATAGCGAATACTATTTCTTGTGAATACTATGACAATATTTCTATATATTTCTATATAGATACTCGCAAAATCATAATTTAAGATCAAATATGAGAAGATAGTTGATTGCTTACAAATGATTACATATATGTGTGTTAGGTATTTTATATCATTATATTTATAGAATAATCATCTCATTTTCCTTTAAAAATATAGCTGTGTGGCAAAGTAGGAATGGGAAAGGAATTTATAATTGGAGATATTTGCTGAATCTGAATACTCAGGAAAAGTGCATAAACTTACAGAAGTCTTGTTCCATTGCCATCTTGTTTATCCTGGATGATTGTTTGCACAATAGCATATCTCATCTAAATACATTCAAATGAATAAGATTTATAGTTCTCTTTAACAAAATATATTTGACCATGATTTATATTGAGACACTAATTTAAACAGTAAAACATTAACTTACAACTGTGCAGGACTATAAGCAAGGGAATCATGTTATAAAAAATATTTCAAAAAAATATTTCATCATTATATTCTCCAATACCTGGTCAAAATATATTATTTTTCCAAATTCAAAGAGACAAATCTTTTCTTTTATCACACTTTCTGAATCTTTCCATGTTTATTTCCTCTAAAATTTCTTAAAGAGCTGATGTCATTATGGAAAAGTAGGATTTTCTTTTTTTTTTAACACCTTTATTCATTTTGCCTATCCACGACTACCCACCTTTATCAATCACTGATCTCTTCTCTGTGTCTACAAGGATTTTATTGTTGTGATGATTGCACAGATAAGTCAGGTCATAGGTATTTGTCTTTCTCTGTATGACTTTGGTCACTTAGCATAATGTCATAAACACCCATCCATATTATTGCAAATTCTGAAGGCAGAATTTCCTTTTTTTGTGGATAAGTCATATTCCTTTTTCCTTTTTTTGTGGATAAGCAATATTCCTGTGTGTATCTCTGAGTGTGTATAATCACATTTTCTTTATCCATTCATTCATAGATGAACTCTTAGGCTACTTCCATGTCTTAGTTATTGTAAATAATGCTACAATGACCATAAAGGCACATATATCTCTTCAAGATAGTGTTTTCATTTCCTTTGGGTAAATACCCAGAATACCCAGAAGTAAATTTGTGGGCTCAGATGGAACTTCTTTTTCTAATACTGTTTTCCATAGTAGCTGCACCAATTTTCCCAGACAGGGCATAGGGTTTCCTTTTCTCCACAGGTTCGCGATTACTTGTTATCTCTTGTATTTTTGATAACAGCCATTCTAACAGGTGTCAGGTGTTATCTTCTTGTGGTTTTAATTTGTATTTCCTTGATGATTTGTAATGTTGAGCACCTTTTCATGTACTTGTTGGCCATTTGTATGTCTTCTTTGAGAAAATGTCTATTCAGATACTTTGCCCATTTTTTAATCCAATTGCTTGTTTTTGTTTCTTTTGGATTTGGTTTGACTTTTGTTTTGCTACTGAGTTGTATCAGTTCTTTACATATTTTATATATCAACTCCTTATCAAGTATATGATTTGCAAATTTTCAGTAGGTTGCCTTTACATTTTTTGTTCGTTTCCCTTATTGTGAGGAAAGCTTGATATAGTACCACCTGTTCATGTTTGCTTTTGTCACCTTTGTTTGTGGTGTGAAATTGAAAAAAAAAATCATTGACAAGGCCAATGTCAAGATTTCCCTATGTTTTCTTCTAGAGGTTTATAGATTGAGGTCTTACATCCAGATCTTTAATCCATTTTAAGATGATTTCATATATAGGATAAGATAGTTGTTCAATTTCTTTTATTGCATGTAGCTGTCCAGTTTTCTCAATACTATTTATTGAAGTAACTGTCCTTCCCCATTGTATATTCTTGGCAGCTTTGTGGTTACTTAATTGACCATAAATGTGTAAATGTACTACTTTTCCACACAGAAGAGTAGACCTTTTTAAAGCTTCTTTTCCAAGTATTCATCTGGAAATAGTATAATTTGATGACACATTTTGTCATTAGATACTGAGAAATTAGACCTCCATGAGTTATCAGAAGAATCCAAATATTATTTTACATTTTATCACCAGGAATAACATTTCAACCAGTATGCTTCCTCTCCTAAGCCATATATGTGTATTAAAAAAACTCAGAGCTATTTTCAGACATAGTACTTAGGAAAACATGGAAAGTTAAATAATACCAAGTTTCCCATTTGCTATTGTAACAAATCACTGCAAACCCAATAACACAAAAATGTATTATTTTACAGTTCTGGATATCAGAAGTCCAACATGGATCTTATGAGCTAAAATGAGAATGTCTGTAGAATTGTGTTTCTTCTGTTTAATCTGGAGAAGAATCCATTTCCTTGCCCTTTTCCACTTCTAGAGGTCACCTGCATTCCATGTGTTGAGGCCCTTTTACTCATCTTCAGAGTGCATCACTCCTACCTCCACCCTCACCACCTCAACTCCTCTTTCTGATTTGGATATTCTTGCCCATCTTTTATAAGGACCTTTATGATTATACTGAAGCCACTGAGATAATGCATGATTTATCTCCTCCTCTCAAGATCCTTAAAATAATCACATCAATGAGTCCATTTTACTAAGTAATTTAATACAACCACAGGTCATGGAGTTTAGAACCAATTTTGGAGAGCCTTTCTTCAGTCTGTTATACTATCCTCAACCTTAAAAACAATATGATATAAAAAAGGGCTATGTGAAATTATCAAAGAAAACTGAATTTAAAATTTCATCACAGTGTAAAAATGCTGTCAACATAATTCCATTTAACTATTCATACTTTAAAGCTATATAGCATATCCATTGTATAAGAAAAATGTCATTAACTACAAAGAAGTTTGTTGGAAAGGTCACCAGTATGGCTATGGTATGTATTTGAAAAATAGAAACAACCAGGGACAGAGATAGCTTAATTGCTTATTCATAGAATTTCAGACAGTGGGAGTGGGGCATAAAAATAGTAAATAAAACAAGTGTGAGTAGCTGGAAATACTGATGAAAGAATGAATAAAGGAGGAAATGAGTAGGTGTATATTATAATAAAGAAATAATGCCAAAAGACAGGTAAAATAATGAATGAAAGAGTATGAATGCAAAAAATATAAAATCTGGAATAAATATATTTTTAAGAGTTGAAAATAATTGTTTTTGCTTTCAATTTTTAAAAATATTTTATTTATTTCTTTCACAGAGAGAGAAAGAGCACAAGCAGGGGAAGCAGCAGAGGGACAGGGAGACACAGGCTTTCTGCTGAGCAGGGAGCCCAATGTGGGGCTTGATCCCAGGACTCTGGGACCATGACCAGAGTCGAAGGCAGATGCTCAACCAACTGAACTACCCAGGTGTCCCTGCTTTCAAATTTCAAGACATGGATATTAAGGTATAATTCAGATAAATCCAACTGATAAGTAATAATTAGACTGGAAGAAAAGTATTTGTGAGTTACCTGTCAAGAAAAAGACAGATATGCAAAAGATACAAGGAATTCTTATAGCAATAAGAAATAACTAAAAAGTAGGCAAAAGATCAGAAGAGATTCTTGACCAAAACAATTACAAATATCAAATAAGCATATGAAATGATGCTCAACATAAGTTTGCATTAGGGAAATGCCAATTAAAACAAGAATGAAATACCAATGCATACCTGTTAGAATAATTAAAACCCAAAAAAACTGACATTATCAATTGTGAGTAAGCATATGGAACAGCATGAACTATTATTATTTACTGCCGGTGAGAATACAATATTGTACAGATAATTTGACTGCTTCTTGCAAATATAAACATAGTCCCACCATATGATCCAGCTATTGCTCTCCTATGATTTCATTCAGTTGATTTGAAAACTTATGTACACATAAAAACCTGAACAAGAATATTTATAGCATCTTTATTCATGGTTGTCCCAAACTAAAAGCAATCAAGATGTCCTTTAATAGGTACCAAACCAGGTAAATATATGCACAAAACTTAATGGGATAAAAGAATAATGAATGCAAAAAGAAAGAAAGAATATTTTAAAACCTGGAGTGCATTTTTTTTAAAATTGGAAATAATCTGGATTTTGCCTTCAATATTTAAGATACATATACTACCATATTGACAAATGGAGTAAAATCAGTATGAAAAGACTACCTTTTAATTACATTTGTATGAAATTATGGTAAAATCAAAATAATATAAAGATAATAAGCAGACCAGTGGTTGCCATCAGTTTAGAAAGGAGACAGGGAGCTTGCATAGTGTAGCAACTCATATTAGGCTTAATATTGATACAGAAACATATCTATAAACATAATAATTTAGTTATGCCTATATGTGCTGGCTAGTAAATTTATACATTTCCTTGCTTTGTTAGCTGTGAGAGTGTTGAAGTAACAACAGTCTTTGATCAAGAAGCATACTCATTGCTTAAATTATGGTTTCTAACAGCATTCTCTAATAACAAGGAACCGGAGGACTTTGGGAAATGGCTGTTTTTAGGGCTCATTTAAGGAAAATATAAAATGAGATGGAACTTCCTATTATAATACCAGAAACTGAGGAGCACTTCAAAAGAAACCACAATAAGAGTATGTCCAAGGGACACAAGATACAACTGAAAGAGCTTCCAGTTTAAGGGTGACTATTTGAATCCTAGATCTATAAAGAACTTATTAAACTCAACACCCAAGAGACAAACAATCCAATCATGAAATGGGCAAAAGACATGAAGAGAAATCTCACAGAGGAAGACACAGACATGGCCAACATGCACATGAGAAAATGCTCCACATCACTGGCCATCAGGGAAATACAAATCAAAACCACAATGAGATACCACCTCACAGCAGTGAGAATGGGGAAAATTAACAAGGCAGGAAACCACAAATGTTGGAGAGGATGCGGAGAAAAGGGAACCCTCTTACACTGTTGGTGGGAATGTGAACTGGTGCAGCCACTCTGGAAAACTGTGTGGAGGTTCCTCAAAGAGTTAAAAATAGACCTGCCCTACGACCCAGCAATTGCACTGCTGGGGATTTACCCCAAAGATACAGATGCAATGAAACGTCAGGACACCTGCACCCCGATGTTTCTATCAGCAATGGCCACAATAGCCAAACTGTGGAAGGAGCCTCGGTGTCCATCGAAAGATGATGGATAAAGAAGCTGTGGTTTATGTATACAATGGAATATTACTCAGCAATCAGAAGAGAGGAATACCCACCATTTGCTTCAACGTGGATGGAACTGGAGGGTATTATGCTGAGTGAAGTAAGTCAATCGGAGAAGGACAAATATTATATGGTCTCATTCATTTGGGGAATATAAAAAATAGTGAAAGGGAATAAAGGGGAAAGGAGAAAAAATGGGAAATATCGGAAAGAGACAGAACATGAGAGACTCCTGACTCTGGGAAACGAACTAGGAGTGGTAGAAGGGGAGGTGGGCGGGGGATGGGGGTGACTGAGTGACGGCACTGAGTGGGGCACTTGATGGGATAAAGCACTGGGTGTTATTCTATATGTTGGCAAATTGAACACCAATAAAAAATAAATTTATAAAAAAAATTTTAAAAAGGGTGACTATTTGAGCCAAACGTAGCCAAATGATATTTAGTATTGTTATAACTAAAATTATAAAATATATAAGCATATATGAGTCTACACTGATATAACTAAATACTGAATAAATAAATGAGAAATAACAGACAATTTTTAAAAAATATATATGTATTTGTACCACCTCATGAATGACATTCTAATGTGGATGTGGATGATAATTTCCAACATCTTAAGTGTGGTATGATTCCATTCACAGAATACTGTAGGGAATGGGGTGGGGTTAAGTTTACAGTAGAGAAATCTGGCAAAAATTATCTTAGCCAAGTAATTAAAGTTAACAATATTAGTGATACTATGTGTATAGCATAATATAGTGTGATGAGAATGCCATTTTACCTCTGTGGTCTTCCATTCAAAAACTCTTAACTCTAGTATAACAAGGAGAAAAATATTAGATGAACCCTAATTGAGAGAAATTATACAAAATATCTCATCAGCACTTCTCAAAATTGTCAAAGTCATGTGAAACAAGTAAGTATGAGGGATCCCTGGGTGGCGCAGCGGTTTGGCGCCTGCCTTTGGCCCAGGGCGCGATCCTGGAGACCTGGGATCGAATCCCACATCGGGCTCCCGGTGCATGGAGCCCGCTTCTCCCTCTGCCTATGTCTCTGCCTCTCTCTCTCTCTCTCTCTCTCTGTGACTATCATGGGTAAATAAAAAAAATTAAAAAAAAAAATTTAAAAAAAAAAAAAACAATTAAGTATGAGAGACTGCCACTACTGAGAAATGGCTAAGAAACATGATGACTAAATACAATATGGTAACCTAGAGGGGATCCTGGGCGGAAAGAAGACATTCCATAAAAACTCAGGAAGCCCAAGTGAGACATAGACTTTAGCTAATAACAATGTATCAATATGGGTTCATTTGTTATAATGAATATATCAAAGCAATATAACACATTAACAATAGGGGGCACAAGTTTGGGATATGTAAGAACTGCCTTTAACCATCTTTACAACTGTTCTATATATATAAATCTGTTCTAAAATAAAAATTAATGAAAGTAAATCAATTAACCTGGAAAGCCTTTTGGACCTCTGGCCAATCAATTTTCACTGACTAAATGTCTTGTGTAGGAAATGTGAATTATTTATTGATAAATTATTCTTTTTATTGTGGTTAAATGTATAGAATAGGAATTTATCATTTTAACAATTTTAAGTGCATTGTTCTGTGGCATTAAATACATTTGCACTGTTGTGCAACCATTATCACCATTCATCTCCAGAACTTAACTTCCCAAACTAAAATTCTGTTCCCATTAAATAATAATGTCATATTCTTCTATCCCCCAGACCGCTACCAGTATAGTTTCTGTGATATGATTGTGACTCTTCTAGGTTCCTCATATAAGTGAAATCTCTGGTCGAGATTTCGTGATGTCTTCAAGTCTCAGCCATGTTGTAGCATGTGTCAGACTTGCTCCTTTGAAAGGTGAAATAATATTCCTTTGTATGCATATACCACATTTACTTATCCGTTCATCCTCTGATGAGCGTTTGGATTCTTTCTTCCTGTTATTGTGAATACATCGATTCAGAAATCCCTCTTGAGTCCTTGTTTTCAATTCTTTGGGGTATATATCCATAAGTGGAAATGCTGAATTATATTGTGATTATATTTATAGCTAACTTTTCAAGGAAACACTACTGAATGATAAATTATTTTCAAAGAATTAATTCATTTGAGAAACATAAACACCACAGCAAGAGGCTGAAAGAGAAAGCATTTATTAATGGAGAAAAAAATACTCCAGGAAAATATTATCCTAGAGCAAAGGAAAATTGTAACTAAATGTTAAAGCAAGAGTTTCTGAAGATGAAAAAAAAATGTTTTAATGAAGGAAGGAAGACCTTAAAGTCAATGTGAAAGAATCAGAGAAAGCATAACAAAAGTAGAAATAAAATATGAGTCTGCAGGCTTGACTTCATAACTTGAAAGGAAACATCTGATATCAATTGTTACCCTTAATTGTAAAAATAGAAATAAGTTATATTATTTTTTAATGGGGAACTGAAGAAAGAAAAATTATTTGAACCACTTTATGTGTAAAAAAAATCTAAGTAACTTATGAGTACAGTCATCACATATCAAAATGGCATAGGACAACTCTAGTTCACAAATGTTGTCCAAAATAAATACATAAATAATATCTCTTTAACTCTCCTGAAGTGTCTCAATTTGGTTAATAAATCAAGTGTTCAAACAAGTCATAAAGAAAATATCAGGTTGGCCTTATATTTCTCTAGAGCCATTTTCAGAGCAGCAGACTGTAAAGCTCTTAAAATATTTCAAAAGAACTCTTTCAAACTACTGATTGAAATTAACATTTTCAACTCTGGTGCTCTGATGAATAAGTAGCCAAAATATAGTCTCAAGAGGGCACGTGGGTTAACATAGCTTCCTCCTGAATGAATGTATAGCCTCCTGTAAATTCCCTCAAATAGAAAGAATACTAAATAGTCTAATCCATAGCTCTTTATATTAAATTTTAATGGCAATAAAACATCCACAAGACTACTGAAAATTATGAATGTGAATATGTGAATGTATGTATTCAGTTCAATATATGTATTCAATTTTCCTAGTTCTTATAACACACTTTCTTCTTTCAGTTTTACTCTGTATGATATTCGGTCTTTTCCTGTTTATATATTGCATAAAATACTGCTAAGAAATAGAAAAATTGCCTCATTCCTCTTACTCCCTATCAGTACTCTGCATAAATAGTTGACATGAATTAATAGCGATCATGCTACCTCCAGCCAAAATAAGATGAAAAAGAAAACAATGTATATTCTCCATCCACCTATCACACTTGATATTTGAAAGTAAGTTCACAGAGTATATCAAGTGTATTAATGCCTGAGTATCTTATGTCGCCTAGATAATGCAATTAGATTTTGCAGTGTTTTGCACCAAATTTGAAACAGCAAATATGATGGGTATTTTAATCAGAGATATGAAATTCAGTTGACTTTGATCCCAGACACACAAATAACTATGAGGATATTGTTAGTACTGATTTCATAAGGTTTTGACTCTTAGGTTGTGTATCAACACACATAATACTATTGAATTATGTATGGAAAATAATGAACACCACAGCAATTTTAGCTACTATTATTATATTAGCTAAATTCAATTGAGTATTTATTGACTTTCTTCTGTGGCTTGAAGTTTTCAGTACTGTATACCAGTGAACAAAATAAAGATTCTTCTCATTGTGGAGCGTTCCAGTGGATGTGTTAGGGAAAGAGAATACAGACAATAAAATCTTAAATAACTACTTAATTATTGCTTATTATGTGATAAATGCTAAGGAAAACTAAATTAAGATTGAGCAAGATATTCCTGGATCTCTATATACTATTTTTAATGGTTTTTCTGAGTCAATGGTCATTTAGAAACAAAATGTAAAAAACAAAAAACTACAATAATTTAAAATGTATGGCAACGTCTGTAAGGTCAGGAGGACAGAGCAGATGATGATTGCACTTTTAATTAGTCAGAATAACACTCACTGAGTAAATATGATGTTAGCCAGAAATAGAACAATGGAAAGTTAATGAACTAGAAAGACCATTTTTATTCTAAAAATATGTAAATTTATTTATTTTGGTAGTATGCAAGCCAAACAAAACATCTGCAGGCTGTGTTCTGTTTATGTGCCATTGCATTTGACCTCTACTTTAAAATAGGAGATACCTCACAGCAACTGCATTCTAAATTTAGTCTACTAGCTTTGGAAACATTTGTTTTGTCAGTGAATAAACCGCTACATGTAAAAAGAACACTTGAGGCTAATTTTTACCGTCAAGTCAACCCCTCATTCAATCTAATCATCTACATGCAAGATTTTTCAAGTTAGTATAAATGTGGTTGGAATACATGTTAGTTCATTCCTGAGCTATTGGATAAATCTCTTAACTAATCTCTTTGCCTCCAGGCTCTCTCTTTCTTTCCATCTCTCTACCAGATAAAGCTTCTTAGAATAAATATATGATTGTTTTACTCACTTGATAAGGAACCTACAGTAGTGTCTCTGTTGCCTACTGAATCAAATACAAGTGCTTTTCTCTCTCCTATCTGGTCTCTTTTTGTATATTACATTTTGCCTCAGCTACACTTTTAAATGACCTATCATTTCTTGTATATCACATATAATGTTGACAGTATATTCACCCATTTATCCCTTTCTTTATATTTCCTGAAAGATTAATCAACTCCATATCTTTCTCTGTTGAAATAATATCCTATCTTTCAGTATTGAACATTCAATCTTGCATGATTTCCTCACACCAAAACAATCAACTCTTCCGAAGTCTTATTTTTCCTTGTCAGTACTCTTATTGCAATATACTTTGTCTTGTATTGTAACTCCTCTGATTGGTTTTGTATTCCTTGAGTGTTTGAAAAAAAAAACAAAAAACAAACTTGGAACTAGAGAATACATATTTTTATTTGTTTACTATTCAGAACCAATTTCAAATACAAAAGGTGCTAAAGAAGAAAGTTGTAACAATATAAATGAATGAGAGTCCCTATTTTTCAGGTCATCATCTCATGATTTGAATTAAACCATTGACAAAATCAATTCTTTATGTAGATACTTTATCTTGACATTGACAAATTTTCATGATGAAAGTAGCTCTGATTTATGTTGTTGATAAAGAGAGAAAAAAGCAAATTAGGATACATACTACTGCGAAAGAGATTTCTGTCAGTTATGGCTGGAAGGATTTCTGCAACACAATATGATAATTAGTTGAGAGAGAGAGAAGGGTGAGAGGGGACAGGAGATAGAGAGGAAAGAGAGAAGAACTAAGATATGGGTTGCCCAGTATCACACTGCAAAAAAGTGAGAGAACCACAACTTCTGGTCCCAAGGCAATATTTTTTTGCAAGGATTTTGTCTTTAGGAGATAAATTAATTAGTTAATTAATTAATTAATTTTGTATTTCATATCCAATATCCAATTTTACATAAATAAAACTAAAGCACTCATATTTATAAATAATTTACAATATACATACCAACACTAAATTACATAAATTTAAAAATAGATCTTATATTTCAAGTTCTTAATTATCATTAACTTAAATGTCATTAGATTTTGAAATTATATCTAGAGGATAATTGATATTAGACATTTAAAAATAAGATATAGCATTCTCCATTTCTAGAAATCTTCATCCATTTTTTACCTCTACATTTGTTTTAGAGAGGATTTTATTTTCTCCAACTAAGCACTAGGGTAATCAACCAATTTAAGAAGCCCATGAAGGCTCAAATTGTATGAATAAAAATAAATGACACCTAGACATTTAATAATGAAACTGAAGAAAATCAAAGATGGAGAGACTACCCTTAAAAAAACCAGAGGTGGGGTAGAGGGAAATTCAGATTAGCTTCAAAGAGGGATAATTACTCCAATGGCTAAACTCCACAGAATCAATGAAAGAAGTCAATGGATCTCAGTTCTGTATACTAAAAAAGAAATAACCCTTCATTCAGCAGTAAAACATATCTTTCAAGAAGGAGGGCAAATAAAAATGTTTTTGTATGAGGAAACCAAATTAGAGTCACCACTAAAAAGATGCATAGCATAAGAGATTTCAAGACTGCTACAGAGATAGAAGGAAATCAATACTGGAGAGAAGCTTGAGATGGAACATATTAGGAAGATTAAATAAATAAGTGAGCAGGTTTGAAAATCCATTAAATATGCAGATAAATCTAAGTGAATGCTCCCTACATAAAACAAAAATATTTTATAAGATTTAAAATACACATTTACAGAATTAAAGTACCTGACAGAGTTGGCATATAAATTGGAAGGATATACATAGAGTCTAAGTCTTGTAAACTACTTACAGTTTTGAGAAGCAAAATCAAAGTCAGATAACAAACTTAGTTAAGTCAATGGTTCATGGTTTAACTCTTTTTAAATGTTTTATGATTTTTATTTGTTCATGAGAGACAGAGAGAGAGAGACAGAGAGAGGCAGAGACATAGAGAGAGGGAGAAGCCAGTTCCCTGCAGGAGCACAATGCAGGACTTGAATCGGCACCCGGGATCATGCCCTGAGCCAAAGGCAGACTCTCAACTGCTGAGCCACCCAGGCATCCCAAATTTTTTTGAATAAAGGTCTACAAAAAAATCTAGAGAAAGTAACTTAATGATGAAAAATGGAAAGTTTTTTTTTAAATTTTATTTATTTATTCATGAGAGACACAGAGACACCTGGAAAGCTCTGACTTGAGAGTTAGGGAAAAAAAAGAAATGAATACCTTTCTCTCTGCCACTATTCAACATGAGCCCACTTGACCTCATCAGAGCAGGACAATGAGAATATGAAAGAAGTTACAATAATGGAACAGGAAAACAAAAAGGAGAAAAATAAAGCACTATTAATATCACTAGCACTGACTTTGTATAATAGAGTTAATTTTCCAACTTTAGTGATCAGATTGTGTCAAATAGTGTGCATGGTTTTGCCAGGTTCCTTTTTAAAATAATTATGCATTATCTCCGACTAGTAAACATGGAAATGAAGGTTGATGTCTGTGATCTTTGAGGGGTTAAAAATCAAGAATTTGGCCCACTTTCATTGATCTCTGTCCAAAATAGGATAGCCGTTCTTGTTGTTGTTTTTTTTCTGAAGATTTTATTTATTTATGAGAGAAAGAGAGAGAGCAGGAACACAAGTGAGGGGAGGAGAGGTAGGAGACTCCTCACTGAGCAGGGAGCCTAACACAGGGCTCAATTCCAGGACCCTGGGATCATGACCTGAGCCGAAGGCAGAGGTTCAACCCACTGAGTCACCCAGGCACCCTGATAACTATTCTTTTTGTAAAGTTTTCTTTTAGCAAATTTTGTTGCCATGTCACTCACTGTCTGAGGTGGTTTTACTGTGACCAATGCCTGCCATTTCTTTATAGAAGGTGGGTGGGAGAGTGGCAGAAGCATGAAATAAAGAAAACAGAAGCCAAATTTCCAAAAAGTCTCTTACACTTTGTTATGGAAACACCTGACATATTTAAAGAGGACAAAAGAAATATCAAGCACTCAGAAATCTTATTTATGTTGCAAATAATTTATTTTTATAAGAACTATATGTTAATAGAATAGATAGACTGCAGCGAAAACCTCCACAAAGAAAGCACACTGAAATAGAGAGGATTATTATTTTGATGAAATATTCCCTATAAGGAAAGTCACAGTTCTGTGCAGAAGGTTATACTATTAAAGATAAAGGAGGTGCTGTCTACTCAGATTGCCGACACTGCCTGGACTAAGGGTTATTTGGCTATAATATGTAATGCAAAAACATTAGTTAGGCTCTTTTAAAAATAGGACCCTTTATGTATACTTTAGTTTCATTAAAAATAAATACTAGGACTGAAATAATATTGGAATGGTGTAAGAAGACCTAGATTGTGGTTTTAATTACCCTGCTTACTGAGCACTACTCACAAACTTCTGAGGTTCAGTTCTTCCGCTAAATTTGGGAATAACAGTTGTTCAACTGCCTACCTCTGCAATGATTATCACAGGGAGAACAAAACAAAAGAGACAGCATTTCACAAACTAATACTGGAGAATCACTAAAATTCTATTAAATAATGAAACTTTTGAACAGGCAAAAATAAGTATAGCATTAATATGTATAAAATGTTATATCATTATTTGCAAAGTTCATTGATTCCCTGTACAAAAATATATTAAAATTGTGAGCTGTTATTACCATCTGTAATTATAGGTTCTATAATAAAATCTAAATGATACAATAGGGTCAAATCAAAAATTTATTACAAATTCATTTTCTCTCTTACAATGATATAGCACTAGTCTTAACAAGATTGCAACAATAAATTAATACACTTCAGTATTCTTATGAAGCATTACTAGTGGGACCAAGAATGTGATTATCAGTGGATCACTCTAATGTCTGAGGCTTTAATATAAATATACTGCCCCCCCACATGTATAAGTATATATTACATTATATACAATATAATATAGCCTATATATAATATATTATATAACATTATAATATATAATTATAGTTATATATAACTTTATTATATTCATACTATAATTGATATTATGAGTAACTAATATATAATAATATACAATTAATATGTATATACAATTAAATTATTTTAATTAGAGAAATGTATTCAATCAGTAATACATGATCCATAAAAGTGTTATTTCAATTTTTTAGTACTCAAAAAACAAAATGCATTTATGGAGGAATTTAAATGAGGAAAGCAGGGAAAAATTTTTTTTTAAAGATTTATTTATTCATGAGAGGCACAGAAAGAGAGAGGCACAGACACAGGCAGAGGCAGAAGCAGACTCCCTGCAAGGAGCCCAATGTGGGACTCCATCCCATGACCCTGGGATCATGCCCTGAGCCGAAGACAGATGCTCAACCACGGAGTCACCCAGGTGTCCCAGAGAAATTTTTAAACAAAGGAAAAGATTCCTCATTTTGCATTATGGCACTTTATTCAAAAGGAAATTTTTCTTAAAAATATTAGTGTGTTGGGACACCTAGGTGGCTCAGCGGTTGAGAGTCTACCTTTGGCTCCGGGCATAATCCCAGAGTCCTGGGATCAAGTCCCATATCAGGCTTCCCACATCAAGCCTGCTTCTCCCTCTGCCTGTGTTTCTGCCTCTCTCTCTCTCTCTCTCTCTCTCTCTCTCTCTCTCCCTCTCTCTCTGTATTTCTCATGAATAAATAAATAAAATCTTAAAAAAATGGGATCCCTGGGTGGCGCAGCGGTTTGGCATCTGCCTTTGGTCCAGGGCGCAATCCTGGAGACCCGGGATCGAATCCCACGTCGGGCTCCCGGTGCATGGAGCCTGCTTCTCCCTCTGCCTGTGTCTCTGCCTCTCTCTCTCTCTCTCTGTGACTATCATAAATAAATAAAAATTAAAAAAAAAAGTAGAGTACAATAAGAAGGTCATATACATGAGCTAAAAATCCGTCAAAACCCAAGGGATTTGTCAATCCCAGAATTTACAGTAGCCTAGGATACAGGAAAGTGGTTGTGTTCTCCTCACTTAAGGGAGTGAAACTATAACACATTATGAAGGAAGGGTGAGAGAGTTTAAAGCCCTGCACACATAACTTAAAAAATCTACTTTGAAAAGATAGCTATCAAGGAAATGTACCTTTTTTTGGTCTTTATCTCAAAGTTGAAAATATCTCATATGAGAATTTGTAACAATAGGCTTACATTTATATGCAGTTGGGGATCTAGATTTACACTGTCCATGGATTCTGGGAAACCCCAATCTATGTACTTAAAGGAAGGTGATCTCCAGTAAGAAGTACTCAGCAGAAGCAAATTACAAAATAAAATCAACTGAATATAAATTCAAAATGAAAAATGGAACAAAAGACCCACAACAGTCAGATTTCATGGCAGAGAGATCATCATTCTCTGCCTCTTTTTATACAAGGGCACCATCATGAGGATTCCAACCTCATGTCCTAATCACCTCCCAAAGGCCCCATACCTCCTCACACCATCACATTGAAAATTAGGGTTTCAACATATACACTTTGGGAAAACAAATATTCAATCTAGAGTGCATGTTATCACAGACTATCACAACCATAAACATGTTCCTAATGCCTTTATAACAAAAACAGAAAAACAGCCAATTATTAATAAAAAGATGATAAAATGTGAGTGTATTTTATATATAATTTTGGAATAAATGTTATTTTAAGCAAGAAGCTCATATCAAAAATTTTGAAGGAAGAATATGAATAGATTTCACTAAAATAAAAGTAATCAAGAAATTTAGTAAACCATGCATATTTTTTAAAAAAGAATGCTAACTAATTATAAGGCAAAGATAGTACTAGAAAGGTATCTGAAAATGTATATATCACAGCAAGATTAAAGCTATACAATACATAAGAAAAAATATTTTTAAATATCCAAGCAAATTAGACAAAAAAGAAAAAAATGAAAAAAAAGAAAAAAGAAAAAAAATTATTATTATATAAATGCCAAATTTCAAATACTCCAAAATGTCCAACAATAGACTAGTGGTTAGAAAATTTTGCTTAACCATGCTAAAGATGTTATGTGATCCCTAAATGATCCTAGTGGTATGTTCATTGATTAACAGGGACATTTCTCAATGATGATCTTTTACATGGATATAAAACAGAACATAGAACAGCATGCAGGTATGATATGTGTGCATGTGTAATGTATTTTTAAAAATATGTATATGTGTGTTTGTGGCTATATATAACAACAGAACCAAACATGCATATACACTATCTTCCCTTAAGAAAAAAACAAATCAGAAGAATAAACCCCTAGTAAAAGCAGTCATGGGTGTTTAGGGCAGACAAGTGATGGGAACGTGGCAGACATGTTTCAATTTTAACCTGAGAAAAAAAATAAAGAGACTTCAACTTGGAAAATAATTCTGCAAACTAATAATAATGGAGCATTTACTATATTTGGGGCAGTATGCTCATTAACTTAAAGGCTTGTTCTTTCTTTCAAATCAGTTAAGCAATCTTGCCAGTTGAAAAACACTGCTTGGGAAAAAAAGAAAGCAAACTGATACTGCATAACTGGCCCAAAGGTACAATAGCAGACCTGGGCTTCCAAGCCAGTTTTGTTGTTGTTTAACATCTATGAACCACTATCCCTAGCAGTAGCAGGAAGTAAAGCAAGTATATAATATAGGTCTGTAACATAACACACAACATATTAATATCACAAAATTCCTAAAATAAGAGAGAGGCATTTTTGCATTTTTACAGTAATAGTAGCTTACAAAAGAAAGAGAGAAATGAAACAAAAATTAAAACCAAAACCAAAATTGGCTTCAGAGTTATGGTTACCAACATCTACAACTACTCTTTATCAGCAATTTACCGTATTTGTGATGCTAATTTTCCTGTATGCCATATGTGCACTGGCCAGATGAATAGTGATTAAGATTTAGAAAAGAATTTAACAATATTTATGCTAACCACTCAACAATGTAATTGGAAAAGTCTTGATTAATTATACAGCTTTGGAAAGTAAAACATCCATCTGTGCCATCACATTTGTAGTTTTTGAAGTAAATTGAATGCTTTCTAACTATAACCACAAAGGGTCAGGTAAATCAGGCCATATAATGAAAGACAATCTTAAAAATGAAATGTATGGAAAAATTTACACGGAAAACTGTCATGTATATCAGATAATATACTTAACCTTCAAAAGATGTAAATTTATAATTACACAAATAAAATAGGCTATGTTGTATAAAATCAATTTATGTCTCCTGTGAAAGTTACTGTAGTCATTAACATTGTAGTAGCTTATTTAATCAATACTCTTATTAACAAGTGAGTACATTGAATAATCTCTGATTTTTAAATGCAAAAAATATTTAATTACTAGTGATTACTTACATTAAAAAGTGATTTACAAGCAAAACAGTATATCAAGCCTCACAGGGAAATTTGTAACAGTAGAAATGTGTTTCACTTATCAGACAAGTTCATGATAAATTATGTGTATGTTAAAATCCTAAAAAAATGCATATGCCATGAGGGAATATACACTATGAATGAGTCTGAATTATTTTCCAAAGTAAAAGATTATCTCATCAAATATTAATATCATAATATGCATTTTAAAATTAATACATATTTTATTATTTCAAATTTCTTTAATTCCTAGGCATAGGAACATTCTTCTTTGAATAAATATTGTCTTATCAAACAATATCTCAGTCTCAAACATATAACACACATGTGGATACATGCTGATGTGCCAGCAGATGTTTATAAAGTTTTATTGTAATGCTTTCTTGAAATCTAAGATTTTCTTGGTCATTTATACAATGACACAGTATCATGATCAACAGATTTAAATGATAATGTTTACTACATAGTCACTCCATCAACATAGGCAGTGCCAACTCTGTCCATTGAGGCAGGTGTCTCAATAATAGTTCATCATTAAGGAGAGATGCGAGTAGTCCTATAGAAGCTTAAGCATTTACACAGATTAAATAATGATGCCGTTTTAAGTTGCTACCCCCCAGGAAAACAAATGAATAGAATATAAATTCTTATGCTTCAACTAATTCTGATTTCAACTAATCCTGGCAAGTGAAACGAGTTGACAAATCACCTGATACAAGTCTGTCATTTTGCAACTGAGGAACTTGATGTCAAATATAACAAACACTAAGATTACTCAGATAATAATGGACAATGTTCTAAAACGTATTCCTCCTACTCTACTCTCCACCATAACCTACTTTTTTTACACACTAAGTTGTATCTTCCCTGCCAACTAAATTCACATATGGAAGTCCTATCCCCCAATATGATAGAATTTGCAGATAGTGCCTATAAAGATGTAAGTAAGGTTAAATTAGGTCACAGGGGTGGGATCCTAATCCAACAGAATTGTTGTCCTTATAAGAAGAGGAAAAGACACCAGAGGTTGTGTATGCACACAGAGAAAAGGGCATGTGAGGACATAGCAAGAAGACAGCCACTTGCAAATCAAGGAGAGAGGCTTCAGGAGAAAAACATCCCATTAGAATTTGGATTTTTAGCATTCAGAACAGTGAGAAATAAATTTCTGTTGAAACCACACAGTGTGTGGTATTTTGTTATGGCAGCCACTGCACACTAATAAATCTGCTATATATTTGCTACATATCCTGGATATAACTTATTTCCATGACTTTGTTTCTTTCTTTAATCAGTCATTGGGATGACCTGACCTGCATGGGTTCAGGATCTATCAGGATACCTATCAGGATACCTTCTTTATTTAAATACTGTTCTGGCTCTTGTGATGTTGCATCTGCACTCATGAATGCATCCTATCCATTTGGATGCACAGCTCTTGCAATATCGATGTTCCAGTGAAAGAACTAGGAATAATCAACTATTTTCTACAAAAAAAAAATAAATAAATAAAGGAAAAATGGGATAGAAGTTTGTAATCAGGGGCAAAAAATACTAAACACATTTTTTCTAAAGGATGATTTTGGACAAGTATTTTGATAAGGACAACAATTTCCTTTAAATTTCTGTATTCGTATTCTACATGAATAAATCAGAGGATTCTCAATTCCTTACAGCAAGGAAGAAACATGATAACAAATTATTGATATGGTTAGAGTCCTGAGTAAACCTAAGAACCTGACAGAAGATAAGACTATCAAATCAGGTGCATGGTAAAATATGAATAAAGGTCCTTGTAAAATAGACAAAGGATTTTGGGCTCTCGACCTGATTATAATAAGATGCTGGGTTATGATGCCAATGAAATGAGAAGATCCTAAGTTCATTTTAGAATTTCTTTTGGCAGCAATGTGGATTTAATGGTTGACAAAAAGACTAGCGGCCAGAAGAGATGAGTTTATACTGCAGCCATCCAGGACAAAGTGATGAGTGGTTAGTACCAAGGCAAAGGTGGTAGAAATGAAAAGGAGACATTGGATTTTTCAGTTATGAAAGAGATGGGATCAGCAAGATTTGGTAACCAATTTGATGCTAGGAATAAATGAGAAGAAAGAGCTAAAAATAATCTTCAGGTTCTTGTCAAGGACCATTTGGTGGAGCCATTGATAAAGAAAAAAGAAAGTAAGGAAAGTACTAAGTATCTTTCACCACATGAAATAAGAATGTTTGATTCCTATTATTCCGTCTCTAGACAGTTTGATTATATTTAGCAAGTTGCAATAAAATGTTCTGAGAAACTAATTAATATTCTCAGACAAAGCCTGTACAAATTCATAACATACTGAGTGGCTTGGATTTGAGAAAAGAGAAAATATTTAAATCAACAAAACTGCATTTAACACTAGGGAGCTACTTCTTGACAAAACTTGTGACTGTATTGTTCTTTTAGTCATCACATGTTTCCTTTTCTTAATGTGCTTTGATTTTTAAAGCTTAACACACTGACTTGCCATATGGCTGTATTCTTTGATATATCTTAATAGTTTTAATAATCACAAAAATCTGAAAATTGTATTCCTGATATTTTGACTACTTAATTAAGAAAGATATATTTGGGGGCACCTGGGTGCCTCAGTGGCTGAATGTTTGCCTTTGGCTCAGGTCACGATTCCAAAGTCCTGGGATGGTGTCCCCCATTGGGCTTTCTGCTGGGAGCCTGCTGTTCCCTCTGCCTATGTCTCTGCCTCTCTCATTGTGTCTCTCATGAATCAATAAATGAAATCTTAAAAAAAAAGAGATAAAGACATATATTTTGCTTAGTTATATATATTCAATCTAGCAATATGTTATGCCAGTTAATCTCTGATATGTAAATAGTTTATTTTCTTAGTAATAATAATTGCATCCTTTTGTACTGCATCCCTATATATTCAATATATTTACTATGAATTCCTATTAATATCCAATGCAGTTGCATAAGTGTGTTAAGTAAAATTTAAGTCACTGCTGGGTATGAGATAAACATACTATTTTACTATTTTATCTCTTAAGGAGTGTACAATACAAAATTTAATTATTTCCAAGATATATACCAAAGTTTAGGTTTATAAGCTTATAAGTAGTTATTTGATTTTTAGAAGGTGTGATTCACAGAGATTCATGTCATACAATTACTGGTACTATTACAACTAATTATTTAATTATTGGTTACCACCTGCATGATATAACTTTTTAAAGAGCACACTGAACATTCATTCACGAATTTTCATGTCAAAAACATGTCCTTATTTTTTCTTGGTCTTATGTAAAGGAATGGTATAGAGCCTTAGATCAAATCAGTAGCACAAGCATAGCTCACACACAAACCTGTGGACATAGCCTGGTGTACATCCTTTTCTCTGATGGTAATTGTTAAGCACTGAAAAATGATCCTTCAGATTTCTGTCACTTTCTGTGGATGGTAAAATTTAAAAAAAGAGGGAATATGGTTGCATTGCCAGGCAGTGATTTCTATATACTTTTTGTCTTAAAAGTAAGCAATAGGAAGTAAAACAATGAGAGTTAACAAAGCAAAGATACAATTGAAGCTTTGGTAAAAACCAACAGAATGAAAAACCTCTGGCAACCCCATGCCGGAAAAAAAAAGGTTAAAAAGAAAGAAAAGGAAAAAAAAATATCTGAACTAAGGGATCTCTGCATATTTTGACTAAAAAATACTGAAAATGAATATTTTATGGGTGTGTGTGTGTTAATGAATGCTTATATGTGGTGAGACATCCAGCCCTCTCCTCAGACTATTTCCATAGCTGTTAGCAACCAGTTCTATATATTCTCCAGGCAAAGGATTAGGAGAAAATACTCTTGGGAATCTATCAAGTTCAACAGTAACATCGGGCATCTTCCAATGAAATGCCACTGGCTGATGAATTACAATAAATAATATAGCCAGCATGCCAAAAGCGTGGGTACAGAGCCTTCTGTTAGCATTTTAAAAACCCACCCTTATATCCATGCAAACTACAAGCATCAGCAGACATCTTTAGCATGCTACAAGCAAAACAGACAGATACCAAAAAAGTGAACAGAAAAGCAACTTGAAGGAAAAGAGGCTCTGTTATAAGACTTCCACAGTATATTACTTATGTCATAAGTAATGACATACTTTTATTCTGAAAAGAATAAAAGAGGAAAATATATAATCAATGAGAAAATATAATCAAACCAGTGTGCTAGGCAATGGACAGGAGAACAAGTTCTTGGATGTTATAAATATGACAAGCTACTGCTCTTGGGCATTTATACCCGACAAATACAAACTTACATTGAAGTAAAAATGCATATGCACATGTTCATGGAAGCTTTCTCCTTAATAAGTGAACACTGGAGAAGGTCAATGTCCTTCAATGGGTGAGGGTAATACAGTGGCACATGCATGCCTTAGAGTACTATTCAGCAACATGAGAGGAATAATCTATTAATACATATAACACATTTTATAATCTCAAGAGAATCATGCTGAGTGGGAAAAGCCCCTCAAAATTTTCCATATTGCATGGCACCATTTACATAACATTCACGAAATAACATTATAGGGCGGAGACTTATTAGTGGCTATCTTGGTTTACTGATGGAAGTTCTAAAGGGATGGGTGTTCTAAAGGGATAGAACAAAGAGGTCCTACAGTAATGGAGCAGTTTGATATCTTGACTGTGGTAACAGTTACACAAAGCTATGCATGTGATAAAATTGCATAGAACTACATGCATGCAATTGCTCATGCATACACACAATTGCTTGCAAAATTGGTGACAACTGAAAATACTGGAGATTGTGCATATGACAATTGACTGGTTTTGATAATGTTCTATAATTATGTAAGATGTTACAGTTGGGAGAAGCCAGGTAATAGGTGACAGAAACCTCTCTGTATCTTCTGTTTTCTTTTAAATTTCCCATGAATATATAATTATTCCAAAATAAAAGTTTAAAAATATGATAGGCTACAGAAAAATCAATACAAGCTTTTGAAAAATGTATCTAAGTAATTTCCCATAAATTAGAGGGAAAAAGCACAAAAGATATGGAAAAGTAAAAATTTAAAAACCAATTTCAGAGGTTCAATGACTGACTAAAAAGACACTATAATTAGGAAAAAAAGCAAAAGAAGGAGAAGATTATTCAAAGGAATATTTTCTGATCCCCGAGAGTGTATATTTCAAGATTTTATTTATTTATTCATAGAGACACACAGAGAGAGAGGCAGAGACGAAACAGGCACCATGCAGAGAGCCTGACGTGGGACTCGATCCAGGGTCTCCAGGATCACGTCCTGGGCTACAGGCGATGCTAAACCACTGTACCACCGGGGCTGCCTGAAAGTGTATATTTTCACTTTCAAAATGGACTCTGAACTTAATATATAATGAATACCCATAAATGGTTCACTCTCATCTAAGTGGTGGTCAGTAAATGATGGCTTGGTGGCCAAATCTATGCCAATATCTCTTTTTGTACAGTCTACAAAAATGAAAGCACCTTTTCAAAAATAATTTCAAATGCTTATGTTAAATTGGCTATATAAGTACCTACATAAAATCTTGAATTTTTCCTCTGGGCTAACAAGCCTAAATACTACTTGGCATTTTAAGAAACCACTTTTAGAGGACAAATGGATTTTCTAGAGGAATTGGGAAAATGAATTTTCTACAGAGGTCATGTTTAGATACCAAAGAGTAACCTGTTTATCAAAATTGGAAATTACGTCAGGTATAAAATTTGTTCCACATTACAGAAAGGGACAACTCTTTGGCATTAATAAACAAATCCTACAAATTAAGAAACATTCATGAAATTCAGTGTAATTTCAAAACTAAATGTGAACCAGTATGTAGTTGAATTTAACCCAGAACACTAAAAATAATAATAATTATTATTATTTTCTCAAATTGGAAAGCAGTATATAATAGTTCTAAGTTACTTAATTCCACAATCTGCATAAAAATGGTTAATGTCTACATTAATTTATTTCATTGATTCACATTAAATTGGTGTCATCCAAAATATTCCAACGGGTCCTTAGAAACCACTTTTTGAGCACGTTTAGCATCAAAAACACCCAAAGGGGAAGAATGTATGTTAGCTTATTTGTTATAAAATAAAATATTTTAAACATGCACTAATTTATTGAAGGTGACACAAGTTGCGTAGAGCTAACAAATTATTTTCAGTCAAATAAAATGATTTCCTAGCATAAATAAAGTGGACAAATGAGCTTGCAGACAGCAACTAACTACCAAGGTATTTTAGCAGTGGTACTTGGGCTTGTGACATACACTAAAAATGGAAATATTTATTTGCAGAGATAAAAATTCTCAGAAGATGTTACTTTTGTGGGATAATTTCATCGATCATATTAGCCAGACACAGATGGTAAAACAGAATTGGGGGTACAAAATGTTTTATATGGGTCAAGACCTAAAAAAGCAAAAGGTGAAAGGAGGATTGGGCAAAGGAAGAAGTTTAACTGCAATGACGATTAAAAACATTTCTTGGCTAATTGTGTTAGTTTCAAAGAAAATTGGGTATGAAATAGAAAATTCATCGTGGCTTCCAAACACATTTTTTTTTTCTGAGAATACTTTTAAATTCCAAAAAAGAAATATAACTCTATATTGAAAAAAGAACATTTTGGTATAAGAAAAAATATTTTGTATATTAATTACATCATCAATGCAGTTTAAGATTCCATGGGCTAAAAAAAAAAAAAAAAAAAAAAAAAAAAAAAAAAAAAAAAAAACAACAAAAAAAAAGATTCCATGGGCTAGGTAATAGGATTTTTATGAATTTTTTTTTCATAGAATAAACAGAATCAATTCTATGTATAAACAGAGTTTTGGACAGTTGAACAAAACTCATTGTTACTTCACCAGACTCTTCCTATTAAAAACATTCCAATATTTTACTTTTCTAATATCAAAGAGAAGGAGTCTGCTTATTTTACCCAAATGTCTAATAATTATTAGTCAAAAATTATTTTAAAAAGGCTTAGAATAATTGAGTTATAGTATAAGAAGCCTGAGAAAACCATAAAGATCATGTACTGTTTAATATTTTGCCTCAAAGACAGAACATAAAGACTCCTAACTCGGGGAAACGAACTAGGGGTGGTGGAAGGGGAGGAGGGCGGGTGTTGGAGGGGAATGGGTGACGGGCACTGAGGTGGACACTTGACGGGATGAGCACTGGGTGTTTTTCTGTATGTTGGTAAATTAAACACCAATAAAAGTTAATTAAAAAAAATATATTTTGCCTCAAAAATGTCAACTACTATCCATGCAATTAGAGAGTTTTCATTCACCACCCAGAATTGAGGGTAGAATCACTCTATCTGTAATGTTATACTTCTTATTTACATGCAATATTATCCCAACATTTTACTTAAGAAAAGTTTGCTTAAGGACTTTAGTATTTCATTTTGAAAAATGAATATACTTACTTTGAAATTACGAACTCAATTTATTCAAGTGATAAAAGGGTCACACTAACACTTTCATCCCTTTCTAAAGATCTCATGTTTTTATTTAATTTCATTTTTACATATATATGTGTATATATATATATATGAAAATTATTTGAAGAGTCAAATGGGTCAACAAGGTTTATTACAAAAACAACATGTTCCCTTCCTCATGTTACCCATTCTCTCTCCTCAGAGACAGGAACTTTTAACTTTTAACCAATAACATCATTTGATACAACATTTGATACAATACTTTGTATCAAATAATCCATCAACTTCAAATGGATGAAGAAGCATCTCTATCAGCTCTAACCTGGGCTGGTAGTTCATTGGTTCTTGTGCATTACTGTCATTTTGGTGATTTCATTCACTTCTCTCCTGGATATAATGTTCTGTTTCCTTTTTTCCTTTATCCCATGCCTTTCCAATTTTGGCGGAACACTCTCATTACTCTTGTGCAAGAGTACATGATGATAATATTTTTTTGGGTTTTGCTATCTTAATTTCTCATATTTGATTGTTGTCTCAGGTATTGAATTTTAACCCAAATGTTTGTTTGTTTGTTTGTTTATTACATTCTGAAGGTTTTGAACCATTGTTTTCTGACTTTCAGAGTTTCTCAAAAGAAGCGTGAAGTCATTCTGTTTTAATAAACTTTGTATGTGTCTTCTCGCTCTCCCTTTCCTTTTCTTTCTCTCTCTCGCTTACATCCTCTTCCCATATCCCTTCTATCTCCAGCCCCAGCCACAGTCCTACAGGGCCATAGTCTCCCGTGCTGTGAAATGTCATAATTTTCTATATTAGATCTATTTTCATTCATTTCCTTTAATAATTAGTGAATTTTTTCAGTCTAGAAATTCAAAACATTTTTGTATAAATGTTCAAGTTCCATTGATCTTTCCCCTATACTATGATAAGTTACATTTCCCTAGGCTTCACTGTCTTTATTTTTAAAAAGTGTTCTTATTTTAAAAAAAGGAACTACATAAAATAATTTAAAATGTTTATTGGTGGAAACAATATATAAAATATCTCATTTGTGATAAAAATAGCATAAAGGAAGGGTGAACATATACTCCTATACTACTTTATAGGAGTAAATGTTTAAATACTATTAAAATTACATTGCAATTAATCTTAACTAGAATATTATAAATTATGATTTTAGTGGACATAACTTATTTCTGTAGGATTTAGAAAATCCCAAAGGGAAGAGGCACCTGAGTGGTTCAGTCAGTTAAGCTTCAGACTCTTGGTTTTGGCTCATCTCAGGGTCATGGGATCCAGCCTCACACTGGGTTGGTTCCCTGCTCAATGACTGCTTAAGATTCTCTTCCCCTCATCCTGCTTTTTCTCTCTTTCTCTAATAAATAAATAAAACAAGAAAAAACATTCTTTTGAAAGGAAATCAAGTAATCTTTTTTGCTTATTTTAAAGCATAGTATTAAAATTAAATCAAACTATAAATGTCCTGTGAGACATATGAGTCATAAGAACCTGCAAGAATGTTACCTGATAATGCCAAAGGTACTCTGCAGATATAATTAAGGTTAAAAACCTTGAGAAGGGAAGATTACCCTGTAATCACTTGAGTCCTTAAAACTGGTCATGTTTCCTGGGTAAAGTAGAAAGATAAGATGGAAAAAGAAGCAATTTGTGTGAAAGAAACTCTCTCCACAATTGCTGGCTTTCAAGATGGTGGATGAAGGAAGAAAGACAGGAACCAAGAAATGTGATTGGCCTCCAGAAGTAGGAATTCTCAGCTGGCAGCTAGCAAGGAAACAGGGATTTAAATACTATAACTGGAAGGAACTGAATTCTGTTAATGACCTGCAAGGAGACAGTTCCTACCCTAGAGTCTCCAAAAAGAGGCACAGCCATGAAGGCACCTTGACATTAGCTCCGTGAGACCTGTATCAGGCTTCTGTGAGATAATACATTTGTGCTGCTTGAAGTCACTAAATTTGCAGTACTTTGCTAAGGCATCAAGAGGAAATTCATACACATATTATTAAATTTTCCTCACGATATACAGTAAATATATGAATGGATTAACTATCATATCCAGTGAGACAGGATAATAGTGTCACTGCATTTTTCCTGAATAAGTGACATTTAGACTAAAAATTTAAACGGAGATTACCTTTCAAAAAGGTGAAGCAAGGTTGTAGAGAATGCATTCCAGAAATAGTTTGAAGGGCATTAGGTAAACAAGTGAACATTATACTTTCCCAGAATAAAAGCAACCAGTATGTCTGGATCAATTGATTATATTCAATGAATAATGGAGTCAGTACTTAATCATATGTCGTCAAGTCTTGAAAAATGTTGTTCCTGCTGTCATAATTTCCTTATACACGTCAGCATTCTCAATTCCTACCAATATCAAAACAGAAAAACAGTGGGACAGAAAGTATTATGTTTAAGTGTGTTTTACATATGTTTCCTGATTTCAGCCAGCTGTCTACAGACTGAGTATTCTTTTATTTCCTTTTAGCACAAATGTATCTCTTCTACACACATCTCCAGGTAACTCGTTTCTACTGTTAAAAATTATGCAAAATTATTTACTTAGTCTCTACAACAGTGTTTCTTTGATCTTCTCTGATAACTTGGATGAGAAAGATACACATTCAGTCGATGTCACCTACTGAAGACAATGATTCGGTGTGCAATTATAGAACAGAAAGAAATGCTGCTCTAAATGGTGACTTGGCTGAAAATAACTAATCTTTGTAATTAAACAGAATTTTTTTCAAAGAGTTCTCTTCCTTAGACCAAGGCTTCCTGCTGCTAAAAAGTAAATTACTTTGGAGACATTTTGGGGATCTGAAGTCTACTCTCAGATTCACTGGGACACACAGTTTTCCAGCACATGGCCCCAGGGACAGCTTCACTTCTGAACAGATGCTAATGTTTCATGCAATTTAGCGGTGGATATGGTAATGAAACAATTTTATTTAACTTCAGTCTAGAAGGGAGACACAACCTGCATGACTCGATAATGTTCAAATTGAAACTGCCTTAAGGGTATGGAAATTGACACCATCTAAAGTTGTTTAAAATTTACAAAGTACTTAAAATGTCTTTTTGTGAATAAAAATGGCTTTACTTTTATCTGTATTTGCAAGTGAAGTTTTAATCATTCTAATCATATTGTAATTGGTGTGGCAAAGACTAGAAATATCGTTTCACTGACCTGTCTGTCTATATCAGATTTTTTTTCTCAGTAGCAATGTCTGCTAAGAATGCATATTTTCAAGTGATAAGACATCATAACAAAGGGACTACAAAGTGTCACCATTTCTATATAATTCTTTCTATAAGGGTTCTCAAAAAACTTAATTGTGACACATTTCTTGTTTTAAATGACTGTTCATATTTCCTCACCAGGAAATAAAGAATATAGAATACTTCCCAAAGTTGCATTGTTTTCTTTTTTTTTTTCTTAAGATTATATTTATTTTCTTATTTGAGACAGAGAAAGAGAGAGCACAAGCAGAGACAGAGACAGAGGGAGAAGTAAGTTCCCAGCTGAGCAGGGAGCCCAGTGCAGGGCTTGATTCCAGGACCCCAGAATCATGACCTGAGCCAAAGGTGGATGTTTAATCAACTGAGCCACCCAGGCACCCGATCATTTTTTTTCTTTTTACAGCACTGGCAAGAGCATCCAGAAAACACTGGTATAGACCATTGCTATTAATTTATCAACATATCATGACTATAGTCCCACTATAAGAAATCCAAATTGACTTTTTTTTTAATTTTTTTTTTAATTTTTATTTATTTATGATAGTCACAGAGAGAGAGAGAGAGAGGCAGAGACATAGGCAGAGGGAGAAGCAGGCTCCATGCACCGGGAGCCTGATGTGGGATTAGATCCCGGGTCTCCAGGATCGCGCCCTGGGCCAAAGGCAAGCGCCAAACCACTGCGCCACCCAGGGATCCCCCCAAATTGACTTTTACCAAAAAAAAAAACTTACATTTTCCTTATCTGAAAGTGTATGCTTAATAAACCACTCATATTTATAACCAGGCATATCATTATGTGCTGTTAAATATTCAAATTTCTATTGTGTTTCTTAGCTATGGTGATGTCTAATTTTTTCAGTCATATGAATAAGAAGAGAATTTTGATAGAACCTGGATATTGGAATTTGATCTTTAATATAATGTGCACACTGGGCACACACTGCTATTTTCATATGGTAACTGTCCGACCTCTCCCAAGCATTCTAACAGGCAGTCATGAAAAGTCTAAAGAAGGGATTATCTATCTGAGTGGCCAGGTTTAGAGCAAACCACAAGAGACGTTATGACCTGGAGGAGAGAAGGGTCAAAGGATAGAATATGGTTTGATGCAGAGAAAGAACCAGAGCTGGGTCTATGGAAAGGACAAAGGTTAAGTGTATTTCTGAAGAGAAATGAAGCCACTGGTCACCCTCACCCTCTACCTTCCCTTCTACCTCCTGCCGGTGTCTCCTATTAGCTACACACACGGGGTCCAGTGGTCAAAGAATCTTGTTGATCGAGTCCGTAAATTCAGCCTCATAGAGTTTTCATCAGGATGGAGAAAAATATGGAATGGATCTGGTGGGGGAAACAAAATACATGCTCCATGAAGAGAAGGCTATTTTACCACTCTGTTTCCTTCAACCTTCCTTTTTCTCTATTCAGTCCTTTCTGTGGTGGAGAGAAATATGTGACTTAGAAATTTGGAATGAATAACTGATGCTTTTCTCTCCCCTGTGGATTTAGCTCCCCCATGGAGAACATGTGTTCTCTGTTTGCTATGCCTGCTGGCCTTAGCGTCACGATGTGATAGTACTACCTCTGACAGCCTGGCTGTCTCTCCAGTTCTGCATTAGAGAGCTCATTTTTATTTCTATGCTAATCTGTGTCCTACTACCTGGGTCTAGCCATAATAAAGGTAATATTTTAACCTTGAGATTTACTCCTTATTGCATATCTCAGCTTGTTCAGAACCTGGGCAGCAAACAGAAATGCCCTGTATTAGGGGACCCTTAGAAATCCCCAGCACTCAGAAGTTGGGCCATTTGGTACGTCACTGCCAAGAACAACAACAACAAAAAAATATGGGACGATTCTTGACATGTATATATTTTTTTAATTCAGAGATGTGTTCAGAAACATCTGGAAAATGCTGTGGAGCAAGGTGATTTTTACTAATAAAGCAAGTGAAGGCTTATGTATTCCTAATTTACCTCACATAATGATTTCTCTATTTGGTTAAGATCACTGTATCCTCAGACCCAGTCCTTTTCTTGTCCATCACAAAGCCATCACTTTTAAAAATCACATTTATTTGTTTTAGTTAATCTTCGATATTGGGGATAGCCCTGCTTTTGTAGTTTATTGAGGTTTAAATCATGTACAATACAGTGTGTCGCGTGCGTTGGGGGCGACAACCGTCCAGGGATGAGGGCAAGGGAATGAGGAAAGAAAAAAGACATACACAGAACGGGAGCAGGAGGGACATATGGCCGGATTCAGCCACAATGTCAACTTTATTTGTATTATTCACTCTTTTATAAAGCAGGGTTGTATAACAAGCAGGATATTTTAAGCTTAGTTCTCCAGACATGTCCTTTCACAATAGATAGCAATAGTATGCGCCCTTGGATAGATAGCAATAGCATACGTCCTTGAGCCACAAGCCTTTAACACCCACCTTGGGTGGGACAGGTGGGCCACGGTTGGAAGAGTCAACAGAGAGCCATTGCTCGATCCATTAACCCCTTCCTGGCACGTGGCCCCCAACAACAGTGCACCCATTTTGAGTATTTAGGTCAACAAATTTTGTCAAATGTATACACCCATGTAATACCACCAAGATTAGACACAGCATTTTCCGTTGTCCCAAGTATGCCCTCACCCTTATTTCCAGTCAATATTCCTACCCTGGGGCCTAGCAACCAGAGAGCCTCTTTTGGTCACTATAGATTGGTTTTACCTGTTTTATAATTTCATATAAATAAAAGAAAATTGCATGGTTTTTTGCCATTAAAGTATTTTTTATATTCATTCATAGTGATGTATCAGTAGTTTGTATCAGGTTATTGCTAAGAAGTATTTACTTTATAGAAACTCATTACAATTTATCTATTCTCATACTGTGGCCATTTGTGTTATTTCCAGTTTTTGATCATAGTGAGTAACATTTTTATGAGCTTTCATGTACAAATCATTTTGTAGACATAAATTTTCATTTCATTTTGGTAAATGCCTATACGTGAAATTGTACTATTGTATAACGAGCATAGATTTAACTTTATAGAAACTGACAAGCAGTTTGCCAATGTGCTGGCAGCATTTTGTTTATCCCACGAGGAGAGTGAGAGAGTTCTGGTGGCTTCACAAACTCTCTGACAGTTGATATTGGCAATGGCTATAATTAGTCATATTAATTGATGATTATTGGTATCTCATTGACTCCACTTATTTTAGTAACATATAAGAAATTGTTCTTACATATGTATGCAAAGCACTTTCTAAATTAATTTTTATTTGCTATCAATGAGTTGATGGTACCTTGATGATGTATGTAAATATATTACTGTGTGTGAATTAATGTTTCATTTTGATTATGGTAATTTTCAAAATTAAGCCCATCTTCTCATATTTCTTGATGTTAAACAATCATTATTCCTGCTAAATAAGACTTACCACTTATTTAGCACTTACTATATCTCAGACACTTCTAAGTGAACACATATTAACTAATTATCAAAACAAACTGAGTCATGAAGAAGTTAAGAAAATTGGCTAAAATTTTTCAGCCGGAAGTGTTAGAGCTGAGATTCTCAGTCAGTCTGGTTTAAACACTCATTCCTACACACATATGTTCTTCTTATTCTTAGTTTTTGTTTTTTTTTAAAGTCCTCTTTATGTGCATGCCAGACTCTAAGTTGCATAAGTGAGGACAAGGAGAGGAAGAGTAAAAATGGAAGGAGGAGGCAAGGGGGAATACATATAAATGAGAAAAAATAAGATTTAAGGGAGAAGCAGCTGATTTTCTTTTTACCACATATATATTTATAATATCTGCAGGAATAAATCTTACATCAATTCACGTGTACTTTGAATTAAAATGGACTTTCTTATTGGGGAAACACAAATGGCTCAATGGACTATTTTAAACCACCAGAGACATAAAAATAACAGATTTGTAATATGAAAAATGAAACAAATAAATATTTATAAAGAAAATCAAATTTATAATGCTTTTTCCCAGTGTACTCTCAAATGGAAAAAAATTAATATTTAAACACAAAGTATAGTGAGGAATGCAAGTTGTATGTTTAAATATTCAATATTTCCACTTATCTACAAACTATTTTTAACTAGGCAATTTATAAAAAACAGATTTGGTGAGCATTTTTGATATGTCAGAAAAATTGTATGAGAGTAGAGGAAAGAGCCATCGAAAGAAAATTTCTCCATATGGAAACATGCAGCACAATGAAATGTTAATGTTCCCTTAACATTTGTGATTTTATAATAATTATAAACATGTGTATACCTTGTTATTATTGTCTCATATTTAGTAGGGCCATCTAGAGTTTAAAATAGAAAATGTATTGACACTTTAAATAAAGAAGCAAAGGGGTAAGCTTCAGGTATTTGTGTATACTTAAAGGTTTTGGAAATGAAGAAGGTAATTATTATTGGCAGCAATTGTCTTATCTAGAAATGAGAATTAAAATGATTTAAAAAAATTAGCTGGCATTTGCTAACCACTTACTAAAAATGCCAGACGTTCTGCTGAATACTTTACATAGTACCTCATTTGATCTTCCCAACAACCACTTCCCTGGAGAAGAAATTGAAGTTTTGGGATGCCTGGGTGGTTCAGTGTTTCAGCACCTGCCTTCAGCTCAGGGCATGATCCTGGAGTCCTGGCATCAAGCCCCACATGGGGCTCCTGCATGGAGCCTGCTTCTCCCTCCCGCCCCCGCCTGTGTCTCTGCCTCTGTGTGTGTGTGTGTGTGTGTTTCTCATGAATAAATATATAAAATCTTAAAAAAAAGAAAGTGAAGTTTTAAGAAAGCAAATTCATCTCTGAAGATCATACAGGTAATAAGTAGCAGAGCTAGAATCAGAATCCAAGTTTCTCTGACTTTAAAGCTTGTAATCACTAAGTTCTGCTTTCAAGGTGAAAAAGCATTCTTACTTTATCCTCAATTGGGTTTATCTATAATATGTATATAAGGACACATTTGATCATACACTCTGTTTATCAAATGATCACAGTAGAATGATATGAACAGAATATCCTAGAATTTGAGTAAAAGTGCATATATAACACTGTTGCATATGCGTGTATGAGATCTGCGATTTAATAGCCCACCTTGTCTTCTAGAGTAGGGTGTCTTAGTAGTTCATGAGAACTTTAAATAAAACTAGGATCCATGCTCCTTCAAGGTTCTTTTAGCTTTGGGAATGGGTACAGTGCCAGGAGCTCCAAGTCTCGACATATTTAACTTTACCTGTAAGCAATGTTCTGAATTAGTTTTGGGGAATTAACCCTTGCCTAGTTCAGGGCTTCTCAGAGTGTATTCCATAATCTTATTTCATCAAATAATATAAGACCTTTTATTAAAAATACAATCTCGTAAGCCCTATCTCCAACCTATAGAATACATATTTCTAAGAAAACATAAGGAATCCACTTCTATGAAATCAGTGTCCCCAGTAGTAACTACATATAGGCAACAGCATAGGTAAATCTCAAGGCATTATCCATCCTAAGTGAAAGAAGCTTAACTCAAAAGGCCATGCCTTTGGGGTGCTTGGGTAGCTCAGTCGAGTGTCTGCCTTCAACCCAGTCATGATCCTGGGGTCCTGTGATCAAACCCTGGGCATCACACTCCTTGCTTAGCAGGGAGCCTGCCTCTCTCCCTCCCCCTCGGCTTACTGCTCCCCCTACTTGTGCTATTTCTCTCTCTATCAAATAAATAAATAAAACATTTTTTTTAAAAAAGGTCACATCTTGTATGATTCCATTTATATGACATGTAGGAAAAGACAAAATAATAGAGACAAAACAGACCAGTGTTTGATAGGGTCGGGGGTTGTGGAGGGATGGACTGCAAGGGAGCATGAGAGATGTTGGGGGAAAAAGGGAACTTTGGAACTGTTCTGTATCTTGATTTATCTGGTAGTTACATGACTATACACATCTGTGAAAATTCACAGAACTATAAACACAAAAAGTCAATTTCACAGCATGTAAAATAGATCTCAATTTCAAAAATAAATTTAACTACTGGAATGTTTCTATTTTCTCTTATAACTTCTGAAATTCATGTTGCTGCTAAGTGCTTTGACTCAGGGATAACATAAATTGTTGTATTATATTGGGATCCCTGGGTGGCGCAGCGGTTTGGCGTTTGTCTTTGGCCCAGGGCGCGATCCTGGAGACTCGGGATCGAATCCCACATCGGGCTCCCGGTGCATGGAGCCTGCTTCTCCCTCTGCCTGTGTCTCTGCCTCTCTCTCTCTCTGTGTGACTATCATAAATAAATAAAAATTAAAAAAAAAAAATTAAAAAAAAAAATTGTTGTATTATAAATATAATATACATATTTTAAGTTGTGTCTGTTAACTTTAAAAATCCCTTTTTTATATTTAATGATTTTTCTTATTTCATGTTTTCACCTTATCAGATAATAAAATTATGATTCACGTTTTAGTTCTGCTTAGACTTGCCTCATGTCAATGTGTCTATGACCTTACATATAACTTTATAGAATTACTTCTTTTTCCTCAAGTCTCTTGTATTTGTCATTGAGTTGGGAATAGTTACATACCTAATATGTGATTCTTATTCTTTTCATAGGTAAACTTAATATATTTCCCACATTGATTGCTACAAGATAAAAAATATGGAATCATATTTCTTCTTTGTAGCATATTGATGTGGGAAAATGATGAATATACCACTTTAGGGCTTTCTCCACTACTAAAATATCCCACAGTTTTTTACTAGCAGTTAAAAATACTGACAAAACTCTTTATGCTGCAGAAATTGTCTGTGCCCATTTGACTGTCTTCCTAAATGCATTTGACAGTGTTGATGATCTGTGAGAGATGTGGCTGCAGCTGTAGCTTCACAGAGATTTCTGAAAATAATACCCCGATAGTAAGGAAAGGCCCACATTTAGTTATGTAGTCCCCAAACATGCATTTCATTTTGTACATGTGGAAGGAGCCATATGCTTCACTGAATGTAATGATGAATTATAAACCACCCATGAAAACAAGCACCAGTGAGGAGGCAAGAGGAACAGGGAAGTTAATACAAATCAAAGTGCAAGGCTGAAATAAATTGAACCAACTGTGCTTTTGCTTTCTATACTGTTTATATTTAATTTTTCATGGGAGTCTATATTTAAGGAGCTCATTGCTCTGTGTGTGTGTGTGTGTGTGTGTGTGTATTCTATTTTTGTCTTGGTTTTTAGAACAGCATAGATGGTTTGTGCCATTATTCTAAAGCATTCTAATTAATCCTATATTGTGTTTTTTTCTGGAACTTATATACTTCATACTACCCAAAAGCTACTGATGTTGAGTTGTGATAAATAATTATTTTCATTGCATTGTGGGATTTTTCTCTGATGTGATGTTACTAAAAAAAATAAGTCTTGACTGACTTTTTGAGTCTGCTATAATGAATTAGCTAATATTATTGTTCTCTTGAAGCTTTGGTTATGATTATAATTTTATCAATTCACTGTGGATATATGTGGTTTACAAATAGATAATAAGTAAGGTTTACATGACATTTGCATGGATTTTAGATCCATTTACTTAATAGTGGTAAAATTCCTAAACTCCAAGGACCTCAGCAAGAAGAAGTTAAGGAGTAGAGTACAGGAAATCTGTCACACAAAAAAGATGTATTGACTTTTTCAATTGCACTTTACTATTTATGCCTTCATCTTTTTAGGACCCTGAATACATTGTAGCACATACTACCTCTTGTAAATATTGTCTAGAATAAATTCAGTAATTAAATTGACAATGGTAAAATTCTATTTGAAAAAATTACCTTACCCTTATGAATATCTGATATCACACTATCAAATTTATAAGCCACTTCTGGATCTAAGACCAATAAACTGTCTATTCTAAACATTTCTAGTCCAAATATGTCAAATATTTGCTATCAGTTAATACAACCATTAAAAAAGAAAAGGGACACTAATAGCAAAATATGATATTTATAAAATATTAAGATTTGAGAAAACAAGGAACAGATTGAAAGAGGCTTAGTGAATCTATATAGTCAACACAAAGAGAAACATCTAGTGGGCTGTCTCTGCTTTATGCAACTTCTTAGTAACTGTTCCTACATTGTACCTGACAAATGATATCACTGAAGTTAGTTCTTCTCATTGTTTGATGTTGACTGAAGGTTAAGTGTATAAGTAAAACAGTATAACATTAAAATAGCATAAGTGGGGCACCTGGGTGTCTCAGACCATTAAGTCTTATGAGTTCCACTCAGGTCATGATCTCAGGATTGTGAGATGGAGCCCCACATCCAATGCTGTACTCTGCAGGGGGTCTGCTTGAGATTCTCTCCCTCTGCCCCTCCCCTGATCTCTCTCTTTCAAAATAAATAGGTAAACCTTTTAAAAAGACATATAAGCAAAACTATCCTGTCATATAAAATATTTTTAGTAATAGTCATAATGAAATAGGCAGAGAAGCTATTTTTGATTTTTTTCTTCGTCCTACTTTTTAAATATGTGTTGCTGTAATGAGAGGATATTCTAAATCATTGGAGATGTTTTATGAAGAAAGTTAATATTAATGATATGCATAAAAACTGTCAGAGAAATTCTCTGTTCCTTAAATCCAGTTTGAGATACCATGCATCGTATTCCCATTAGGTCAGTGGACAATAGGAGTTTTCACAAAAGTATGAAGTTTTCATGATTCAGAGTGATGCAAGTCAGTCTCTGATTCCCCTATTATTCCAGGACCATATGGTTTTTTGCCATTAATAAGAGAGTCCTAGAAAGTAGTCACAAGAGGTATGGGGGAGGAATGTAGTAAGCAGTTTTGCAGATTTATTACTCTACAAAGTAGACTTGACCAAGAGTCCTGGCTTATCCCTTGGAAATCACCGCCATGTCTGTGCTAAGGCCACAATTCCTATAGTGGAGTGCAATGGAGATCCTTAAAGCAGACTCATTATAGGATACTAAAGACTAGGTTGTTAAATTTCTCTCAAACATTGCTTAACTTTGAAGAATCACTCTTAAAATAAAAGGTAGTTCATAATACTTTATTTTTTAAGATTTATTTATTTATTTGAGAGAGAGAAAGCACAAGTGGTGGTAGAGGCAGAGGGAGAGGTAGATGGAGACTACTAGGTGAGCTGGGAGCCCAATGCAGAGCTTTGTTGCATGACCCTTGAGATCACGACCTGAGCCAAAATCACAAGTTGAGTGCTTAATCAACTGAGCCACCCAGGTGCTCCCACAAAACTTTCTTCTTTTGTTTTGTTTTGTTTTTTTTTTCACCCTTACTTGGAGCCTGAATTATATTGCACAATCTGAAGGCCACTCCCTAGTTCCCTTCTCACAGTCATTTCTCCCCCAAAATTCCTTGAAAATGTAGTTGTTTCCTGGAATATGCTTCTCTGAGAATCTAGACTGTCTTTAAGAGGATATGACTCTGATATGACTCCAATCATAAGAATATATTTCCCTGGACTTCTACTTATGCAATATCATAGAATTGGTTTGATTTCCCTTCACAAACCTGTCCAGAGGGTTTATAAAATGAAAGAGAGGAAATCTTTTATATTAGGAATATCAGTTATAAATGTCTGTGGGAGTACCATCTTTAGATACATTGGGATACACAAACACATGTTTTACAGTCAATGGAGTAAGGAGTACTAATGAAATTAGTTCCAAATTGGAATTGGAACTTAATAGTTGCAATGACAGAGAACTCAGAGATCATGAAGACTAACTTTTTCATTTCACATTTGACAAAATGGAAACTAAAGAGGTTTACTTGAATAAAACAGCTTGGTAGTTGCAAAAATAGAAAACATATATGTTGAGGATCTAAAACATTTAAGACACTCTAATATGCACTTATATAAACTTTATAATATTTAAACCTCAAAGCATCCTCATAAGGAAGATATATATCATTGAGCCCTTAAGTAACTTGTCTTGAGTCTTAGGAAGTATCAGATTCTGGTAATTCACATTTCATAACCTAAGGCGTAAACAGTCTTTGCCTGATGGTCTTGCCTCCTCTCTAAGAGCTTCATTTAAAACATTTTTTTCTTTTTCTTTTTTTTTTTTTTGATAATGCTCTTAAAAATCCTCACATCAAATGTACAGCCATTTTCCATCACTATTTGACTGATAGTATCAACTTTCATTTAAATATATGTGGAAATACAGGTTGGTCCATCAAATAGTGTTCCTTCATTGCTGAAGTAGACTATGACATCAACATGTTTATTAAGCAGCAAGCTAAAAAAAAAAAAAAAAAAAAAAAAAAAAAAAAAAAAAAGCAGCAAGCTCCTCTGTCATGTGTAAGTGAAAGTGCATAAAATGATTACAAAATAATGACCTATTTATCTTACATTCTTGGAATCTCTTGAAATATACAGACAATATACTAATTCTTAAAATATCAATGTGTTTGTATAGGTAAAATCATTACTGAGTTAAATATAACTCAGTAAGATAATATCTACTTTTTTAAATGGTATGGACAGACATGTCTTCACTTGGCTGTCAAAACACACTGTGAATATAGAGCTTGCCATTTTTTGACTACTCTACTTTTTAATCAAATCATTTTCATTATAATCTTGCTCTATATGGTGTTACATAGACAGACATGAGACAGCTGTGATCAGAAATGTCCTTAATGATTATAGGAGCTCTTAGTTCACAGTTTAAGCTTTCCCAGAACCTATCATTTAATATAGTAGCTGGTCTATCTTAAAAAATATGGACAGGAAAAAAAATTATTTAAAGTGCAGATATCACTGACAGCCATAGAAGAGCTGTTTATTCACAATATTGATCCTGAATTTTTAGATCTGTATGTCACTCAGCAAATGTTATAGAACTAAACCACACATGGTATAAAAAGAGCTTGCCAGGACTCTTCAATGAACCTGCAAAGGCTGACAAAATGTAACAGGTAAAAACTAAAAAGAACTCTGTGAGGTAGAAAATCCCCTTGCAGCCTTTGTTCAACGGAAACAGAGCTGGAAGAAAGATATATGGGAGTGTATGTGCGTTGGACAAAATTTCCAGAATAGACATAATATGAGGCTTGACACTGTGTGTGGTCTTTAACATGATGGGAAGTATGATTCCAACAATCTCAGTGTGCCTTATTCCTGCCCATTTCTGCCTTCTTATGGTCCAACACTGTTCTTATTGTGTAATCATTCAGACACGAGGAGAACGTGCCACTTTATCTTTTTACCACATCTTAGAGCCACTATATATAAATCATTGCTTGTTTCTATCTTAAGCTATCCTCCCAGGTATAGATAAATCATTTTAAAATAATAACATGGTGCGCCTGGGTGATTCAGTCTGTTAACCATCTGACTCTTGGTTTCAGCTGAGGTTATGATCTCATGGGTCATGGGATTGAACCCTGCGGCCTTCAGTGCACTCAGCCAGGATTCTCCTTGAAGATTCTCTCCTTCTACCCCTCCCAGCTGGTGCTGTCTCTCTCTATCTCTCAAACAAATAAAAAATAAAATAATAACATAAAGAATAATAGAAAATGAGTAAAAAAGGAATTGTGCTAATTTCTTTACGGACATCATTGTATTAATTTCTTCTTTCTTTTCTATTCTTTCCTTTCTTTCTTTCTTTCTTTCTTTCTTTCTTTCTTTCTTTCTTTCTTTCTTTCTTTCTTCATGAAAGACACACAGAAAGAGAGAGAGAGAGAGAGGCTGTGACACAGGCAGAGGGAGAAGCAGGTTCCATGCAGGGAACCCGACATGGGGGACTCTAGGATCATGCTCTGGCCAAAGGCGGGTGTTAAACCTCTGAGTCACCCAGGGATTCCCGTATTAATTTGTTTACGACAAATTTATCAGGTAATTACATTAGCCCCATTTGACAGCCTCAGAATTTAAGACTGACAATACTTAGCTATTTTCACTACAGATACATATTAATCAATAGGGAACTTAGAATTTATGGGATTCAAGGAAACACAATATAAGAAACATAGAATTTTTATCATTCTTTGATGTAAAATTAATGACAACATCAACAGATTTGTGATAACTTTATAAAGTAGGTTCAAAACTGCAAAATCTTTCTTATGCAAGTTACTCTAGATTTCCTCTTATTTCAAATATTTGAAGAATTTCTCACACTTTGGGTATAAATAATAATGTAATATCATATTGCTATATTCAAGATTCTCCATATGTCTCTATTAGAAGCTCCATTTATCACAAAGTCCCTCCTTTCTAGAAAATGCCATAGAAAATGACCTTTTTTTTTTTTTTTTTTTTGCATATGCTATCTCTCATGTTATGTCACCATATATTACCTTTCTGCTTAAAATTCCTTGGAGTTTCAATGCTTGAGAAATCACATACTCAAAGCTAGTAAGATCCAATGTCCACCTTAGAAGTATCAATTCCCCAATAGTTCCCTTCTTTGAATATTATCATATGTCTCAATTCTATTCAGGGTATACTAAAGGCTCTTCTCCTTAACTTGAACTTCAACCTGTATAACTTTTGCCATAGTTTCACAATTCTTCCATATCGTATGAAAAATTGCAAATGCACACAATGATATCCCACTGGCAAGCTGAAATAATAAGTCCTAACACAGTATCATCAAAAGTAACACATGTGTACCTGAGTATGTATTTATGTATAGATTTTATATAAATATGTATATATTCCCAAAATGAATCAAAGATTTCAAGAGAAGTATCTCACATTTCAGCTTGAAAAATTATCTTCAATCTCATGAAAGCCATTTTTTACTCCTACAGGCCTTAGCTTTATACAATAACTCCATTTCAGAAGAGAACATTTGCTTTATATTTGCATAGATAAAAAGCACATTTAGTGGCATTACAAAGAGAAAAATTATCAAAGGTGATTTCAAGCCTTCACATCTTGAAAACAGAAAAATGCTTACAGCCTTAACAGCAATGTTAAACATTTTCTCTGTCTTCTTTAGGTAAAGGAATGAGTTGTGCTAATGCTGTTATTTATCAGGAAATAATGGGTCTCTACTTTTCTGAAGTATGAAAGTTAAGGAAACAGAAATATGTATTGGAATCAAAGTGTCAAGTAGAATAGCAAGCACTTTGATCCTAAATATACATTTGTATTTCCCCCAGTATAGATAAACTTGCAACTGACAAAGTAAGTCTTCCAGCATTCTTAAAATGTTATTGATTTTTGTCTCAGAGATTAGGAAAAAAAAGCAAAAACAAAACTCTATTTTGATGGATGTGGGAAAGCACTCTGTTTTGTAGTCTTCCTTGGCTGGACAGAAATAAATGCGAGGTTTTCTTGCTTTCTATGTAACAATCTCTGGGGTTCCTTCTCTAATCTTCCAATTAAAATATTTTAACTAAATAAATGCACAAAATACTTAAACAAACCGTTCTTGCAGTTAATGAAATTCAAGAATTAATGAATTGTACTTAATGACATGTAAAGTGAATGAATGAAATACAAGCCAGAAATAGCCCACTATCCGGAGCCATTCATGGCAAGAGTAAACAAATCAGTCCCAACCCTAGAGCTAATTTCAATTCCTCAAACTCTGTTGTTGCTAGATACTGTCCACTGTGTGTGTTGATAGATATTGGAGTAATCAATCATTAAATCTCCTATTTTGGGGTTTATTAAATCTCAAGAGACTTGAAATCTTTGCATTAGAATATTAAATATGCAACTCTTAGAAAACAGATGGAGATGAATGGTTGCTGTCTGAATAACAGAGAGATGTTTTATACTTTTTTTTAAAAAGGTTTTATTTATTCATGAGAGACACAGAGAGAGAGACAGAGAGAGAGGCAGAGACACAGGCAGTGGGAGAAGCAGGTTCCCTGCAAGGAGCCCGATATGGGACTCGATCCCAGGACTCAAGGATCATGCCCCGGGGCGAAGGCAGGTGCTAAACCGCTGAGCGACCCAGGGATCCCCCAAGATGTTTTACAATTTAAAAAGAGCTCTAAACAATCTTCTGCCCTGTGCCCACATAACTATTATGCATCTTAATTTTTTGGTTGCTGTTTATGAATGGCCCAAATAATCCCTGGGTACTTTTAACTTCATCAAAGTCATCAGACACCATTAGCTTTTTACACTCTTTTTCTTTACCTTGCAGCAAAAGTCTACCGACCTTGTTTTAGGACAAGATCAGTCGCAGGTAAATTAATGCATGCCTCTGCCGACTTCGCTTCAAGATGACTCTTGAACTTGATGGTCTCTTACATTGTGCTATCTCTGCTGCTCACTGATAAGATGTAGCCTTCTCATCAAGGAAACTTAAATCCACTGAAATTCAATTACAAATATCCTTCACACATTTCTTTTCTAAATTTTAATTCCTTCACAGATTTCTATCCATATTTTAACATTTTAAATACTGGCCTGGAATTCAGACCTGCTTAGCTTCTAGGAGCTACCCATACACCAAATATATTTATTGGACATTTTATTTAAAAATTGACATTATCTTATTTGTTGATGGGTCTCATCACATGACTAAAATAAATTACTAAGTGGATTATATCATAATATATATCAGTTTATCTCTAGAGTAAGACCTGATATTAGACTTGTAACTTATTCCATTCAAAAGAGATTATCAAAAATCTGAAGATAAATACATTGGGGATAAATTTGGAGTGAGGGATAAAGAAATATTTTTGAGATGCTTTGGAAACATTTCACTTCAGCAGGAATACCAATTAAAAATATTCAAAAGACTTAAACACCCTAAAGTATGCTAACATTTCCTAAGGAGATAACTGTTACGAAGAAAGATTCCCATGGTGTGTGTGAGACACAGGGAGGGAGAAGTTGAGAAAGAATATAGAAAAGTGCCCTAGTTGCATGTTATGTCAAAAAAGCAACTCTCACTAAAAATTCTGACCCCTGGGATATCCTAAACTACTTATTCTGAGGATTCAAAAAGGCCATGGAAAGCCATCAATAAATTCCAGAATATGAAAAAATAACCTGGCAATATCTGGGTATAAGTTATCAAAGAATAATCTCCAACAATCTCAAAGTGGCCATGTGATGGCACTAGAGGGAAATCGAAACCTTTAAACATACATGAATTTATCGATCACAGCAAGGACCAACTGGCCACTCTACTCAGTCAACCCTGGTGGGAAATCCTTACAGAGTTGGTGAAGGTCTCTCAGGAGCATGCCTCATATGTTACCAGTATATGTAGCTATCAAGGCAAAATTTGGACAAGAGCCCAAAGAAGCCTCAAGGTTTTTTAAGACTTTTAAAGAGATTTCATACAAGTACTACCCTCAGTGCTTTTAAGTATAACATGGTTAATACTTATATTTCATTATGGGTTGAACCTCTTTTATTTGCGGAAGTCTCTGGCATGGACAATTTGAGAAATTTCTTGATTTTATGTAAGAAATTCCAACCTAACCGTCCACCAACAGAAGCATGCACTGAAGAGCTTCACTAAGATTTGAGTTTCACTCAGAAACTTCTCTATCTATATGTTCCCCAATCTGGGAAAGGCAACAACAACAACAACAACAACAACAACAATGAAAACAACAAAAACACAACAAGAAAAACAGAAAATAGAAATCTAAACTAAAATAAGTGAAGTATCAGATAACTTCAAAGTCTTCTGGAAAACAAAACATGTGAGAGATACTGCCTTCAGATAAATACTACCTGGTAGTATTAAATCAAAACAGTGAATTCATAAGGTGCTGATTCTCAACTTTATGTCTTTTAATTAAAGTGGTACAAATCATCCTTAGATCACTGGATACTCTCAGCCAGTAAATTCAAGCTCATAATTCTTAGAAATCTCCCATATTGTTTCTTATGTGTACCTATTTGGGAAAGGGGACTGGCTTTCCTCAAGACCTTAGTATCAAGTAGACAACTTGGTGAATTACAGATTCTGTCCAAGACCCAAAAAACAAGTTGGATAGGATTGAAACTATAAATGATCATGCTTTAGTCTTCCTGTCCTTGTTTTTGTTTTATTGTGTTTTCTTAGATATTTTATTTTCTGTGTGATTAAGATTCCATATTGCTATTATATCATGTTATCTCTTTACTATCATACTCCTAATGCCCATATTCTAAATATGATTTACTTATTTAGTTACACAAAATAGTTAAATTATCCATTTACCTGTTCAAAATGTACAGCTTAGGCAATTTTTAGATTTTGTACCCTTTCCCTGGTGGGTGGCACCAGCTCCCATTATTACCATTTGCTTGACATAAAACAGTTCCATGGGTAAACTGTTTACTGCAGTAAACTGCTTAGTGTTTTTATATGACAAACATCATGACAATAGGGTGGGTAATCAAAAGTATAAAATCTCCCATCATATCACATGTAGAAATGGATGTTACTATGATCATAAATAGAACCAGTGTGAGCCTTTTACAGGAGCTAGCAACTGTTATCATTTGGAAGCATTATTATTTTTATAACCCTCACAATGAAATCTCAATGTAGATTTTTAGATTCAGAGCTATAACTAGTAGACGATCTCTCTACTCACAAATATCACTGATTCACATCTGACTACACTTGTAAATTGATGCTGAAGCCATACAACAATACACAACAACTTTAGAGGGGTATTTTGCCTAAAATTATTGGACGGCCACCAAAGATTGCTTTTGGATTTGAGACACAAGTACCTTTTGGCAAAATCTGGTCCTCAAAAGCTACCTGGAGCTCCTAATACCCGGAGACTCATTCATGCATGGGACTGACCTGAACTGCCATAGCAAAGCCATAAAGAAGTAAACTGAGATCTGAACAATCTGACATAGAAGCTAAGGCAAAATTTTCACTTTGAACTTAACTGGAAAGACTGCTAAACTTTAAAAAACAAAACAAAACAAAACAAAACCCTCAATAATCCGCAGAGGATTACAAGAAGATTTAGTGGTAAATGAGATAACACGAATGTTTTCCAGGAAGAAGAGCAAAATTACTCAAAATAAAAAAACAGACAAACAGGAACAGTAATAACCAAGTTGCAAGGGAATATATGATCAGGTGCCAACCCTGAGATGATGCAGACATTTCAATTATCAATGACTTTAAAGATGTTCTTTAACTATGATAACTCTGAGACAAAGTCAAATATACCTGAGATAAACATAAGGAGTTAAGTTCAGATAAATATAAACTATAAAAAGGAACACATGAGTATTTTGAAATTGAATACTACAATATCTGAAGTAAAATTTCACTGGATGAGCTCAACAGAAGAATAGATGTGATGGAGAAGTTAATGAAATTGAAGACAGATCAATAAATATTGTCCAATAAATAGAATAGACAAAAAAATTAAAAGGACAATGTTTCAAGAACATATGAGAAAATATCAGAAAGTTTCACTGAACATGTCATAGGAGTTTGGAAAAAAAGAGGAGAAACACTGAAGAAGAAAAAATTATTTAAAGCAATAATACTCCAAGTGTTTCTAAATTGTTGAAAGACATAAATTTATAAATTGAAGTTGCTCAATGACTACAAAATTGATGAATTCAAATGATATTGTTCCTAGAAGCATCATTGTCAAGCTAATGAAATCAAAGTTTAAGAAAATATCTTTGAAGAAGCAAATAAAAAGGCATGTTACCTATAAGGGAACAAAAATTTTTATTACCACAATTTCATTTTCAAAACCATGGGAGCCAGAATATAATGGAACAACATCTTCAAAGCACAGACAGAAATTAACTATATATCAGAACTTTATACCCAGTGGTATATTCTGTAGAAATTAAGGCAAAATAAGAATATTCTCAAAGGAAGAAAACTAAAGAGAAAAAACTGATCAATAGTAGAACTGCTCTATAAGAAATGTGAAAAGTGATTCTGGAAATTGAAAGGAGAGGACACAAGAAGGGAATTTGAATGAATAAGAATGAGACAATAACAATAGAAATAGCAGAGATCTATATTACTGCAAAATTTATTATTGTAGATCTTCTGGCTTTCGTATAAAGTAGTGAAATATAAACTCAAAGTAGACTGTGAAAAGTTAGGTCTGTATATTATAATCACTAACACAACTACAAAAATAAAATAATAAGTGGCATAGGTGAAAGTCAATCAGGAAACTCAAATTGGTATGCAGGTATCTATGCACATATATGCACAAATGTGTATATATACAACATATGTTAATATTATATTCAAATAATTTTTAAAAGCTAAGAAAGGGGGAAAAGCAAACAAAAAACAGTAACAGCAACAACAAAGCAGAGGTGAAAACCAAAGTAAAATGATGCACCCAAATCTAACCAATTAGTTATACTGGTTAGTAAATCTAACCAAATTAGCCTATTAAGTTATTAAATATTAATAGCCTAGTTAGTCCAATTAAAATGCAGACTTATTTGATTTTTAAGAAGCATAATTCAAATATATACTGAGTGCAATAAATGCCCTTTAAAGACACAGCTAGGTAGAAACTAAGTAGATATAAATAATGTGTCATATAAAGAGTCAGTTCAAGAAGGTTAGATTATAAAATTTAATATCAGATAAAATAAATTTCAAGATAAAGAATATTACCAAAAAGACCAAAAGAGATACTCTATAATGATGTAAAGGTTAATTCATCAGTAAAATATAGTATTATAAATGTATGTCGAATAAGATAGTTTCAAAATACATAAAAGAATAGATACTTCCACATTTTAAGAGATTTTATTTAGTCTCTCTTAGCAATGGATTAAAAAGCTGGAAACACTCCCCCTACAAAAAAAAAAAAAATCATTAACACAAAGGAATACTCCCTTCTCCAAAGGAGCAATATACATTAAAAAAATACACATGATATATTTATTAAGTGGAACATGCTGAACTATAAAAGATTGCAATAGATCTAATATATCAGATTCATACAAAATGTCCTTTGGCCACATCAGAACTGAAGTAGAAAGCAAAAAAAAAAAATCTAAATAAACACTCCAAATATGAAAATTAAAAATATGTACTTTATGGATGAAAGATGAAATCACAAGGGAAACTAGAAAATACTTTGAAATAAATGACAGAATATTGCAACATATAATAAAGTGTACTTTTATAAGAATCATGTAAATTTTGTGAGCTCACTTTCCACATTAACAAACCAAAAAAGCAAGATAATTTCAAAATAAATAGAAGGCACAAAATATACAGATAAGCAGAAATATATATTAAAAACAGAAAGACGGGATTCCTGGGTGGCGCAGAGGTTTGGCGCCTGCCTTTGGCCCAGGGCGCGATCCTGGAGACCTGGGATCGAATCCCACATCGGGCTCCCGGTGCATGGAGCCTGCTTCTCCCTCTGCCTGTGTCTCTGCCTCTCTCTCTCTCTCTCTCTCTCTCTCTCTCTCTCGCTCTCGCTCTCTGACTATCATAAATAAATAAAAAAAATTAAAAATAAAAAAAATAAAACAAAAAAAATAAAAAAAATAAAAACAGAAAGACAACAGAAAAAGTTAAAGTCAAAGTCAGTGCTTTAAAGTTTGGCTAACCTCTAGCTAGATTCATTAAAAAAAAAGATTGAAAAAAAAAAAAAAAGATTGAGTGAGAGAGAGTGAGTGAGAGGATACAAATCACCATTCTTAAGAATGAAAAAGGTTATTATTAATTCTGTAAACTTAAAAGATTAGCAAGAAAACACTATGAAGAGATAAACGTATGCCAACAAGTTCAACAATTTAGCTGAGATGGACAAATGTCTGCACATACACAATTTACATAATTGATATTAAATCTTTTTGTTTCAAGTTTTTATTTATTTTCTAGCTAGTTAAATTGTAGTACAATATTGGTTTCTGTAGAAAGTAGGATTTCGTGATTCATCACTTGTATATAACAACCAGTGCTCATTACAAGTGCCTACTTTAATCCCTGTCACAATTCTCTGTTCTTTATAGTTTAGAGTCCCTTATGATTTTCCTCTCTCTTTTTTCCTCCTTTTCCTTATGGTCACCTGTTTTGTTTCTTAAATTACATATATGAGTGAAATCATATTAAATATTTTTCTTTCAAGTTATCTTTCTCTGTTATCTCTTGTTATCTTTCAATGATCTTTCTCTGAGTTATTGCACTTAGTCTAATACTCTCTAGCTACACCCATGTCATTGCAAATGACAAAATTTCATTCTTTTTGATGGCTGAGTAATATGCCACTGCACACACACACACACACACACATCAACAACAACAACTTCTTTATCCATTCATCAGTTGATGGATATTTGGGCTCTGCATAATTTGGCTAATGTTGATAATGCTGCTATAAACATCAGGGTGCATGTATCCCTTCAAACTAGTATTTTTGTATCCTTTGGGTAAAAACCCATTATTCTATTTTTAACTTTTTGAGGATCCTCCATACTATTTTACAGAGTGGCTGCACCAGCTTGCATTCCCACCAACGGTGTGAGGATTCCCCTTTCTCTGCATCCATGCCAACATCTGCTGTTTTCTGTGTTGTTAATTTTATCCATTCTGACAGGTGTGAGGTGATATCTCACTATAGTTTTGATTTGTGTTTCCCTGTTGTTGAGTGATGAGCATCTTTTCATGTATCTATTAGCCATCTGTATGTCTTCTTTGGAAAAATGTCTATTCATGTCTTCTGCCCATTTAATTGGATTATTTGTTTTTTGGGTGTTGAGTTTGGTAAGTTCTTTATAGATTGTGGATACTAACCCTTTATCGGATAGGTCATTTACAAATATCTTCTCTCATTATGGAGGTTGCCTTTTAGTTTTGTTGTTTCCTTTGCTATACAGAAGTTTTTTTTTTATCTTGATGATGTCCCAATGGTTCATTTTTCTTTTTTTTCCCTTGCCTCTGGAGACATGTCCAGTAAGAGCATCATGTCAAAGAGGTTGCTGCCTGTGTTCTCTAAAATTTTGATGGTTTCTTGTCTCACATTTATATCTTTTATCCATTTTGAATTTATCTTTGTGTAGGGTAAAAATAAGTGTTCTAGTTTTATTCTTCTTCATGTTATTGTCCAGTTTTCCTAACACCATTTGTTGAAGGGGCTCTTTTTTTTATTTCAGTAGGCTCAGTGTCCTGTGTAGAGTCCAATGTGAGGCTTGAACTCAAAACCCTGAGATCAAGACCTGAGCTGAGATCAGAGTTGGATGCAAAAAAAAAAAAAAAAAAAGAGTCGATGCTTAACTGATTGCACCACCCAGGCATCTGGAGACTGTCTTTTTTTCCTTTGGATATTCTTTCCTGTTTTGTCAAAGATTTGTTGACTACAGAGTTGAGGATCAATTTCTGGGTTTTCCATTCTGTTCTATTAATCTATGTGTCTGTTTTTGATGCTTGATGCTTACATGGTCTTGATGCTTACAAGTTTGTAATACAGCTTGAAGTCCAGAATTGTAGTGACTCCAGCTTTGCTTTTCTTTTTCAACATTACTTTGGCAATCAGGGTCTTTTCTAGTTTCATACGAATCTTGGATTCCTCTATCTCTGTGAAGAAAGCTCGAGGTATTTTGATAGGGATGACATTAAATATGTAGATTGCTTTGGGCTGCATAGACATTTTAACAATATTTGTTCTTCAATCCACAAGCATGGAATTTCTATGTGCTATCTTCAGTTTCTTTCATAAGTGTTCTATATATTTCATAGAACAAATGTCATACCTCTCTGGTTAGGTTTATTCCGAGATACTTTATAACTTTTGGTGCAACTGTAAATGGGATCAATTCCTTGATTTCTCTTTTTGCTCCTTTATTATTGGTAAAATAGAAATTATTGTTATTGGTATATAGAAATGCAACAGATTTCTGTACGTTGATTTTGTATTCTGCTATCTTGCTGAATTCAGGTATCAGTTCGAACAAATTTCTTCAGGTTTTCTACATAGAGTATCATGTCATCTGCAAATAGTGAAAGTTTGATTCTTCCTTGTTGATTTGGATGCCTTTGATTTCCTTCTGTTTTCTGACTGCTGAGGCTAGGACTTCCAGTACTATGTCCAACCACAGTGGTGAGAGTGGCCATCCCTGTCTTGTTTTTGACCATGGAGGAAAAGCTCTCAGTTTTTCCTAAGGATGATATTAGCTGTGGATCTTTCGTATATGACCTTTATGACATTGGGGTATTTTCCCTTTATCCCTAGTTTGTTGAGGGTTTTTATCCAGAAAGGCTGTTGTATTTTCTCAAATGCTTTTTCTGCATCTATTGAGAGGATCATATGGTTCTTATCCTTTCTTTTATTAATGTGGTGTATCATGTTGATTGATTTGTGAATATTGAACCACTCCTGCAGCCTGGGAATAAATCCCACTTGATCAAGGTGAATAATTCTTTTAATGTGCTGTTGGATTCGATTTGCTAGTATCTTGTTGAGAATTTTTGCATCCATGTTCATCAGAGATATTTGATATTAATTCTTATTAAGAGAAAATAGGTTACTAAAACTTATTAAAAACTTTACAAAATCAAATTGTAGGTCCAAATGATATTAACAACAAATTCTTTTGAAATGTTACACCAGAAAAAAATAAAACCATATTACAACAGTTTTTTTAGAAACTACAAGAAGGAGATATTAAAGCCCGCCCAACTATTTTTTTTTTCTTTTGGAGGCTATCATTACCCTATGATCAAGAAATGACAAGATATTAAAAGACATAGAAAGGAGAGAAAGAAGAGGAGAGAGAGAGACAGAGAGAGTGTGAGCAAGTGAGAAGGTGGGAATTAGGGGAGAAAAATTATGGATCAATATGTCTAATAGATGGAAAATCCTTTTAAAAATCAATAAATTGAGTAACTGAATTTAACAATATAGATAAAATGGTAAGGAATATATTCCATAATTTTGCACTAACATTATATAGTGACAGGCATGATTAAACTTACCATGGTGAGCACTGAGTAATGTATGTAACTGTTGACCCAATATGTTGTACACCTGAAACTAACACTATATGTTAATTATACTTCAAAAAAGTGAATAATATATCAGTACCAAGTAGTGTTTATTCTAGGAATGAAAAGTTGGTCTAACAGTTGGAAAACACAGTATGTAATTTAGCATATAAACAGGAAGGGGAAAAAGGCTATGTTTTTCATATTTGCTAAAAAAATGAGAATATTCAATACTCATTCATGATATAAATGCTTCAATAAAGTAGAACTAGTAGAAAACTTTCTCGAATTATTGAAGGGCATGCATGAAAATTCTTCACCTATTATACTTGGTGGTGAAAAACTTGAGATTTTTCTCTTTGAAATGAGATAAGGCTTACTTTCATCACTTTTGTTCAGTATTTTGTTGGAGGTTCAATCCATTTTAGAAAGGTAATACAAAGAAATAAAATGCCTAGGGTCACCTGGGTGGAACAGTTGGTTGAACCTCTGTTTCTTGATTTTGGCTCATGGCATGATCTTGGGGTCCTAGGATAAAGCCCCACATATGGCTACTTTCTCAGCAGGAAGTCTGCTTGAGGATTTCTCTCTCTCTGCCTCTACCCCTTTCCCCATTCTCTCTCTCTGGAATAAATAAATAAATCTTAAAAAATAATAATAGTAAATCAAAGGCTGAAAGAGAAGAAATAAATAATTTTATAATTCCTTATGATATGGTTGTTTACAAAAAACATCCAGAAAGTCTATAGAAAGTTATCTCAGAACTACCAGAACTAAAAAATAACTTTATCAAGGTCATAGTATTTAAGGTTATATAGGAAAATCAGTATTACCCTAATACTATGGTTAATAATTATTAGAAAATCTCAACATCTTCCATTTATAATAGGGTCAGTGCCATAAATAACTGAAGATAAATCTAAAAAAAAAAGGTGTTCACACCTTGTGATCTCAAAACAAAATACTAATAATATATACTAAATATAACCTGAATAAATGAGAAGATATGCAATGCTGATGAATTAGAAGGTCTTATTTTTGTTAAAGTGACAAATCTTCCCCAATTCACCTATAGATTCAATTTTGACCAATCAAAATTCCACCAATATTCTTGGTGGGCATTGGTAAACAGATGGTAAATTAAAGAGTGCATAGAATAACCAAAGAAATTTAAGAAACAAAAGTTTAGAGGATTTAATCTACTTCTGAGATTTATTATAAATCTATACTAATCATAATAATTTGGTATTTGCAAAATGATAGACAATGGAAAAGTACAAGAATATCACATATTTAGTCACATTTTTGGTCAATTGATTTAAAAGTTAGTCCAATTTAATCGGGAAAAATGAAGCTAACAAAGTATGTTGGATCTACTGGATATCCACAGAAAAAGATGTAAATTTCAAATTTTACCTCATACTATAGGGAAAAACAGACTCAAAATATATTATTTTTTTTTCAAAATATATTATTGACCTAAATGAAAAACCTGAAAGTATAAGAAGGAAGAAGAAAGAGCTTTTTTTTTTTTTTTAAGACTTATTTATTTTGAGAGAGATGGGTGGGGAGGGGCAGAGGAAAAGGGAGAGAATCCCAAGCTGACTTCCCACTGAGAGCACATAGCCTGATGCGGGCTCCATCCCATGACCCTGAAAGCATGACCTTAACAGAAATCAAGAGTAGGACACTTAACCAACTGAGCAACCAATGCATCCCAAAGATCTTTCCTATCTCGAGGTAAAGATTTCTTAAAACACAAAATTCCCAATCCGTAAGACAGAACAAAAATATTCATGAGGACAATAGTTGGGGTGGTCATATAGTAGGTGAACAGTGATTATTTAAGAAGCTGTCAGATTTTTCACAAGAAAATATAGCACTTGATATTCCTACCAGTAGTTCATGAGAATCTAAGTTGCTCCAGAAACCTATCAACACTTGGGATGATCACTTTGTTTTAGTATTCCCTGTTCTAACGGATGTGTAGAACCATCAAACTGTAGTTTTAATTTGCATTTTTCTGAAGACTAATGGTGTGAACCATATTTTCATGTGGTTGTTTGCTATTTGTATGTCTGGTGAAGTGTCTATACAAATCTTTTGCCTATTGTGACATTGTGTTTTGATCTTGCTTTTGTTGCTATCTTATTACTGAGTTGTGTTTTTCAATATCTTGGATACAAAACACACAGATTCCCAGTATTTTTTCTTAACTGTGCCTTGACACTTTCTTTTCTTAAAGATGTCTTTCAAAGAGCAAAAACTTTAATGTTTTAATAACATTTTTCTCCCCTAAACTCCCACCTTCTCACTTGCTCACACTCTCTCTGTCTCTCTCTCTCCTCTTCTTTCTCTCCCTTCTATGTCTTTTCAATATCTTGCCATTTCTTGATCATAGGGTAATGATAGCCTCCAAAAGAAAAAAAAATAGTTGGGCTGTAATATCTCCTTCTTGTAGTTTCTAAAATACTGTTGTAATATGGTTTTATTTTTTTCTGGTGTAACATTTCAAAAGAATTTGTTGTTAATATCATTTGGACCTGCAATTTGATTTTGTAAAGTTTTTAATAAGTTTTAGTAACCTATTTTCTCTTAATAAGAATTAATATCAAATATCCCTGATGAACAAGGATGCATGTGGATATTTCCATACACAGCCTCATATACACATGTCCAGAGCAGCTCTGTATATAATAGCTGCAAATTGAAAACTGAAATGTCCATCCACATGTGAATGCATAAATCTTGGCACATTCAGACAATGGATAACCTTCAGCAATAAAATAGAAGGAACTTTTGATACATGAATTACCACAAATAGATGTCAAAATCATTACACTGAGTCAAAAACTTCATACATGTGTATAATGCATTATTGTATTATAATGCATACATATATTATGCATATATGTATACATATTGTATTCCATCTATGATAAAGTTTTAAAGAATGCAAACTACTTAGAAGAAAGCAGGTGAGTGACTGGGTTGCCTGGGTATTAGGCATAAACAGCCTCAGAGTAAAAGCCACATAAAGACAGTGTTAATAGTAAAGAAAACATTTGTTATCTTGATTATGGTGATGACTTCAGGTATTTACATATACATATATAAATAAATATCTACATTTAAATGCAGATATAAATACCTATAAATTTACATATATATAAGCTGATAAATTCTTCACTTTATTTATTTATTTTTTTAATTCTTCACTTTAAATATGTGCAATTTATTGCAATTCAATTATTTCTCAATATAGTTTTTTAAAAAAAGAAACTATTGTCTTCTACCAGAAAAATGAATAGGAATTTATTATCTTGTTAAAGTGATTGATGCCTAAGCTCAATACAGCCCTTCATAGCACACAAGTTTAAGTTTGGTCCATTAATTCTCTTTTTTTGGAAGAAGTGATCACTTATGTTAATTCAAAATGAAGAAAAAAAGAAAAGAAATAGGTCTTGATTCATTTTTTAAAATTTATTTATTTTTAGGGAGAGAAAAAGAGAGAGTGCACCCATGAGTGCATGGATGGAGGACAGAGGGAGAGAATCTGAAGTCGACTCCCCTGCTGAGCATGGAGCTGGAGACCCAGATTGATTTCACAACCCTGAGATCCTGACCTGAGCCAAAACCAAGAGTCTGCTGCTCAATCAACCACTCAGTCAGCAACCCAGGCTCCCCAGCTAGGCTTTGATGTAAAGTACAACACCTTAGCCACTGAAGGTGAATTCTGCACTAACTTTCCACCTTGTACCCCTTAAGCCTCTTTATTTCACAAGAGATCAGAGAGGTGGAGGTATACCACAGGGGAGGTATGAATAGCTCCAAACCCATAAAAGCCCTTAAAGCAAATTTCACTGTAGTTGATAGGGTTAAAAACAGGGAAGTCCTGGATATTGTTCTCTCTTGATTGAATAAGTTTCATTTGGGAGAAAATTCATTCACTTACAAAAATCACCCAGAAGAGAAACAAGTAAATCACAAAAATTAGGCAATTTGGCAAATATCCTCCTGTGGGCTTTTTTTTTTTTTTTTTTTTTTTAATTCCAGAGGGACATTGTTCTCTGGGTTTAGCTTGGGTACTCTAGACTAAAAATTCTAGTCACACTCTCCAAGTATTAGTCTGTGCCAGGTGATTTCCTGAGTCTTAAATGCCACTTTGTAATCTCTGTCTAAAAAGATCTTGCAACAAAAAGAATGAGAAAACCAGACACTCACAGAGAATGAATTAGCACCAATGGGACATTGATATGCAGTCTCTACTCCTCAGCTCGCTACTCCAGATGGCAGTGTTTATCCCCCAGCTCCTGATAAGGAGGTACATAGGAGGGAATGGAGAAGCCAGACAACCCAAGTCAGCATCACTTAGCTGTTTGCACCAGGATATTTTTGTCTAGGAAGTCACAACTGCAAAAGAATAAATATCTCATGTGGTTCAGAAAACTTATATGAACCGATCTCCTGGGTAAATAATTTTCTCATTTGGGCATATGCTGTCTTCTAAGGACAACATTTTTCCTACCAGGAAGATTAGCTAATCTACGAGGACAATCATTTGCCCCTCAAATGTGGTTTCAGTCACAGTGCTGAGTTTCCCTTTACTTTGTTCAATGCAAAGTTTATCAAATAAAAGCTGCATATTGCCCAAATTATTTTATTTGGTCATCTAAAGCCACCAGATGAAATCTCAGGCTTGCTTTTTTGACCAATGTTAGGGGCTGGAATATACTTATAGTTAATTTAAGTTTCAAAATTCAGTCTCCAGTAAATGAGAATATTCCTCCAATGTGTTCATTGTACTTGATCAAAGGCAAAATCTTTCACTTATTCCTCCTCCAGAAACTTGATGCTTGCAACTGTACTCAGTCTAGGGAATAGGAATCTTCTCTTTTTTCTTATCTATCTCCTCCTGTACTCATTAAAGCAGCTTCATACCATGCCTGAGATTAAAGATGATGGTGGTGGTTGATGGGAGGAAAGTAGCAATAACCAAGTTCACATTTGACCTCTACTCTTTCTGTCAGGCACTTCAGTGGCTCCTCACTCCTACGTGGTACCTCTCCCTACTTGGCTTCTCCTGCTTCCCTCCTAGTGAGTCATTTCCTTACATGCTACCTCACACAGACCTGCTTTATGGTCCCGCCATCCTAGCCTAGCAGACAGTCTGAGGCAAGATCTCTTGTAAGATGACAGCAGTCACAGGTAGCAAGATGGAGTTCCATAAACTAATCCCTAGGTTTGATGTTGCACTTACTAATTACAGTTGTTGGAAGGAAATGCAACTAAATACCAGGTCAGCAACATCCCCCAAAGTCTGCATTCTTTTTGTCTCCTCATTTCTCTACATAATATGTTGCCAAAGACAGGTAGCTACTAGTTGGTATCATTACATTCCTTGGGCAAGGGTCCAAAATCATCCTGGGTAAGCCATTAACTGCAAGAACACATGGTTCCTATTTTCTCTGATCTCTGGGAAGGCCCTGTCATCCAGCTTGAGTCAGAAGTCACCTTCACACTTCTCGGCAGGGTGGGGGGGCACTCGATTTGGAGGTTGGAGGGACTTTCAGAGCATGGCAATAATTTTCTCCAAGGACACATCTTCAGAAACCCACAGTTTTAAAATCCCTTCTTGATTCTTTTTTATATCTTTGATCTAAGTGAGGGAAACAAAATACTTAGCTGTTTCCTTGGAAATTTGCATTTTGGCCAGTCTCCCAACTCACTTTGGAATCTGATACCTATGCTATTTCAGTCATTCACAGGAAATTTCCAAATTAACATCTTGTCACAAATGTCTCAATGTTATGCTCCACAGAGAAGTGAAGGGAGAGGAGTTTAATGTCATTTGTTAAAATAATAATAATAATGAAACGAAGTGGAAAATTTTCTTTTCTGTACTCAAAGAAAAAAAAAACATTTGATGTTAACTGCTGCACTGTAGAAATGCAGATTTCATATTTTAGAAACATAGTTTTATTTTCTTAATATTTATAGTAATCAAATACGACACTCACAATCAGAGGGCAAAAATGGATTTTTAGGAAAAGAAACTTGAAAGTAGAAAACAGCATCCTGAATAAACAGTTTCAGGGCTTCTGCCTTTGTTTCTTCCACTTTCTGCTGGGTTATCACCTCAATTCTCACAAATCCTGCCAACCAGAGACTGGGGTGCATGCATGTGTCATATGAGAAATTGCTACAATATTAAGTCTCTTTTGAAGTATGCTGACCCGAATCTAAAGTTAGAAATGCATATTTTGGTGTCACACTCTGCACTCTTTGGTCCTGTCACGAAAGTTTTAATACCCTCAGAAGATAGCAGTTAGTTTCCTCTTTTTTCTTTTTAACCTCATTTCACCCTCTGAAAGTCTAAATATGCCTAACTAACTACATTGGCTAAGGTTGGCATTTTAAAATGCCATCAAATCTTCACAGTGTAAAGGATCTTTCACAGTTTAAGAAAACCCACACACAGGATAGATTTGTTTATGACCAATTAGTAAGCTTAGATATCTTACAAAACACAGGATCCCTTCAAGGCAGCACACATCTAGTTAAGATTCATTTACAATGACAGGGAAATGCCAGGCTGCTGGGTTTTCTTCTGTGTATATATATGTTTAAAATATGGTAGACAAACATCTTAAAAGAAGTTTCTTTTAAAAATCAAATATTAGCATTATTTTAGTAATGTCCAGAATTGAAAATTGCCTTGAGATATTCAATAACTAAACATCTGCTAATTTCTCATCAAAATTCTCATTGAATTTGTAGAAATTCAGTATAAATTAGTTGATGCAACATTGAGCAATCAGCAATTGCAAACTTTTGACTTTGGCTTGAATTAAACTGATAAAAAATGAAGAAAAATGTTATAATTTTCTTATTTTATTACTTGTCCTCACAAATAAAATACTTTTTATTGAACCTCTAAGTAGACTTCCAAATTCATTCCAAATGTCAGCTCTGTTGTTAAGATATTTTGAAACACATGTCACTAATCCCTACAGTTGTTAAATTTTCTTTATAGTTTTAAACATTTAAAAATATACATGCAAATATTTACTTGCTATTTGTATGTTGGTTTTATCCTTTTTACTAAACTATCTCTTTGGTGGTATTCAAATTTATATCACACTCCTTTGCATTCATTTTTTTTCCTCAAAAACTCTTTTCATTTTGATTTTTTTGCTGGTCCATTTTGAAAAAAAAAAAAAAAGAAAATCAGAATCTTAAAGGCAATACTTGGATTTGGTTAAAAATGTTATCTTTAAGGATAGAGGGAGGGGCAAGATGGCGGAGGAGTAGGGTCCCCAGGTCACCCGTCCTCAGCAAATTACCTAGAAAACCATCCAATCATCCTGAAAACCTACGAATTCGGCCTGAGATTTAAAGAGAGACCAGCTGGAACGCTACAGTGAGAAGAGTTCGCGCTTCTATCAAGGTAGGAAGACGGGGAAAAAGAAATAAAGAAACAAAAGGCCTCCGAGGGGGAGGGGCCCCGCGAGGAGCCGGGCTGAGGCCGGGGCGAGTGTCCCCAGGACAGGAGAGCCCCGTCCCGGAGGAGCAGGAGCTGCACCGACCTTCCCCGCGGAAAGGGGCTCCCCGGGAATTGGAGCAGGACCCAGGAGGGCGGGGATGCCCTCGGGCTCCCGGGGACACTAACAGAGGAACTGCGCCCCGGAGAGTGCGCCGAGCTCCCTAAGGGCTGCAGCGCTCGGCGGGACCCGGAGCAGCTCGGAGGGGCTCGGGCGGCGGCTCCGCGGAGGGGGCTGCGGGGCTCCGGGAGCAGCTCGGCGGCGGCGGCTCGGGCGGAGGAAGAAGCTCCGCGGAGGGGGCGGCGCGGCTCCGGGAACAGCTCGGAGGGGCTCGGGCGGCGGCTCCGCGGAGGGGGCTGCGCGGCTCCGGGAACAGCTCAGCGGCGGCGGCTCGGGCGGAGGAAGAAGCTCCGCGCGGAGGGGGCTGCGCGGCTCCGGGAACAGCTCGGAGGGGCTCGGGCGGCGGCTCCGCGGAGGGGGCTGCGCGGCTCCGGGAACAGCTCAGCGGCGGCGGCTCGCGCAGAGGAAGAAGCTCCGCGCGGAGGGGGCTGCGCGGCTCCGGGAACAGCTCGGAGGGGCTCGGGCGGCGGCTCCGCGGAGGGGGCTGCACCGCCGGGAGCGCGAATCCAACAGCGCAGGCCCCGGAGCACAGGGCGCCGGGACACAGCCCAGGATCCGGCCTCCCCCGGGACAGGCAGAGGCCGGGAGGGCCCAGGACAGCCAGGACGCTCCTGCCTGGAACTGAGCAGATCAGCGGCCCCGCCCCGGAGCGCCCAGGCCCTGCAGACGGAGAGCCCCGGAGCTACTGCGGGGCTGACTCCAGGGTCCCAGAGCTGCCCCCGCCACTGTGGCTTCCTCCCGGGGCCTCACGGGGTGAACAACCCCCACCGAGCCCTGCACCAGGCAGGGGCAGAGCAGCTCCCCCAAGTGCCAACACCTGAGAATCAGCACAGCAGGCCCCTCCCCCAGAAGACCAGCGACACGGACCAGTTCCAAGGGAAGTCAAGGGACTTAAACTACACAGAATCGGAAGATACTCCCCCGTGGTTTTTTTTGTTTTTTGTTTTTTTGTTTTTTGTTTTTTTTTGTTTGTTTGTTTTTTGTTTTGTTTTGTGCTTTTTTTTTTCTCTCTTTCTTCTTGATTTATGATTGCTTCCCCCACCCCCCCTTTTTTCTTTTTTCTCCTTTCTTTCTTTTTCTTTCTTTTTCTTCTCTTTTTCCCCTATTTTTTTCTTCTTTCTCTTTTTTCTTTTTCTCTTTTCTTTCCTTCTCTCTCTTTTTCTCCTTTTCCCAATACAACTTGTTTTTGGCCACTCTGCACTGAGCAAAATGACTAGAAGGAAAACCCCTCAAAAAAAAGAATCAGAAACAGCCCACTCTCCCACAGAGTTACAAAATATGGATTACAATTCAATGTCAGAAAGCCAATTCAGAAGCACTATTTTACAGCTACTGGTGGCTCTAGAAAAAACCATAAAGGACTCAAGAGACTTCATGACTGCAGAATTTAGATCTAATCAGGCAGAAATTAAAAATCAATTAAATGAGATGCAATCCAAGCTAGAAGTCCTAACGACGAGGCTTGACGAGGTGGAAGAACGAGTGAGTGACATAGAAGACAAGTTGATGGCAAAGAGGGAAACTGAGGAAAAAAGAGACAGGCAATTAAAAGACCATGAGGATAGATTAAGGGAAATAAATGATAGCCTGAGGAAGAAAAACCTACGTTTAATTGGGGTTCCTGAGGGCGCGGAAAGGGACAGAGGGCCAGAATATGTATTTGAACAAATCCTAGCTGAAAACTTTCCGAATCTGGGAAGGGAAACAGGCATTCAGATCCAGGAAATAGAGAGATCCCCCCCTAAAATCAACAAAAACCGTTCAACACCTCGACATTTAATAGTGAAGCTTGCAAATTCCAAAGATAAGGAGAAGATCCTTAAAGCAGCAAGAGAAAAAAAGTCCCTGACTTTTATGGGGAGGAATATTAGGGTAACAGCAGACCTCTCCACAGAGACCTGGCAGGCCAGAAAGGGCTGGCAGGATATATTCAGGGTCCTAAATGAGAAGAACATGCAACCAAGAATACTTTATCCAGCAAGGCTCTCTTTCAAAATGGAAGGAGAGATAAAGAGCTTCCAAGACAGGCAGGAACTGAAAGAATATGTAACCTCCAAACCAGCTCTGCAAGAAATTTTAAGGGGGACTCTTAAAATTCCCCTTTAAGAAGAAGTTCAGTGCAACAATCCACAAAAACAAGGACTGAATAGATATGATGACACTAAACTCATATCTATCAATAGTAACTCTGAATGTGAACGGGCTTAATGACCCCATCAAAAGGCGCAGGGTTTCAGACTGGATAAAAAAGCAGGACCCATCTATTTGCTGTCTACAAGAGACTCATTTTAGACAGAAGGACACCTACAACCTGAAAATAAAAGGTTGGAGAACCATTTACCATTCAAATGGTCCTCAAAAGAAAGCAGGGGTTGCCATCCTTATATCAGATAAATTAAAATTTACCCCGAAGACTATAGTGAGAGATGAAGAGGGACACTATCTCATACTCAAAGGATCTATCCAACAAGAGGACTTAACACTCCTCAATATATATGCCCCGAATGTGGGAGCTGCCAAATATTTAAACCAATTAATAACCAAACTCAAGAAATACCTTGATAATAATACACTTATACTTGGTGACTTCAATCTAGCTCTTTCTACCCTGGATAGGTCTTCTAAGCACAACATCTCCAAAGAAACGAGAGCTTTAAATGATACACTGTACCAGATGGATTTCACAGATATCTACAGAACTTTACATCCGAACTCAACTGAATACACATTCTTCTCAAGTGCACATGGAACTTTCTCCAGAATAGACCACATACTGGGTCACAAATCGGGTCTGAACCGATACCAAAAGATCGGGATAGTCCCCTGTATATTCTCAGACCATAATGCCTTGAAATTAGAACTTAATCACAACAAGAAATATGGAAGGACCACAAACACGTGGAGGTTAAGGACCATCCTGCTAAAAGATGAAAAGGTCAACCAGGAAATTAAGGAAGAATTAAAAAGATTCATGGAAACTAATGAAAATGAAGATACAACCGTTCAAAATCTTTGGGATGCAGCAAAAGCAGTCCTGAGGGGGAAATACATCGCAATACAAGCATACATTCAAAAACTGGAAAGATCTCAAATTCAAAAGCTCACCTTACACATAAAGGAACTAGAGAAAAAGCAACAAATAGACCCCACCCCCAGCAGAAGAAGAGAGTTAATTAAAATTCGAGCAGAACTCAATGATATCGAGACCAAAAGAACTGTGGAACAGATCAACAGAACCAGGAGTTGGTTCTTTGAAAGAATTAATAAGATAGATAAACCATTAGCCAACCTTGTTAAAAAGAAGAGAGAGAAGACTCAAATTAATAAAATCATGAATGAGAAAGGGGACATCACTACCAACACCAAGGAAATACAAACGATTTTAAAAACATATTATGAACAGCTGTATGCCAATAAATTAGGAAATCTAGAAGAAATGGACACATTCCTGGAAAGCCACAAACTACCAAAACTGGAGCAGGAAGAAATAGAAAACCTGAACAGGCCAATAACCAGGGAGGAAATTGAAGCAGTCATCAAAAACCTCCCAAGACACAAGAGTCCAGGGCCAGATGGCTTCCCAGGGGAATTTTATCAAACGTTTAAAGAAGAAATCATACCTATTCTACTAAAGCTGTTTGGAAAGATAGAAAAAGATGGAGTACTTCCAAATTCGTTCTATGAGGCCAGCATCACCTTAATTCCGAAACCAGACAAAGACCCCACCAAAAAGGAGAATTACAGACCAATATCCCTGATGAACATGGATGCAAAAATTCTCAACAAGATACTAGCCAATAGGATCCAACAACACATTAAGAAAATTATTCACCATGACCAAGTAGGATTTATCCCTGGGACACAAGGCTGGTTCAACACTCGTAAAACCATCAATGTGATTCATCATATCAGCAAGAGAAAAACCAAGAACCATATGATACTCTCATTAGATGCAGAGAAAGCATTTGACAAAATACAGCATCCATTCCTGATCAAAACCCTTCAGAGTGTTGGGATAGAGGGAACTTTCCTCGACATCTTAAAAGCCATCTACAAAAAGCCCACAGCAAATATCATTCTCAATGGGGAAGCACTGGGAGCCTTTCCCCTAAGATCAGGAACAAGACAGGGATGTCCACTCTCACCACTGCTGTTCAACATAGTTCTGGAAGTCCTCGCCTCAGCAATCAGACAACAAAAAGACATTAAAGGCATTCAAATTGGCAAAGAAGAAGTCAAACTCTCCCTCTTCGCCGATGACATGATACTCTACATAGAAAACCCAAAAGCCTCCACCCCCAGATTGCTAGAACTCATACAGCAATTTGGTAGCGTGGCAGGATACAAAATCAATGCCCAGAAATCAATGGCATTTCTATACACTAACAATGAGACTGAAGAAAGAGAAATTAAGGAGTCAATCCCATTTACAATTGCACCCAAAAGCATAAGATACCTAGGAATAAACCTAACCAAAGAGGTAAAAGATCTATACCCTAAAAACTATAGAACACTTCTGAAAGAAATTGAGGAAGACACAAAGAGATGGAAAAATATTCCATGCTCATGGATTGGCAGAATTAATATTGTAAAAATGTCAATGTTACCCAGGGCAATTTATACGTTTAATGCAATCCCTATCAAAATACCATGGACTTTCTTCAGAGAGTTAGAACAAATTATTTTAAGATTTGTGTGGAATCAGAAAAGACCCCGAATAGCCAGGGGAATTTTAAAAAAGAAAACCTTAGCTGGGGGCATCACAATGCCAGATTTCAGGTTGTATTACAAAGCTGTGGTCATCAAGACAGTGTAGTACTGGCACAAAAACAGACACATAGATCAATGGAACAGAATAGAGAACCCAGAAGTGGACCCTGAAATGTACGGTCATCTAATATTCGATAAAGGAGGAAAGACTATCCATTGGAAGAAAGACAGTCTCTTCAATAAATGGTGCTGGGAAAATTGGACATCCACATGCAGAAGAATGAAACTGGACCACTCTCTTTCACCATACACAAAGATAAACTCAAAATGGATGAGAGATCTAAATGTGAGACAAAAGTCCATCAAAATCCTAGAGGAGAACACAGGCAACACCCTTTTTGAACTTGGCCACAGTAACTTCTTGCAAGATACATCCACAAAGGCAAAAGAAACAAAAGCAAAAATGAACTATTGGGACTTCATCAAGATAAGAAGCTTTTGCACAGCAAAGGATATAGTCAACAAAACTAAAAGACAACCTACAGAATGGGAGAAGATATTTGCAAATGACATATCAGATAAAGGGCTAGTTTCCAAAATCTATAAAGAACTTATTAAACTCAACACCAAAGAAACAAACAATCCAATCATGAAATGGGCAAAAGACATGAAGAGAAATCTCACAGAGGAAGACATGGACATGGCCAACAAGCACATGAGAAAATGCTCTGCATCACTTGCCATCAGGGAAATACAAATCAAAACCACAATGAGATATCACCTCACACCAGTGAGAATGGGGAAAATTAACAAGGCAGGAAACAACAAATGTTGGAGAGGATGCGGAGAAAAGGGAACCCTCTTACACTGTTGGTGGGAATGTGAACTGGTGCAGCCACTCTGGAAAACTGTGTGGAGGTTCCTCAAAGAGTTAAAAATAGACCTGCCCTACGACCCAGCAATTGCACTGTTGGGGATTTACCCCAAAGATTCAGATGCAATGAAACGTCGGGACACCTGCACCCCAATGTTTCTATCAGCAATGGCCACAATAGCCAAACTGTGGAAGGAACCTCGGTGTCCATCGAAAGATGAATGGATAAAGAAGATGTGGTTTACGTATACAATGGAATATTACTCAGCAATTAGAAACGACAAATACCCACCATTTGCTTCAACGTGGATGGAACTGGAGGGTATTATGCTGAGTGAAATAAGTCAATCGGAGAAGGACAAACAGTGTATGTTCTCATTCATTTGGGGAATATGAATAATAGTGAAAGGGAATATAAAGGAAGGGAAAAGAAATGTTGGGAAATATCAGGAAGGGAGACAGAACATAAAGACTCCTAACTCGGGGAAACGAACTAGGGGTGGTGGAAGGGGAGGAGGGCGGGTGTTGGAGGGGAATGGGTGACGGGCACTGAGGTGGACACTTGACGGGATGAGCACTGGGTGTTTTTCTGTATGTTGGTAAATTAAACACCAATAAAAGTTAATTTAAAAAAAAAAATAAAAAAAATAAAATAATCACAAATAAAAAAAAAAATGTTATCTTTAAGAATAATAGAACTTTTAATTTTGTGGGGTTTTTATCTAAATTCCAGTTAGTTAACATACAGTGTAATATTAATTTCAGGTGTACAATATAGTGATCCAACTCTTCCACTCTTCCATTCAACATCAGTGCTCATCACAACAGGTGGACTCCTTGTTTTTTTTTTTTGTTTGTTTGTTTTTGTTTTTTTAAGATTTTATTTGTTTATCCTTGAGAGACAGAGAGAGAAAAAGGCAGAGACATGGGCAGAGGGAGAAGCAGGTTCCATGCAAGGATCCTGATGTAGGACTCAATCCCTGGACTCTGGGATCATGCCCTGAGCCAAAGGCAGATGCTCAACCACTGAGCCACCCAGGTGTTCCAACAACAGGTGGACTCCTTAATTCCCATCACCTATTTATCTCTCCCTCCACCCTCCTCCCCTCCAGTAACCATGTTTGTTCTCTGTAGTTAAGAGTCTGTTGCTTGGTTTGCATACCTTTCAATTTTTTTTTTAATACTCGGGCTTTAATATTCAGAAGATAAATAAGTTATTTGTTAATGTAAAACTTTCTATGTTGACTATTCATTTTTTGAATAAGAATATGTGAATATGTAGTTATATAAGCCTGGGGTTAGCAACTTTTTCTGTAAAAGGCTAGGCAGTAAATATTTTACACTTTGTGGCCATACAGTCTTTGTTGTATCTATTCAATTCTGCCATTTTCACATGAACATATCCAATGGGCATGTCTGTCTTCCAATAAAACATTAACAAAAGGCAAATAAGTTTGCTTGGCCCATCGGTTACAGTTTGCTATTAATAAAACACATTGCTATAGAGAGAGGCAAATTCTATTATTCATTTTCTAATGTTAATTTTCCATGTCCTTTATATGATTAAATTGCTGAAAAATCCTTAGTTGAGAGCAAAAAGTCTTTTCTGATCTGTTTTGAATTCTTCTGTTGTCTATTCCTATTTTTTTAATATTCTGTTTTATGAATGTATG